>NC_091433.1:158060964-158385191 GCF_964237555.1 Oryctolagus cuniculus
TAAATCTTATTTGAAGGCATGCATAAGTCAAAGTTGGATAGTTTAAACCTTAGAGCAGCCACTAAACTTTAAAGAAAGAGGGATAGCCATTAAATCCATGAAACAAATAGCAAAGTAATAAACTTAAACATAAAAATATAAAAAATTAAAATCAGTATAATTAAAAGACAAAGTTTGCCAGATGAAACTCAAAATCTAACACTCAATTATATGACTATCCAAAAAAGTGCATACACAATATGATGAGGTAGGTAAAACATAAATGGATAGTAAAAGATAATGCTTTGTGAACACTGGTTATGAGAAACTAGGGTAGTTATATTAATATTAGACCAAGTAGACTTCTAGTAAGGAGTAATAACCAAGGATAAGGAGCTAATTCATCAAAAAGACACAATAATCATAAACATATGTACAAATATGTGCTTCAAAATACATAAACCAAAAACTAACATTAAAAGAAAAATAGACAAATACATAATCATAATAGAAGATTTCATAAGTTCTCTCTCAGTAATTGTTAGAACAAATAAGTAGGAAATTAGTAAGAATATAGAATATAAGAATAACATTATCTGGGGCCGGCACTGTGGCATAGCTGGTAAAAGCCGCCGCCTGTGGTGCTGGCATCCTAAATGGGCGCTGGTTCATGTTCTGGCTGCTCCACTTCCGATCCAGTTCTCTGCTATGGCCTGGGAAAGCAGTGGAAAATGGCCCAAGTCCTTGGGCCCCTGAACCCATGTGGGAGACCCAGAAGAAGCTCCTGGCTCCTGGCTCCTGGCTTCAGATTGGTGCAGCTCTGGCTGTTGCGGCCAACTGGGAAGTGAACCAGTGGGCAGATCTATGTCTCTCCCTCTCTGCCTCTCCTTCTCTCTCTGTGTAACTCTTTCAAGTAAATAAATATATATTTTAAAAAAAGAGTAGCACTATCAATCAACTTCATCTGACTGACATTTATAGAACACTATATATAAACTTTTTTTCAAGAGCACATAGGATAGTCACCAAGAAACATCACTTGATGGGTCATAAAACAACTCTCTGGGCAAGCATTTGGCCTGTGAAGATGCCAGTCAAGATGCCAGGGTTCAGTACCTGGCTCTGGCCTCTGACTCCAGCTTCCTACAAATGCAGACTCCTAAAGGCAGAAATGATGACTAAGGTAATTGGGTTCCTGCCACCCACACGGGAAACCTGGATTGAGTCCCCAGCTCCTGGCTTTGGCCTGGCTTAATCCTGGCTGTTGTGGGCATTTGGGGTGTGAACCAGTGGATAGAAGCTCTCTTTCTCTCCCTGAATATCGTGAGTACTTGTTTTAGAAAAAAGAAAGATTTCAACATAATAACCTAGGCTTCTAGAAGCTAGAAAAAGAAGAGCTTTCAGAAGCAAGAAGAGCATGTTGGATTCAAAATAGAGATAAAAGTGATAGAAAACAATGCAATATACAGACAATAGAGAAAAATCAATGAAATCAAAAGTCAATTCTGTGAAAAGAAGGAAATTTTTTCATTTGTAATGTGATTTTTATCAATAAAATAAGCAAACCTGTAGCTGGACTACTCAAGGGAAAAAAAGGAGAGATGAAAACACAAATTCAGTGTTGAAAATAATAATAGACATTGCTACAGACCCTATAGATATTAAAAGGACAGAGAATATGAGTTAATCAATGCCAATAAGTTTTAATTGTGTGAATATACAAACTCCTTAAAAGACATAAATTGTCAAAACTCACAGTAGCCATAACATATCTAAAGTGCTCTATATTTATCAAATTAAATCTGCAAATAAACATTTTTCCAGAATAAATACTCCTGATTCAGATGAGTCCACTGATTAATTTATCAGCCATTTAGGGAAGAACCAACAGCCACTCTTATACACATTCTTTCAAGAAAGAGAAGAGCTAAGAACATCTGCCAATTTATTTTATGAGTCTAGCAATACCTTGAAACCACAAACAAAGAAGCTACATTAAAACTTCAAGAAAATACTAACTACTATGATTAGAGTGAACATAAGTGGCATACTCCTGAACAAAATAATAGCAAATCAAACCTAGCAATACCTAAAACAATAATTCCTTATGATAAAGCTAAGCTTATCCTTATTTTGCAAGGTTGAATTAGCTCTATAATATCAATGAAATTTAAAATGTTAATAAAATAAAGGAGAAAAAATATATCATCATCTTTTTTTTTAACTTTTATTTAATGAATATAAATTTCCAAAGTACAATTTATAGATTACAATGGCTTCCCCCCATACCGTCCCTCCCACCCACAACCCTCCCCTTTCCCACTCCCTCTCCCCTTCCATTCACATCAAGATTCATTTTTGATTATCTTAATATACAGAAGATCAGCTTAGTATACATTAAGTAAGGATTTCAACAGTTTGCTCCCATACAGAAACATAAAGTGAAAAATAATAGATGATTTTTTTAAATGATGATGAAATCAGATCAGACCTATTGTCATGTTTAATCCCAGTGAGAGTCAAGTTGGGAGTTGATAATTTCTTTTTTTTTTTTTTTTTTTTTTTTTTTTTTTTTTTTTTTACAGAGGATCAGTTTAGTATGCATTAAGTAAGGATTTCAACAGTTTGCACCCCCATAGAAACACAAAATGAAATATATTGTTTGAGTACTCATTACAGCATTAAATCTCAATGCACAGGACATTAAGGACAGAGATCCTACATGAGGAGTTAAGTGCACAGTGACTCCTGTTGTTGACTTTACCAATTGACACTCCTGTCTATGGCATCAGTAATCTCCCTATGCTCCAGTCATGAGTTTCCAAGGCTATGGAAGCCCTCTGAGTTCTCCGATTCTTATCTTGTTTAGACAAGGTCATAGTCAAAGTGGAGGTTCTCTCCTCCCTTCAGAGAAAGGTACCTCCTTCTTTGATGACCTGTTCTTTCCACTGGGATCTCACTCGCAGAGATCTTTTGCCAGAGTGTCTTGGCTTTCCATGCCTGAAATACTCTCATGGGCTTTTCAGCCAGATCCGAATGCCTTTAGGGCTGATTCTGAGGCCAGAGTGCTATTTAGGACATCTGCCATTCTATGAGTCTGCTGAGTATCTCACTTCCCATGTTGGATCACTCTCCCCTTTATTTATTCTATCGGTTAGTGTTAGCAGGTACTAGACATGTTTATGTGCTCCCTTTGACTCTTAGTCCTTTCATTATGATCAATTGTGAACTGAAATTGATCACTTGGAATAGTGAGATGGCATTGGTACATGCCACCTTGATGGGATTGAATTGGAATCCCCTGGTATGTTTCTAACTCTACCATTTGGGGCAAGTCAGCTTGAGCATGTCCCAAATTATATCATCATCTTAAAGGGTAGAAGAAAATAATTTGATGAAGTTCAACATAAATTCATGACAAAATTTCTCAGTTACCCAACAATCCCATGTCTGTGTATATATCTGCAGGAACTGAAATCAATGTGTTAAAGGGATGCATGCACATGTTCACGGCAGCACTGTTGGCAAGGGTCCACATATGGAATAAACCTATGTGTCTATCAATGGCTGAACTGATAAAGAAAAAGTGATATCCACTCATATACGCAATGGAATACTATTTAGCCTTCAAAAAGAAATATTATTTGTAATATGAATGAAACTGAAGGATATTATGTTAAGTCAAATAAGTCACAGAAAGACAAATACTACATGAGCTCACATGCATGTGGATTCTTAAAAAGTTGAACGTCTAGAAGAAAAAAACAGAGTGATGGGAGTAGCGAAGGGTTAGAAATGATGAGTTGTTAGCTAAAGGGCACAGGGTTTCAGATGGACAGGAAGAATAACTACAGACATATCAGGGTGGTTATAGTGAATAATGACATTAAAAATTTCAAGATGACAGAATAAATTTTAAATGTCTCAGCACATTAAGTGAACTGATACATTTGTTAGCTTTAATTATTCTACATTTTTTGTGTGTATACATATCAAAACATCCCACTGTACTCCATAAATGTATATAATTATGATTCTTCAAATAAAAATACTACTTATTTAAAAATACAATCATAAAAATATCTATTTCTTCACTTTGATCAATGGTATCTATAGATAACCTATACTTAACGTATTAATTAACACTGAAACACTAATGCTTTAATGTAGGATCAGAAACAAGACAAGTAAATTCACCCTCAACACTTCTTTTCAGTATTATACAAGAAGTCCTAGCCATTGCAATAAAGCAAGAAAAAGGAAATTATGGAATTGAGCATACAAAGGAGTAAAAGGGTACTTATTCATAGAAGACACAATCTTAGCTTGTAATTCTGAGTGTTTTGTACCCCAAATTTATATGTTGTAATCTTAGTCTCCAAGGTAATAGTATTAAGAAGTAGGGTCTTTTGGGGATTAAGTCGTGAGGGCAGAGGCCTCATGAATGAGATGAGTGCCTCTCTTTCTTTCTCTTTTCTTTTCTTTTCTTTTTTTTTTTTTTTACAGGCAGAGTGGACAGTGAGAGAGAGAGAGACAGAGAGATAGGTCTTCCTTTGCCGTTGGTTCACCCTCCAATGGCCGCCATGGCCGGTGTGCTGCGGCCAGCGCACCGCGCTGATCCGAAGGCAGGAGCCAGGTGCTTCTCCTGGTCTCCCTTGGGGTGCAGGGCCCAAGCACTTGGGCCATCCTCCACTGCACTCCTGGGCCACAGCAGAAGGCTGGCCTGGAAGAGGGGCAACCGGGACAGAATCCGGCGCCCCGACCGGGACCAGAACCTGATGTGCCGGCGCCGCTAAGCGGAGGATTCGCCTATTGAGCCGCAGCGCTGGCTCTCTTTCTTTTTTTAAGACTTTATTTATTTGAAAGCAGAGTTACAGAGAGAGGTAGAGACAGAGAGAGAGGTCTTCCATCCACTGGTTCATTCCCCAAATGACCATAACAGCTGGAGATGAGCCGATCTGAAGATAGGAGCCAGGAGCTTCTTCTAGGTATCCTATGTGTTAGGAAAATGGCTCAGTTTTATCTGTGGTGTGATCTACACCTGATTTACATCCTATGCCTTGGTTCCCACCACCATTGCTGAAAGCCAGGTAGCCACACGGCCCAACCACCTGTGTCAAGCTCCATCCCCATCCTAATGGGATTTGCTGCTCCTGCTTCCCTGCCCGCCCTCCGGCAAAGTTTTAAAAGGGCCTGTTCCTGAACACGTGGCTTATCTTGGCTCTTCTCTCCTGCACTCTTGGCTCCTCTCTGCTCTCCTATCCTCTCATCTCTCTTCTCTCTGTTCTCTTTTCTCTCCTCGCTAGTCAATTGTATTCCTATATACTAGCAATAAATATTTGGAAAATAAAGTAAAATATAATACTATTAAGGATAGCACTTTAAATAGAAAAGGAATAAGTATGCATGTTAGAGTAGACACATATCAGGGTGGATTTGTTCACTGAAAACTAGAAAACACTACCAATTGACATTAAAGACTACCTAAATAAATGGATTGACACCTCATGATTATGGATTGAAAGATTAAATATTATTAAGATATTCTCTCCAAATTTATCTGTGGATTCAGTGTAATAATAAAAATCACAACAGGCTTTATTTTTTAAGAGATTGATAAACTGATTTCAATGTTTCTATGATATACAAAGGACCTAAGATATCCAAAACAATTTTAGAAAAAAAGCAGAACAAAATTTGATGCCATATACTACCTGATTTTAAGACTTCTAAATCTATAGTAATTAAAACAGTGTGGTATTGGCATAAGGAGACAGTTATAGAAAGGAAAACAGATTCCAGGGTGACTTACACATTTACATTCTGTTGATTAGAAACAAGATGAAAAGATAATTCAGTGGACGGAAGGACAATCTTTTCAACAAATAATGCTGGAACAACCGGATTTCAGCAGGAAGAAGAAAGAACCTTGACCTTTACCTCACACCATAATAAAAACAAAATCCAGAGGCAGGCATTATGGTGCAGTGCGTTAAATAACCATTTGGGACCCCACATTCTATATAGGAGTGCTAGTTCAAGTCCTGGCTTTACTGTTTCTGAATGAGCTTCCTGCTAACCCATCCTGGGAGGATGTTGGCTTTAGTGCTTGGGCCTCTGCCACCACATGGGAGACCCACATGAAGGCTTTGGCTTGGCCTAGTTTTGGCCTGGCTGTTGCTGGCATTTGGGGAGTAAACCAGCAGATGAACGATTCTCTCTCTCTCTGCTCTATCCTCTCTCTCTCTTCTCTCTCTCTCTTCTCTCTCCTCTCTCTCTCCTCCCTCTCTCTCTCTCTCTCTCTGTATATGTGTGTGTGTGTGTGTGTATCTTTCTGCCTTTCAAATAGATGAAAATAAATAAAAATAAACTTTCTTTTTAAAAAAAGGTCATTGGAGTGTCTTCAAAAATATGCAAACAAAATTCAAATACATCGTATTCCCAAAAAGTAAAACCAAAGCTTTAAAACTTCCATGTGGGAGGCTGGCGATGTGGCATAGCAGGTGAAGCCATGGCCTGTGGTGCTGGCATCCCTTATGGGTGCCAGTTTGAGTCCCAGCTGCTCCTCTTCCAATCCAGCTCTCTGCTATGGCCTGGGAAAGCAACGGAAGATGGCCCAAGTCCTTGGGCTTCTGCACCCATATGGGAGACCTGGAAGAAGCTCCTTGCTCCTGGCTTTGGATTGGCACAGCTCTGGCTGTTGCAGACATTTGGGGAGTGAATCAGCACGTGGAAGACCTCTCTCTATCTCTGTCTCTCTGTAAACCTGCCTTTCAAATAAATGAAAAAAATTTTTTTTAAAAAACCTTCAATATGAAAACACAGGGGAAAAGGCTTCATGGTGGTTGTGTGAGCAGATATTTGTTAGGACACAGAGCGCACTAGCCATACAAGAAGATGGCTAGACCTCATCAACATTAAAATGTTGGTTCTAAGGGAACTTGGAACATAGACAGTACAACATACGAAGCAGCTGTTATTGTTATCTTACGAAGACTCCACTTGGGTTCTTTTCTCAAGGTCTTTCCAGGGTTCTACTTGTGTTCCTGATTGTGATAAGTATCATTTATTAAGTCACTCAATCTTCTTAGAAGCTCCCAGAAGCAAGAACTATGCTAACTGTCATTTTACAGACGAGAAAACGGAAGCACAGATGAGTCAACCACTTTGTCGAAGGACACATGGCTAATTGGGGACTGAGCCTGATTTCTACACAATCTGCCTCCACAGTCCATGGTCATAAGTGTCCCTACTGAAAGATGGAACTGTTTTCTATCAAACAGAGAGTAGTATATAAAGTTTAATTAAGATACCTTTAGGGGGCACCATGGCTTACTTGGTTAATCCTCCGCCTGTGGCACCGGCATCCCATATGGGCACTGGTTCTAGTCCCGGTTGCTCCTCTTCCAGTCCAGCTCCCTGCTGTGGCCCAGGAAGGCAGTGGAGGATGGCCCAAGTGCTTGGGCCCTGCACCTGCATGGGAGACCAGGAGGAAGCACCTGGCTCCTGGTCTCGGATTGGCGTAGCTCTGGCCGTGGCAGCCATTTTTGGGGGTGAACCAACGGAAGGAAGACCTTTCTCTCTGTCTCTCTCTCTCTCACTAACTGTCAGATAAAAAAAAGATGCCTTTAAATATGAAAAAAGGAGGGAAATTTGAAATAACTCATGACTATTGTCCTTTCTTAGAGAAATGGAAATTCAAGTCATCTATTGTACCTGACAGTAACCTTGCAGGAGGGAAGGTTAAAGAATTGAGGAAAGAGGTTTGGGTTGGAAATAGCTCACAGGGGACATGGTGGTTTCAAGGAGCCGCTTGGGGTTGACAGTCATAAATGCATACTGGTGCCACCAACAGTTGCGCATTTTTCTTCAGCAGCACTGAAGCAGATAAAACCTCCTTCAGCTTGGTGTGGGGTTGGTGATTGGAATGAATTAAAGGTACTCAGGAGAGTGGAGCTGAAACACCCAACAATGGCTCCTGGCAGGATCAGATGAAAAGGAGGCAAAAATAAATATAGAAAGACAACAGGGGGCCGGCCCTGTGGCAGAGTAGGTTAATCTTCCGCCTGCGGTGCTGGTGTCCCCTCTGGGCACCGATTCTTGTCATGGCTGCCCCCTTCCAATCCAGCTCTCTGCTGTGGCCAGGGAAAGCAGTGGAAGATGGTCCAAGTGTGTGGGCCCCTGCACCTGCAAGGGAGACCTGGAAGAAGCTCCTGGCTCCTGGCTTCGGATCAGCGCAGCCCCAGCTGTTGCGGCCATCTGGGGAGTGAACTAACGGAGGGAAGACCTTTCTCTCTGTCTCTCCCTCTCACTGTCTGTAACTCGACTTCTCAAATAAATGAATAAAATTAAAAAAAAATACAACAGGAAGATAGTTTTGAGGGGAAAAATATGTGTGATTTTTTTAAGCATTGTTAATTTTGAGTAACAAAAAAATAACATGAATACTATCTTTGATGATATTTAGGAAGTATTTATTTTATGATAATTTTAGGTATATTAATGGTATTGTGGTTACCTTTCACAGACACTGAAATATTTATGGATGAAATTATATGATAATTTTGAATTTGCTTCAAAATAATATGAGTAGTAAATGGAGTTTTCAATGGAAAAAACTTGCTATGGGTTTTTGTTTGTTGGGATTCAGTGAGAATTACATGGGGGGTTCTGACCAAACATGACTATCTTAAAAAGTATCTACTAGAATGTGTCTGAAAATATGATTCTTCAGTTGAAAGATTTATTTCCTGCATATTGTGATCACCATCCAGAACACCGGGTAAGTGTGAAACCACTGGGTCAGACTTCCAATTTCAATTTCAAGTGCATACACCGAGGGTGCCCTGTTTGTTACTTAAACTCTTCAAAAAGGACTTCACCACTGTAGGTCGCCAAGGAGCTGGCTACAAAACTTCAAGTATAATTCAGCAAAGGATTCTCTATTAGTAGCCTAAAAGAACTTACTCCTTTTGAGGGGTCATCAACTGCCAAGTGATAGTACACAGAATGTTACTGTAGAAAGAATTCTGCTACAAAACATGAATTATATATATATATATATATATATACACACATACATATGTGTTTGCAGATGCACATAAACACACACAAATAACCTTGGATAAAACCATAATATCATAATCAATTATAAAAATATAAAAGAATTGCAACAAATAGTAAATTATTTTAAATGAGATATACCAAAAATTCTGTTTGGTAATTTTAAAATCTCAATTATCTACACTCATAACAATTTTCTGAGGTGATTACTATTCAGCAATCTTGAAGTATAAATGTGGGCTTGAGTAATGATATTTTCTATACCTCAGATAAGCACCCTTTATTATTTTTCAAGGTCAGAAATGAAGCTTCTCAAAGACAGCCGTCATTTAAGAAAGTCTTAATGGCATTAGCGTTACATCCACGCTTCTATCCTCCTGTTTATATTCCTTCCATTAAAAGTTGTCTCGGTTTTTTTGGATCAAAGGTCACAAGGAGAAAACAACAGTGCCCTTCCCAATCTGCAATGGTCCCCAAACCATTATGAGAAATAGATCTTAATTTACAGTAGTCTCAGAGGAAAAGTCTTCTTAACTTGATCATAAATGAAGTTATCAATAGTTCCATGAAATAATGCCATCATTTATACATGAAATAGAATAAAAGGGGGTTGTACACAGTAACTGCTTAGAGAAGCAAAAATAAAAAAATAAAGAGCAGGTAGAAGCACCGAGAACCTTACTGCTGAACTCTGCAGAAGGCGCCTTCAAATAAATATTTCAAACCTTCATATGAATATTTTAAGCATGACAACTACACATAAACACACAGCCAAAGTGCTCAAATCCACTCAAGAAAGACTATTAAGTCATCAACTTGCTCCTGACAGGATCCACTGAATATGGCAACAGTGAGAAGTCAGGAGACAGTTGGAATCATTTCAAGACTGCTAATTTAACTTGTCTTAAAACCAACCAATGCTCAACGTGTCATCATCAATGTCATCTCATCGCAGTCTGAAAAGCCTTCGACCTAAAGCAAAAAGGTCCCCAAGTGCCACCCTTCTTGTCTACTGGTTGAAAATCTAATTGGTTCTGCTGACAGGCTTGGGAATTGGTAGGAAGGCTGTTCAGTTAATCTCCAAGGGCCAGCAAAGAGCTCAGTATCCATCTCTGAGCTTTGCTCCCTGGCTGTCGTAAAATGACTCTGATGGCAGTGCAAGCTCTTATGCTTCAGCTGTCTTCTGACTTCTGTTAAGTCAAATTCAATAAAGTTTGTCACTCAATAATCCGAGAGCTACCCAACAAAACCTCTTTGATCAATAACAGCTTGCCTACTTGCACTTGGGAAGGTGACCTATTAAAGATTAAAAACACACCTGCTGCTTGAAGCAGAGAACATCCTTTTTCACTTTTAAATGAAAATTCATCCATGAAAATCAGTTTAACTGTTAGAAGTGTCCATAAAGCAATGCATTGGAGAAACAAGAATGAGATGAAAGGATAGTTCAGATATGATGCTTTCTTCATGTCTGAATAAAGAAAAGTTGGATAGGTACATGCTTCTGCTAGATTTGGATCTTATATAAGCCATTTTATTTCACTTTTGTATTTCAGTATCATGCACACACAGTTGTTTGGTTGCCTGTATACAGACAAAACATTAGAATTATAACATTAATTCAATCCTCAATCAAAACAAAGTAATCTGCTGTCCTATGTCATCTACCTTTCTGCAGAAAATCATGAATGCTCATTCAGGAAAATTGCACCATATTCTTGAAAGCCCCAAAAGTCTTTGATTTCAGTTATGCTCTTCACTCATCCACATCTTCATCAGGTAAGGCAGAGAGGCCAGAGGGAATTTCAGATAAGTTAAGTGAGCACAGGAAGCAACATAATCATTGGGCAAAATGAGAGAAATGTTTATATTTATATCTCCAAGCACTCCTACTTTGCAGATTAAAAGTCTTATAGTAGTTAAGACTTAAAAATAATTTAAAAATAAATATTGTCAGAGCTGGCACTGTGGTGTAGAAGGTTAAGCCTCAGCCTGCAGTGCCAGCATCCCATATGGGCATGGATTCAAGTCCCAACTGTTCCACTTCTGATCCGGCTCCCTGCTATTGTGCCTTGGAAAGCAGCAGCAGATGGCCCAGGTACTTGGGCCCCTGCACCCATATAGGAGACCCAGATGAAACTTCTGGCTCCTGGCTTTGACCTGGCCCAACCTTGGTGTTTGCAGCCATTTGAGGAGTGAGAGGATGGATGATCTCTCTCTCGATCCTTCTCTACAAATAAATAAATATTTTGTGAAGAGAATTTTTTTTAAGAAAAAGAACATTGGATAACTCTTTCTTTGCTCTTTTCCAAGAGCAGAGGATAGCATAAAATCTTCCTATTCCCTAACCTAAGGAGCATATGCTTAGGATATATGTTAGTTTGGAATTCAATAGTAATAATAATAATTGTGAAACATATGATCACATTATGCAGGACATTGTAGAAACAGAAGAAGATAAGAACTTTACAGAGCCACAATTATGGGTCAATATTAATAAAAGGCTCTTCTAGCATGCGACTTTGAATTCCCTAATTGTTAGCTACTCTCACCATGTAGCTGATAAATTTCCCTGTGGAAGCAAATGTGTCCACTTCTGAATGCATGTGTATCAGTCTCTTGTGTGGGTATTTTTCACAAAGTTTAAACATGTTTATTTTGTAAGGCATTAATTTTCTCCCATGACATTCGCGGCACTATCACATAGGACACATGTGACAAGGAGATATGGATTACATCTCCAACAGCCCCTAATAATTTCATCATAGTCTCTTTGAACTCTGCAGCTTTTTCCTGATCTGAATTAATCACTTCTTCCCCTCATTGGCTATTATCTCCTTAGTTTTGTGCTTCTGGTTTTCTGGTCTCTATTTGAAATGTCTTCATCAAAGCAGCTGCATACAGAAGCATGAGTTCGTTTCTGCTTTCATTTGTTTTCTCCTGATTTGTGTGATATGCATAGATCAAAGTTTTTAACTCCTGTAGGTGCAACACATAAAGATCAGAAAGGCCAATCTAATCTAATTAAGGTTTTCTTACTAAAATAAGGTAAATCTTTCTGTCGGTTTAACCCTGGGATGAGGCAACTCATTTCAGAGGCTATCTTAGTTTGCTCAAATGTATAGTTACAATGAGGTTGAGCTGAGGACAAGAAACATTATTGCCTATGATCAAGAAATGATCCCCTTCTCTGATGAATCAAAAAAAAATGTTAATTTTTGATCCATTAGTATATATAAAATAAAAAGCTTTTAAGTCATCTAAATCAAATGATAATGGTAAAAACTATGTATATGGGTTATAGACTTTCAGAATCAGAGATGCCAAAAGAACAAGGTAGTCACGTGAGCCCTTTTTCCATGGGGAACAACTTCTTGGCAGATAAATGCAAAGAATTTTAAAGGTCTAAAGTTAGTATGCGACTAAATATATTAGGGTGTGTTTATAAAAATACATTGGGGGTATACGAGAAACAATTTGTGTTTTTTGAAGATCATGCAGCTGAATATGGAGACTGGGTTGGAAGTGCACAAGGAGAAAGAAGAAAAGTCGGATTCCAAGGACAATCCTCTGGACTTGTGACTGGAAATTTGGGGAGGAAGGAGTGAGTTTGCTTCCAGGTTTTGGAAGTATGTGGCTATCATGAGGGAGGATTCTTTCTGTCTTGGAGGGCAGGAGCAGAGTATGGATGGTAAATTCAGTTTTGAGCATTTACACGGGATGCTTTGCAGACAAGGGACGAGTGCCTGTGTGCCAGCTGCCCTTGCTTGGAGTCCTCCTTCTCTGCCTGTACAGTGGGGCCTCTATTGTTCTGATCCAACTGAAAGGCCACTGCCTTGTAGAGGACTTCAATGAACGTGTTTCCCTCTTATTCTCTTTCTCTCAAGGTCCTATGATTACTTACATTAAACTGCGAAGTGTGGTTAAAAAATACATTATAGCATTTTTTTTTTGACAGGCAGAGTGGATAGTGAGAGAGAGAGACAGAGAGAAAGGTCTTCCTTTTGCCATTGGTTCACCCTCCAATGGCCGCCACGGCTGGCATGCTGTGGCCGGCACACCGCGCTGATCCGAAGGCAGGAGCCAGGTGCTTCTCCTGGTCTCCCATGGGGTGCAGGGCCCAAGGACTTGGGCCATCCTCCACTGCACTCCCAGGCCACAGCAGAGAGCTGGCCTGGAAGAGGGGCAACCGGGACAGAATCCGGCGCCCCGACCGGGACTAGAACCCAGTGTGCCGGCGCCGTTAGGCGGAAGATTGGCCTATTGAGCCACGGCGCCGGCCCGTTATAGCACTTTTCAACAGCAACACGAAATGAAGTGGATGTTATCCTCTTCAACCTCTGCTTTCCTGGATCAAGCCCACTGCCCCTCAAATGTCATGTGCCCCTACCCACGTTCATTGTCCCCTTAAATGCCTCTAAAACTATCTTTACAGCATTGCTGCGACCTGCACAGCAACTTTTCCAGGGTGAAGAGGGGACGGTGCGCAGTGAATAAACACAAAGACAAAAGCTATGGAAAAGCAGGGGACCAGAGGGAGCCTCTCTGTGAGTGGAGAGGGTACGGCTCTCTGCCCTGCCCCGAAGCTTTAATTCCCTCTGATAACATTCAGCCTTGCTGTGTCAGTTATTCACATCTGCACGACTGCACCTATGTGGCGGTGTGCATAGGGCTCTCTCACGAGGAGGAGAGGAGCATCTGCTGTGATAAACAGACTCTTGTCCATTATCCTGGAACAAGATGTCCAAGGCGCCTTTGGTGTGAGTCTGCCCATGACCTAAGGCACAAGAGGACTGTTCCCAGCATCCTTGGCCTTCCAAGGAAGGCAGGTATGATGTTCCTGTCTCTCCTTAAGAGACTGCCGAGAGGGCACCCAGGCGGTCCCCGGCAAGCATCATCACCCACCCAGCTGCCCAAGGCAGAGATGTGGGAATTACTTTGAGTCTTCACTCTCCTCTGGTTACCATATCCAAGCATCATCAAGTTTTTGTGAATTTTTTTCTTCGTAAATCTCATCTGTCTACTTTTCTGCATTCCCTTGGCCACAGGCCCAACTTAGTGCTAATCATTTCTTACCATGATAATAGCTCCTCTCCCACCCCAAATTGTCTCTCTGACAATTAGGCTTACATCTTTCTAATTGTTTCTCTCTTTTTTTTAAAAAAAATTAAACACATTAATTACACATATTTATGGAGGTACAGTGTGACATTTCAATACCTGCATACAATGTGTAGTGTTCAGATCAGGTAAGTACATATCTGTCACTTCAGATAGGTAGCATTTCTTTGTGGTAGGAGCACTCCAAGTCCTCTCTACTAGCTATTTTGAAAAATTCAATTAATTGTTATCACCACAGTCATCCCACTGCACTATGGAATATTAGAAGTTATTCCCAACTGCATCCCCCTACTTGTTAATCATCCTTTGTCCATCCCTCCTGCCCCCATATCTTACCAGGCTCTGGGAATCACTAGGCCATTCTTTGCTTCTTTGATATCAACTTTTTAGATTCTACATATAACTGAACATTTGAAGTATTTGTCTTTCCATGACTGACTTATTTCACTTAATATAATGCCCTCCAGGTCCCTCCACATTGATACAAATGACAGAATTGCACCCTTTTATGGATAAATAATATTTGTGTGTATCTATATATATACAATCTGGTGTGTATGTGTACATATTTATATACACATCTATACACACACTATGTATATATGTATATACATACATATACACATATTAATATCTATGTATATAATATATATGCATAATACACATACAATCTGGCTAGTGACTAGTGTTGCAATAAATATGTGAATACAAATGTCTCTGACACACTGAATTCACTTCATTCAGATACATCCCTTGTAGTGCAGTTTGGGGATTATATTTCTAGCTTTTTGTGGAGCCTCCATACTGTTTTCCACAGTGATTGTACACCAACAGTGTATGAGACTTCCCCTTCCTCTGCATCCTCACCAGCAGTTGTTATTTTTTGTTTTTTTGATAATAGCCATTCTAGATGCAATGAGATGATGTGTCATTGTGGTTTGGATTTGCATTTCTCTGGTGGTTGGAGACATAGAGCAGTTTTTCATAAACTTGTTTGCCATCTGTATATCCTCTTTTGAGAAATGTCTATTCAGGTCATTCACCCATATTTTAGTCAGTTTGCTTGTTTAATTAATTATTTATTTATTTTTCTGTTGTGTTGTTTAAATTACTATATAGTCTGGAAACTAGTTCCTAGTTGGGTGAATAATTTCTTTTTTTTTCTTTTTAAAGCAAATTTTTAACTTCAACCCAGTGACACTAATAAACTGTCAAAGAAACATCAAATAATACTGTTTTAAGTCTCCATTTTATGTTCAATGAATAATTTCTAAATATTTTCCTTATTCTTTAGGTTGTTTCTTCACTCTACGGATTGTTTCCTTTGCTGTTCTTCAGTTTGATATAATCCCATTTATCAATATTTGCTTTTGCTGCCTGTGCTTTTGGGATCATTTCCAAAAAGTCTTTGCCCAGACCCATGTCTAGAAGTATGTTTCTTATGTTTTCTTCTGTTAGTTTTCTGTCTTATATCTAAGTTTTTTGATCCATTTTGAGGTGATTTTTGGATATGGTGAGAGATAGGAGTCTAGTTTCCTTCCTCTGCATATAGAGAACCAGTTTTCCCAGTACCAATTATTGAAAAGACTTTCCTTTCTCCAACGTATGTTCTTGCTGCTTTTATAGAAATTCAATGGGTTATCAATACATGGATTTATTTCTTGGTGTTCTATTCTGTTCCATTGGTCTATGTCTATGTTTTTATGCCAGGATCATGCACTTTGCTTACAACAGTTTTGTAGTATGTTTTGAAGTCAAGTATTATATGGCCTCCAACTTTGGTCCTTTTGCCCAGGAATGTTTTGGCTATTTGGGCTTTTATTTTATTTTTTTGTGGTTCCATCTGAATTTTGTGATTATTATGTCTAGTTCTGTGAAGAATTGGTATTTTGATAGGAATTGCATTAAATCTGTAGATTGCTGTAGGGAGAGTGGACAACATAACATTAATTCTTGCAAGCCATGCATGGTCTTTCAATTTTATCATCAGTGTTTTGTAATTTTCATTGTAGAGGTCATTCACTTCCTTGGTTGGACTCATAGAAGACATTCACTTGGTTGGTTGAACTTATCCTTAGGTACTTAAAAAAAAAAAAAAGCTGTTGTGAATGGGATTCCTTTGTCAGCAACTTCTTTAGTGGTGTATTATAAAACAATTGATTTTACATCCAGAATATGTACTGGACTCCTTTATCCATTCTAATGGTTTTTGCATTTTTTCTATTTATAAAATCAAGTAGTCTGAAAACAGAGATAATTTGACCACCTTCTTTCCTATTTGGATTTTTAAAAATTTCTTTCTCTTGCCTTATTGTTCTGGTTAAGACTTCCAGTATTATATTGAATAAGAATGGTGAAAGTAGTTATCCTTGTCTTGTTCCTGATCTTAGAAGAAATAACTTCAGTTTTTCTCATTCAGTATGATAATAGCTGTGGGTTTGTCACATTTAGCCTTTACCTTGTCAAGTTCATTTTATTCCTAACTTCTGAGAGTTTTTACCATGAAAGGATGTTGAACTTTTTTTCTGCATCTATAAAGATAATATGGTTGTCCTTTATTTTCCTAATGTGACTTATTACCTGTACTGATTTGTATATGTTAAACCATTCTTGCTTTTCTGGCATAAAGCCCACTTGATCGTGATGCATAATCTTTTTATGTACTATTGTATTCAATTTACTAATATTTTGTTGGGGATTTTTGCATCTGTGTTCATCAGAGATATTAGTTTTTAGTTTTCTGTTGTGTTCTTGTCTGGTTTTGGTATCAGGGTAATGCTTGCCTTGTAGAATGACTTTAGAAGGGTTCTCTCCTTATCAATGATTTGGAATAGTTTGAGAAGAACCGGCTTTAGTTCTTTAAAGGTTTGGTGAAATTCAGCAGTGAATCCATACAGTTTAGGGCTTTTCTTTTTTGGGAAACTTTTTGTTACTGATTCACTTTCATTACTTGTTACTAGTCTGTTCAGGTTGTCTATGTCCTCATGGTTCAATTTGTGTAGGTTATATGCATCCAAAAGTTTATCCATTTCTTTTCAGTTTTCCAGTTTTACGGAAAATAGTTGGTCATAAGAGTTCCTGATGAGCATTTTTATATCTATGGTAGCCGTTGGCATTTTTCCTTTTTCATCTCTGATTTTATTTATTTGTATTGTTTCTTTTTTCTTGGTTAGTCTAGCTAAAAGTTTTGTCAATTCTGTTTACCTATCCAAAAAAACCCAATAACTTAATTTAGTTAATATTTTGTACTGTTGCTTCATCTCATTTTATTTTTGTTCTGATTCTGGTTATTTCTTTTCTTCTACTAATTTTGAATTAGGTTTGTTCTTGCTGTGCTAGTTCTTCTTGGATGGGCTGTTCTGTAAATGTCTGTTAGGTCCGTTTCTAATTCATTCTCCAGGTGGCAGCCAGATCTGCCCCTGCTCTACTTGAAGTTCTTCACTGGTATCCCACTACTGTCAAATATAATCAAGCTCCTTAAAATGATTTACAAGACCCATCATGACATGGTCTCTGTATGCTCCCCAAATGCCCCTTTCTTTTGTA
Organism: Oryctolagus cuniculus; assembly: GCF_964237555.1. Taxonomy (NCBI): domain Eukaryota; kingdom Metazoa; phylum Chordata; class Mammalia; order Lagomorpha; family Leporidae; genus Oryctolagus; species Oryctolagus cuniculus. Next base: position 158,078,674 of record NC_091433.1, read on the forward strand.
TCATCAATCAGATACCATTGTCCCCTTACTCCAACCAATCATTTGGTCTTCTTGCTATTCTAGGAACATGCCAGGTGACTTTCACCTCTAGGGCTTTGCATTTGATTTTCTTTTGCCTGGAACTTTCTTACACTCTAGAAAGTCATAGGGTATGTGCCCTTCACGACTTTCTACATTTTATTCAAAGTTTTCCTCGAGTAGGACCTTCTTGACTTTTAAAATTGTAACCCATTCCTCCCATGACCAGCACATCCAGCCCTGTTTTTATCCAATGCTCTGATCACTATATGTCATATTGCTTTTGTTTTTTGAATTCATTGTTTGCTTATCTTGCTCATAAGAATATAGGCTTATGTAGGCAGAGATTTGGGTCTGTTTTGCTCCCTAGTATATCTTCAGCATCTTCAATGTGCCTGGAAAATAGGCATATTCATAAAACAAGTATCTGCAATGAGGTGGGTATTGTGGTGCAGTGAGTTAAGCTACCACTCAGGATGCCCGCGTTCTGTATCAGACTGCCAGACTGAATCTCAAGTATGCTACTTCCAATGCAGCTTCCCACTAAGACACCTCGGAAGGCAGAAGATGATGGTGATGGTGCAAGCACTTGTGTCCCTGCCACCCACATGGGAGACCCAGATGGAATTCTGAGCCCCTGACTTCAGCCTGCCACAGCTCTGTGGGCATTTGGTGAGTGAACTAGAGGATATAAGATCTTACTGTCTCTGTTTGTTGTTCTGCCTTCAAATAAATAAATAAATCTTTAAAAATGTAAATATGAATAATGCAGCTCATCTTTTTCTCTTTCACCATATTACTACTGTTGATTTACATCTCTGTTTCGCTCATTGGCCAGGAAGTATAGTTTAGTCAGTTTTGTGTTCTTAACACAAACTTAACACAGACCCTCAAACAGGAGATGCTCCCATTTCTATAAACCCATCTCATACACTGCCAGTGAGACACTGCTTCATGCTGTCTCCTTTGCCCTAACTGCCCTCTCTTTCATTTTTTTCACCTTCAAGATTTCATTCAAATAGCACCTTATAAAAAGTCTATGATTTCTTCTAAGAATTATTTTGATTCAAAAGGAATGGAAAAAAAAGAGCATTATAGATTTCCTGAACCTCTAGTACACGCTGCATTTATCTGTTTTATAGGTTTTTCCATATTCTATATACTTATATTTGTCTATATTCCTATGGAATCATAGATTTTTCTTATTGTTAGTCATCTGGTAACCCATCATCTTCATTTCATAGATGATGGACATGAAAATCAAGGGGACTGCATGGCTGGGGACAAATTAGAACTCTATATGCACCCTATAGGGCCCTTAAAGGATTCAGACTGCTTTACATGTACTGTAACCCCATCACTAATTGTGTGACTTTGGAAAAACAACATAATCTCCCTAAAGCCCAGCTTTCTCATCTGTGAAAGAGAAAAGAAACTCCTAAGGATATCATGAAGGCTAATGAGATGATATATGAAAAGTGCTTAGAGCAATGCCAGCTTCTAGTAAGTGCTCAGTAAATGTCAGCCGTTATTATAATCATTACCACTGATTCACCGGTGAGCTCCTTGAGAGCAGGGGATGTGACTTATTCACCCTTCTATTCTCTGATGAGTTAAGTGCAGTGCTTTGCATATAGCCAAAGGTGATATTAAGTATTAAATATTTTAACACTGGTAGGATAGAGTCCTGATAAAATGATGCCCAGGTGTTATATTAGGGTCCTGCCAATCCCCTGCTGTGCCAATCCTTTTTTATTGACTGCATCATAGGAAGATCTGGATGTTTCTGGAGGAGAATCTGGGACTTCCAGAGCACAGAGGGTGGGTATGGCATTCAGGGTAATGCTATTCCCCAACCATTACAGAAATACTGCAATACTTTAACAACCATTATGCTTGGTCTGCTGTGTACCAGTAGACTGCACTGCAAATAGTAAACCTTCAACTGCTAATTATATAATTAACAAAGGCATGAGAGTTACTATTCCATGTCAATGACACATCTATGTTATCAAAATAATTTCAAATACAGAAATCTTACATTGGTCCTTGAAGGACTAATTAAATCTCATTAAATATAAAAGGAGAAAGATGGGTTCTTATATGCATCCACCTTTCTCTTTTTCACCATTACTCCATTGCCATACAATGTCTGGAAGAAATTTATATACAGACAATAGACAGCAGATCAGCAAAGACCCATTCATATAAAGAGGAATTTTTAATTTAGGTTTTAAAAATCAATTTTGTTAATGAATGAGAGGATGAGGGAGGGAAGGATAAATGGGATTGGGGGGAGATTAAAATGTGATCTTGACAAGAATTAAAAGTCTTACTACTTATCAATTCAATGAGTTTCAATATCACTTTTGAGTCCCTGACTTCAATAACCATGGTATTTATTAAACTTTGCATTTAAACTCTCGAATCAAATTTTCATCTGTACTTGGTCAATGGTGTTATTTTACTTATTTATTTTTTGATGGACTGGTCCAATTGAAAGTAAGCCATTTTATATTCATGAGTCTTATTTAATATTAACTAATAAAGTATTTCATTATAATTCCACAGCTGTATAACTACAAAATAGGTAAGTAGTCCTCCTATTAGGACTATATCTTTAACTGTAATATTATTCGGAGTAAGAGGATATTGCTACTACCAAAATTCCATAATCAGTACTTCCTCAAGGTTAATTCTCATTTTGCTTTTTCAAAGTACAGCATTTAGTCAATAAATACATTATCTGACTACTACAGCTATTGTGATGAATGTGATGCTATCTTTATAGATTGGCAGAGAGAGGGAAGTTTTCTGGAAATCTTGAACTATTTATAACACATGTTGACAGCTGTTCCTCTTTCAAGTGGCAATATTGCATATACTCTTTATTTTCCAAATGATCACTTTTTTTTAACTTTTATTTAGTAAATATAAATTTCCAAAATAAAGTTTATGGATTACAATGGCTTCCCCCCTGCCCATAACTTCCCTCCCATTCACACCCCTCCCATCTCCTGCTCCCTCTCCCATTCCATTCACATCAAGATTCATTTTCAATTATCTTTATATACAGAAGATCAATTTAGCATATATTAAATAAAGATTTCATCAGTTTGTACTCACACAGAACATAAAGTGTAAAATACTGTTTCATTACTAGTTATAGCATTAATTCACATTGGACAACACATTAAGGACAGAGATCCCACATGAGGAGTAAGTACACAGTGACTCCTGTTGTTGACTTAACAATTTGACACTCTTGTTTATGGCATCAGTAATCACCCTAGGCTCTTGTTATGAGTTGCCAAGGCTATGGAAGCCTTTTGAGTTCGCCGACTTCGATCTTATTTAGACAAAGTCATAGTCAAAAAGTGGAAGTTCTCTCCTCCTTTCAGAGAAAGGTACCTCCTTCTTTGATGGCCCAATTCTTTCTACTGGGATCTCACTCACAGAGATCTGTCATTTAGTTTTTGTGTGTGTGTGTGTGTGTGTGTGTGGTGGTTTTTTTTTTTTTTTTTGCCAGAGTGTCTTTGCTTTCTATGCCTGAAATACTCTCCTGGGCTTTTTAGCCAGAACCCAATGCCTTAAGGGCTGATTCTGAGGCCAGAGTGCTGTTTAGGACATCTGCCATTCTATGAGTCTGCTGTGTATCCCGCTTCCCATGTTGGATCATTCTCTCCCTTTTTTATTCTATCAGTTAGTATTAGCAGACACTTGTCTTGTTTATGTGATCCCTTTGACTCTTAGACCTATCAGTATGATCAATTGTGAACTGAAATTGATCACTTGGACTAGTGAGATGGCATTGGTACATGCAACCCTGATGAGATTGTATTGGAATCCCCTGGCACATTTCTAGAAATGTGCCAAATAATCACTTCTATGAATTAAGTTTCTGTTTGTCTAATAGTATCCAATTTTGACCTTTCTAACAACAATAGCTACTGTTAGGTTTAAAACACAATTCTGGTACATGAAAGTTAGGGAAAAGCCTTTTAAAAGGACACATGGTATGACTGAGGCACCACATACTAAGTTTATGTGAAAGTTACCCAGGCTTAAAGAGCTGAAGAAAACAATTACTCAAAATCCACTTGGTGGGCCCTTCAGAACACAGCTTCTCAATAAAATTGCTGAGGGTAGTGTGGCTTACTTGGGGGTTTCTTCATACTTCACTATTAATTTTAGTCAAAATTTCCCTTGAAGTATTTGGGTACTTAAAGTACCCAAATTTAAAAAAAGTATTTAAAGAGTGGGTACACACTCTTTAAATGAATTTAGCTCAATCATGGAATCCTCCCCCCCAACTAAGATAATCTGCTGGGTTCATCATCCTCTCTGTACCATCCCCCACTCCTATAAGCTATTCTGCTCGACTTCTCTTCACTCTGCCCATTAGCCTGTTTCTCAGCTCAATTTGTTAGATGTCCACAGCTTTAATAAGCCTTCTATCTTCCTCACCACTTGAAAGGAATTGCAAACTTAGGTTCTGTTTTATTCGTATTTGTTAGCATTTTCGTAAATGGAGCCAGTAGATCAGCTGTGAAGGGAGGCCCATGAATGCCTGAAATACGTACAATGCGCCATATGTTAATGCAAGCATTTTCCAGGGGGAGGGCTCTATAGCGCTCATCACTTCTTCACAGAATTTCCAACTCAAGAAGCTTAAGAATTAGCAATTCTTCCCCACCTTCACTTGAATAATAGAACACAATGGGAGCTTACTACTCACACATTATTTTTACTTTGAGATATTTCATTTATTTTTAGCAAACAGGTTGCAAATGTAGCTTGTCAGTTTAATTGAAAGGGTTACATTATTTTGGTTGTACTGACAGTTTTTGTTCATTGGAACTGCAGATTTTAGCAATCTGTGTAATTTTCTGGTGTGAATCACTAACACAGAGGAAATAAAAAGTTTCTGGAAAGGGTCATCAATTTCACTTCACATGATAATATTACCACCTCCAAAACAGGAGAGGCCTCAAACTTCCTCAGAAATCCATTGGTCCTTACGCGTATCTTCATTCTGTTTTCTATAGACTTTCTCATCTCATTCTAATGCTTAGTCAAATATTATCTGTCATTTTTACTTAACTCTCTTATGTCTATATGCCTTTATCTTCAATGAGGCTACAGACTCTCAAAGGACAGACAATAAACTCCCAAGGGACAGGCAGAGGCTTCATGCTCTGAGATTTCCTTTCAACATCAGAGACGTGCTTCACACAATAGCAAGTAGATGCTCAGTAAGTCCCCACTGAACGCCTCAGCACATTTCTCTGGTCAGAAACGTGTCCTCATCCCTTATCTATCCCATTTATATAAATTATGTCTACTAACCTCGGTGAGGAAACAGAAGCCATTATTTTCTGTGAACTTTTTGTTTTTTGTGACAGCTTCTTAGGCAAAGAGACAATTAGGTGCACTGCAGATTCCTATAACAACTTGCTTTTGAGAGGCTTAGGTACACATACTGCTGGCAGTGGTTTTGAAGGATGTTTTATGATTCCAGCAGTAGCAGACGTCACTACAACAGTAATTCTCAATTCAGCAGGGAGATGGGGTGGGGCAGGGATCCTTAAGAGCTCTATGAGGGACTCTGATCCATCCTTCTGAAAAGGAACCCTTTCTCCCTCGTTCCTCTCCAGCAAACAGAAAAACACTAAATTGAAGAGTTAGAGAAGAGAACTGGTCCATCAGGTCAAATTTTGTAATTTCAGAAACTAAATCCTGTGAAACTTACAATGGCCAACAATTACTTAGTATGTAAGAATTTATGGCCACATTAGAAGTCTTTTGAAGACTTTGAGTGACAGGTCTTAAAATGTCCTCTATTCCTCTTTGGACTTTTTAAATTTTTTAAATTTTATTTTTCGTTTTTACTTGAATGGAAGAGAGACAGACACAGAGAGGATCTTCCAACCCCAGGTAGTGAGTAGTAGTAGTAGTGACTCAGATACCTGCAACAGCCAGGGCTGTGCCAGGCTGAAGTTGGGAACACATATAACGCAAACCAGGTCTCCCACGTGGGCAGCAAGAACCCAATTACTTGGCAATCATCTATTGCTTCCTAGGGTCTGGTTTAGCAGGAAGCTGGAATCAGAAGGGAGTCAGGGCTCAAACTCAGGCACTGTGATACAGGATATAGGCATCCAAAAGAGGGTCTGAACTAATGCTGACCCCAAGCTGCATCACAACCCAATCTGTGCCAAGCATCCACCCCATACATTTTTTAGTTGATTAATATCTCTTTTTGGTGTCTCTTTAGTTAATTAATCTTTCTCAAAATCTCTTTTTGAGTGGAAAAACATTATTTTTCTATATTATTGTCTCTACTAAAATACTTGAGACCGACTGGTATGGCAAAAAAAAAAAAAAGAGTTTGGATTGCACTTGACTTGAATGCAGAAATGAAGACATGTTGATATTTATTTCTAAAGCAAAAGATGGAAAATAACCTTAAAATAAGATATTGAAACTGACCATTCAGAGGTACCCATTAGCAGTATCTCCAGAAAGTGTAATCAGTAAAATACAGAACATAGAAATTCTACAGGACAAATGACTCAGTTTCCCTTAAAAATAACTGGCAATAAAATAAAAGAGAAGGAGGAAACCTAATTTTAAGAGATTCACTAAAAATATTAACCAAATACAATATATGAACTCTTGATACAAATTCAAAAAAATGCAAAAATATATTATGAAATAATCAAGGGGGGGAAAACTTAAAGTCTTTCTATATCTAATGCTCTTAAAAATATTTTAGATGTATTATTTGTATATAATTCTTGGATGAAAGCACTGAAGGATGAAATGCTATCTGATATTTGATTTTATATCATCTAGCAGTGGGAAAAGGGTGGTAAATGGAGATATACATGAAACATGATCAGCCATGCTTTCATTATCTTTTATTTACTTGAAAGATAGAATTAAAGAGAAAGAGGAAGGGAGGGAGAGAGAGAGAGAGAGAGAGATCTATCTATCTATCTGCTGGTTCACTCCCCAAATGGCTGCAACAGCCAGGGCTGGCCCAAGCTGTAGCCAGGAGCCAGGAGATCCTTCCAGGTCTCTCACTATGGTGGCAGCAGCCCAAGTACTTAGGTCATCTTCTACTGCTTTCTCAGGCATATTAGTAGGGAGCTGGATTGGAAATCGAGCAGCCAGAACTCGAATCTGTGCTCACATGTTTTGCTGGCATCGCAAGCAGTGGCTTAACCCATGAGGCCACAACACCAGCCCTCACACTTTCATTATTGAAATGGGTGATGGGTACATTGAGATCATCATACTATTGGTTGAGTATCCCTTATCTGAAATGCTTGGGATCAGAAGTGTTTAAAATTTTGGAGTTTTTCAGGATTTGGGGATGTTTACCTAAACTTTACTGGTTGAGCATCCCTAATCTGGAAATCCAAAATCTAAAATGCTCCCCAATCCAAACTTTTTGAACATTGTGTTAGCACTGAGAAAGTTTTAGATTCTGGAGTATTTCATATTTCATATTTTCAAATTAGGGATGCTCAACTGACATTTTCTTTATTTTTGTGAATGTTTTAAATTTCATATTATTTCACATAATTTTCAAAAAATACTGAGCATATATAAAAATGTACTATAATTTGGAAAACAGAGAATAACAAACTAGAATATTTTCAAATTATAACTGCTTATATATGTACAAATATAGACTTCATTTAAAAAGCCAATGAGGCAGTTGGCATTGTGGCATAGCAGGTAAAGCTTCCGTCTATAACACCAGCATCCCATATGGGTGCTGGTTCGTGTCGCAGCTGTTCCACTTCTGATCCAGCTCCCTGCTGGATGGCCTGGGAAAAGCAGTGAAAGTGCTTGGGCCCCTGTACCCACATGGGAGACCTGGGAGAAGCTCCAGGCTCCTGGCTTCAGCCTGGCCCAGTCATGAGTCATTGTGGCCATGTAGAGTGAACAAGGGGATAGAAGTGCTCTCTCTCTCTTTCTCTCTCTCTCTCTCTCTCTCCCTTCCTTCTTCTTCCTCCCCTCCCTCCCTGTCTCTCTCTCTCTCTCCTGCTCTCTCTGTGACTTTCAAATAAATAAGTAAATCTTAAAAAAGAGAAAGCCAGTGAGGTCTATAATTACATCAATTACTCACTTCTGTACTGAAATCACAATAGCCAAGTGTTTAACTATTTTGGTTCTTATAATGGTCCATGAAACATGACACTTCACTTAAAATGAGTCAATAATTCAAAATGTTTCTTATTAATACATTTTAAGTAGAATTTAAAATAAACAGAAAATATCTTCTTTGTGTCAATCATTGAAGCTTTTATGTTTACTACTTAGTATATGCAAATATGATCTATGCATGAGCAACTTGGTGTTAAGAAATTAAACATGGTTTTTAATATACTTTTAAAATTTTAGCTCCCAAACATAGGAAAGAATATGCAGTATTTGTCTTTCTGTGTCTGTCATTTCACTAAACATGATGTCCTCCATTGCAACCATTTTGATGCAAATAATAGAATTTCATTCTTTTTAATAGCTTTTCACTAGCTGAGTAATATTTCATTGTATATTAATCCATAAATCCATATATTACATTTTCTTTATCCATTCACCACTGACACCTTGGTTGATCGTGTATATAGACTACTGTGAACAGTGCTGCTGAAAATATGGTGGTTCAGGCATCTCTTTGATACAATGTGTTTATGTCTTTTGGGTGTAGACCCAGTAATGGGATTGCTGGATCATACGGCAAGTCTGCTTCTTGTATTTTTATGAGATCTCCAAACTGTTTTCCAGAGTGGCTGTACTACTTTATTTTCCTATCACTGTGTATAAGACTTCCCATTTCTCCATATCCTCACCAGCATTTGTTACTGTCTTGGGTAAGAGCCTCTTGACAGGGCTCAGGTGATACCTCATTGTGGTTTTGATTTGTATTTCCCTGATGGCTAGTGATGTTGAGCATTTTTTCAAATATTTGTCGATCATTTGTATTTCTTCTTTTGAGAACTCTATTGAGGTCCTTGCCTATTTCTTAACTGGATTGGTTCTGTTTTTATTATTGAGTTATTTGAGTTGGCGATATACTCTGGATATTAATTCTTTGTTGTAAAAATAGCTTGCAAATATTTTTCACATTCTGCCAGCTGTCTTTTTTACTTTATTGAGCTATTTCCTTTGATGTGCAGAAGCTTCTGAGTTTGATTTAATCCTATCTGTCTCACTTTTCTTTTGTTGCCTGTGCTTTGGGGGTCTTATCCAAGAAGTCATCACATATACCAATATTTTGAGGTGTTTCTCTTATATTTTCTTCCAACAACTTCATAATCTCAGGTATTAAACTTAGGCCTTTGATTCACCTTGAGTTGATTTTCGTATATAGTGAGAGGTAGGGATCTAATTTCATTCTTCTACATATATGTGTTCAGTTTTGCCAGCACCATTTACTGAAGATGTTACCCTTTCCCCAATGTAGGGTCTACTTGGACTAATTTCTGAGCTCTCTATTCTGTACACTGATCCATGTGTCAGTTTTATGACAGTTCCATGCTGTTTTAATTACCATAGCTTTGTAGTGTGCATTGAAGTCAGGTGTTGTGATGCCTCCAGCTTGATTCCCCCCTGCTCCCCAGAATCTCTTTGGCTATTCTGGTTCTTTTATGATTCCATATGAATTTTAGGATTGTTTTTTCTAATTCTATAAAAAGTGTCATTGATATTTTGATAAGAATTACATTGAATCTGTAGGTTGCTTTAGGTAGTATAGACATTTTCTTACAATCTATGTCCGAGGAATTCCTTTCCCTTTTTTATGTGTGTCCTTGATAATTTCTTTCATCAATGTTTTATGATTTTCATTGTAAAGATCTTTCACTTCTTTGGTTAATTTTTTTCCTAAATAGTTGATTTTTTTGTGCAGTTATTGTGCCTGGGATTTCTTTTTTGATTTCTCTTTCATTTAGTTCACCATTAGTATATAAAATAGGCTCTACTTTTTGCATTTTATTTTGTAACCTGCAACTTTACTGAATTGGTTTATCAAGTGTAACAGCTTTTTTGATGGAATGTTTAGGTTTTTCCATGTGAAAACATCCACATCTGCAAACGTGGATATTTGGCTTCCTCCTTTCCAATTTTGATGTCCTTTATTTCTTTCTCCTTCCTACTTGCTCTTGTTAATATTTCCAATGCTATATTAAATAAGGGTGGTAAAAGCGGACATTTTTGCCTTGTTCCAGATTTAGGGGGGAATGCTTTCTTCTTTCCACATTCAGCATGATATTGGCTGTTGGTGTGTCATATATCGCTTTTATACAGAAAGAAATGCCTGTGTGAATCAGCATTGCTGCAAATACAGTTTGGTCAAACTTTGTCATATATCTTTGTCAAACAAATTGTTAAGAATGATGATACTACAATAGTTTTAATGATCCACGATTATTTTAAAAGTTGCTGTACACAAGTGAAATTGATATCTTTTTTAAAAAAATATTTATTTATTTATTTGAAAGTCAGAGTTACACAGAGAGAGGAGAGGCAGAGAGAGAGAGAGAGAGAGGTCTTCGGTCCACTGGTTCACTCCCCAGATGGCCACAACGGCTGGAGCTGTGCCGATCTAGAGCCAGGAGCCAGAAGCTTCTTCCAGGTCTCCCACATGGGTGCAGGGGCCCAAGAACTTGGGCCATCTTCTACTGCTTTCCCAGGCCATAGCAGAGCTGGATCAGAAGTAAAGCAGCTGGGTCTTGAACCAGCGCCCATATGGGATGCCAGTGCTTCAGGCCAGGGCATTAACCCGCTGTGCACAACACCGGCCCCAGAAATTAACATATTTTTATTTGATTATTGCTTAAAGTTCCTTGCCTATATTCCTGTGAACTATGGTCTTTTTACTAGTTGAACTCTTTGGGGCTGGTGCTGTGATGCAATAGGTTAACACCCTGGTCTGAAGCGCTGGCATCCCATATGGGCGCTGGTTCTAGTCCCAGAAGCTCCTCTTCCAATCCAGCTCTCTGCTATGGCCTGGGAAAGCAGTAGAAGATGGCCCAAGTCCTTGGGCCCCTGCACCCACGTGGGAGACCTGGAAGAAGCACCTGGCTCCTGGCTTTGGATAAGTGCAGCTCTGGCCATTGCGGCCATCTGGGGAGTGAACCAGCAGATGGAAGACCTCTCTCTCTCTCTGCCTCTCCTTTCTCTGTGTAACTCATTCAAGTAAATAAATAAATCTTAAAAAAAATTAGTTGAACTCTTTAGTGGAGCATTAAGCCTTTGACTATAATTAACTTAATTATAATGAAATTAACTGTGATTAAAATGTTATCTCAAAAAAAAAAAAAAAAAAACAGGGAAATCCAAGCTGCAAGTCCCCTGAAAAACAAAATAAATAAGGGTGCTGCTAATTTTAGAAATATTTTTCAAGATGATATATATAAATCTTTCTTCCCCAAATTAGCTTCCCAAACAGAAAAATAGAGATTTGTCTACCATTTCTACTATGAGTTAAACCTTCTTATGTCATTGTAGATGACAGAAACATGAGGAGAATGTTCTTATCCTTATTAGAATTATTAGGATCTACTGAATGTAATCTAAGGTAAATGAGATGAGCCTGCCATGTCGTGGGAATCTGCAGCCTGTTTGCACAGGGTGAATTTCCTGTTGAGGCAATATATTCCTTCTGATCACAAAGGAACTGCTACCAACATAATTGTTTGAAACCACAGAAATGTACAGCAAGAAGTGCTACATTCCAAATCATAACTTTAGTTATGAGCTACTAATACTGAAAAGCAATTCAGAATCTGTAAAAGTAGACTGAGCTTCAGGGACAGGTTCAGGATGGCCACAAAAATGGAAAGGAAAAAAATCACTCCTTAGAAACAATTGCAGTAAATTTTTTCAAAGATAAATTATACAAGATCAGACTCGCAGAGAAATCTTAGGAGGTCACATGAAGAAACTTCTAGGTCATTTTCCTACTTTTAAAAAACAATTCAAATTCTAAAACAAGCACTTTATCTATATTCTGAAAGGACAGACCATTGACCTGGATGATTTTTAACGTTTGAGAATCCAGCTCTTCTTAGCCAGGAACATCATAAAGACAAACAGCTACAACAAAGATCCATTCTCATAACCTTTTCAAAAATGGCATTTCACAAACTGATTAAGCCAATATGGAAGTCAGTCTAGAGATTCCTCAGAAACCTGAAGATAGCCCTACCATACAACCCAGCCATCCCTTTCCTTGGAATTTACCCAAAGGAAATGAAATTGGCAAACAAAAAAGCTGTTTGTACCTTAATGTTTATTGCAGCTCAATTCACAATAGCTAAGACCTGGAATCAACCCAAATGCCCATCAACAGTAGACTGGATAAAGAAATTATGGGACATGTACTCTATAGAATACTATACAGCAGTCAAAAAACAATGAAATCCGGTCATTTGCAACAAAATGGAGGAATCTGGAAAACATCATGCTGAGTGAATTAAGCCAGTCCCAAAGGGACAAATATCATATGTTCTCCCTGATCGGAGACAACTAACCAAGCACCAAAAAGGAAACCTGTTGAAGTGAAATGGACACTATGAGAAACAATGACTTGATCAGCCCTTACCCTGACTGTTGATGAACAACTTAATACTTTATCCCTTTCAGTACTTTTTTGTTTGTTCTACTTAATACTATTTGTTGAACTCTGTAATTAATACACAATTATTCTTAAGTATTGAAACTTAACTGAAAAGTGATCGCTGTTAAATATAAGAGCAGGAATAAGAGAGGGAAGAGATGTACAGTTTGGGACATGCTCAAGCTGACTTGCCCCAAATGGTAGAGTTAGAAATGTGCCAGGGGATTCCAATTCAATCCCATCAAGGTGGCATGTACCAATGCCATCTCACTAGTCCAAGTGATCAATTTCTGTTCACAATTGATCATAATGATAGGTTTAAGTGTCAAAGGGATCACATAAACAAGACTAGTGTCTGCTAATACTAACTGATAGAATAAAAAAGGGAGAGAACGATCCAACATGGGAAGCAGGATACATAGCAGACTCATAGAAGGGCAGATGTCCCTAAACAGCACTCTGGCCTCAGAATCAGCCCTTAAGGCATTCGGATCTGGCTAAAAAGCCCATGAGAGTATTTCAGGCATGGAAAGCCAAGACACTCTGGGGAAAAAAAATGACCTAAATGAAAGATCTCTGCAAGTGAGATCCCAGTGGAAAGAACGGGCCATCAAAGAAGGCGGTACCTTTCTCTGATAGGAGGAGAGAACTTCCACTTTGACTATGGCCTTGTCTAAATAAGATCAAAGTCAGAGAACTCAAAAGGCCTCCATAGCCTTGGCAACTCATGACAAGAGCCTAGGGTGATTACTGACGCCATAAACAAGAGTGTCAATTTGTTAAGTCAACAACAGGAGTCACTGTGCACTTATCCCTCATGTAGGATCTCTGTCCTTAGTGTGTTGTATTCTGTGAATTAACGGTATAACTAGTACTCAAACAGTATTTTACACTTTGTGTTTCTGTGTGGGTGCAAACTGTTGAAAGCTTTACTTAATATATGCTAAATTGATCTTCCATATATAAAGATAATTGAAAATGAATCTTGAAGTGAATGGAAGAGGAGAGGGAGTGGGAGAGGGGAGGGTTGCGGGTGGGAGGGAAATTATGGGGGGGGAAGCCATTGTAATCCATAAACTGTACTTTGGAAATTTATATGCATTAAATAAAAGTTAAAAAAGTATTTCACAAAAAAATGGCATTTCAACAATAAAAAGCTAGATGTAGTTAGCTTTATAACACACTCACCACCTCAACTTACTTTTCCTTAATTCTCTGCTGGCAGGCTAAAGGGGTGCCACTGACTGTCGTAGACTGGTGCAAGTGTGCAGACCCGTGTTCAGATACCATTACTGCATGGTCTGTTCTAACACTGATTGACAATCAGATCCTCTAAGACCCTTTGACTCCTTAAATGTCAGAGTTCTAAGTTATTTAAATAGAAAAAAGATTTTCATCATTTGGAGAGGCAATTTCTTCCAGTCTATTTCCCTGAGCGATCATGCTTTATCATTTAATTTCCTCACCGGATTTTTTTTCTCCACCCAAAAAAACTTTACAAAGTATTCTAGATACATAGTGTATGAGAGCAGTGGGGAATCACTTTTGGCTAATATTTTAGCGGGCACCTGAAAAGTCACATTTTGGAGTGGGTCTCGTGGAACAAAGGGTTAAGTAGCCGCTTGGGAAGCTCACTTCTCATGTAGGAGTGTTGGTTAGAATCCTATCACTTCAGCATCCATTCTAGCTCCCTGCCAATGTGCCTGGAGAAGGCAGTGAATGATGGCCCACCCAACCCAGCTGTTGTGGCCGTTTGGAGAATGAACCAGCAGATGGAAGATTTCTCTGTCTTAACCTCTCCCTCTGTAACTTTTCCTTTCAGATAAAATAAATGAATCTTTAAAAGAAATTTTTTTTTTTTTTGACAGGCAGAGTGGACAGGGAGAGAGAGAGACAGAGAGAAAGGTCTTCCTTTGCCGTTGGTTCACCCTCCAATGGCCGCCGCGGAGGCGCGCTGCGACCGGCGCCCCGCGCTGATCCGATGGCAGGAGCCAGGTGCTTCTCCTGGTCTCCCATGGGTGCAGGGCCTAAGCACTTGGGCCATCCTCCACTGCACTCCCGGGCCACAGCAGAGAGCTGGCCTGGAAGAGGGGCAACCGGGACAGAATCCGGTGCCCCGACCGGGACTAGAACCCGGGGTGCCGGTGCCGCAAGGCGGAGGATAAGCCTAGTGAGCCGCGGCGCCGGCCTAAAAGAAATTTTTTAAAGTACACATTTGGTAAAATAGTAGACAGTTTACTTTGTAAAAGAAATATGCTGAAAAAAGATATGTCCAAACACTCATGAAACAGGTAAAACATTTAGCTGATGTTCCTGGAGTGCTTCATTCTGAACTATATGCATCTCAACTATTAAATTGAATGTAGTCTCCAGTTCTTCAAATGGTTCATGAGCTGTACAGAAATCTTCTTTTGATACTTTTCTGATTAAAATGAAATTTACTGGTGAAGTATTATTTTATCAATAGAATTTGAGCTATTAAAAGATTTTTATGAAGCTCTCTATGTATAAAAGTGGGTTATTCTATCATTAGCACCATAATTTCTTTAAAAAAAAAAGATTTATTTATTTATTTATTTGAAAGTCATTTAAGAAATTATGGTGCCGGGGCCGGCACTGTGGCATAGTGGGTAAAGCCACTGCCTGAACTGCCAGCATCCCATATGGGCACCAGTTCAAGTGGAGCGGCTGCTCCACTTCCTATCCAGCTCTTTGCTATGGCCTAGGAAAGCAGTAGAAGGTGGCCCAAGGCCTTGGGCCCCTGCACCTGCATGGGAGACCCAAAAGAAGCTCCTGGCTTCTGGCTCTGGATCGGCGTAGCTCCGACCACTGCGGCCAATTGGGGAGTAAACCAGCGGATGGAAGATCTCTCTCTCTGTCTCTCCTCTCTGTGTGTACCTCTGACTTTCAAATAAATAAATGTCCAGAGGACTTGGAAGTCAGCCCTTCTCTGAAATTCAATCATAATCACTAAAAAATAGCTACTGAATACTTATTAGATGTCAAGTAATTAACACAGTCTGTCCTCCGGAAAGAAGAGAGAGGTAAGCAAATTGCTAATTATAATAGATCTCATAATTCAATTTGACTACTTTTTAAACGTTGGTGTTACATTATCAACTAGACTATAAATTCCTGATGAATAAAGGTAACATCTTGTATTTCTTTCTTTTACAATTTCAGTGCCTCACCAATAGATACTCATTACAGTGAATCCAGCCAGCATCTAAAAAGTTCATTCTGAGGAGCTATCTTCTTAAAGCAAACAATTACAAGAATCACAAAAGTTGTTTTCATTGACCTTTCCAAGGTGTCAACTCCAATGTTAACATAAACTCTTTCTCAGGACTACTGTCAGCCCAGCCCACACTTGGTTATTTCACTAAACATTTTTGAACCCAGATTGGGAAGTAAGACCTAAAAATGTGTGTGACCAGGCCAGCATTGTGGCATTAGCAAGTTAAGCCTCAGCCTACAGCACTAGTATCCTATATGGGCACCGGTTCGAGATCCAGCTGCTCCACTTCCAATCCAGCTCCCTGCTAATGCACCTGGGAAAGCAGAAAAAGATGGTCCAAGTGCTCGGGCTCCTGTACCCACATAGGAGACCCAGAAGAAGCTCCAGGCTCCTGGCGTCAGCCAGGCCAAGCCATTGCAGCTATTTGAGGAGTGAACCAGATGATGGAAGATCTCTCTTTCTCTGTCTCTCCTCCTCTGTTAACTCTGCCTTTCAAATAAATAAAAAAATAAATCTTGAAAAGAAATGTGTCTGGTGTCTAAGACTTAGATCCCCATTTCTGAGATTTTTAATAAGTATGCTTGAGATTACTTTAAAAACCCATGGTTTCTTTTATTTAAAAAATTTACATAGATTGATCTTCAAAATTTAAGGAATGATTCTGACAAATTACTTTTCATTGCCACAGAAGATAATGGCCCTATTAAAAGAAATAATAATAGGGCATGGATTAAATGGGCTCTAAAAGAATATGATATTGATGTATCTACATTTTCCAGCTCATTCATTGAAAGGATTAGCTGTAACCTGTGCAGTAGCTATGAAACGTTGAGAGAGATTGGTTCCTTAGAACTGCCAGATGGTCAGAGGAAAATATCTTACAATAGTGTTATTGGAGCCCTTCAGGCAAGGACAGATAAAATCTAGTTTTGAAAGCTGCTAGGTTTTATGAAGTGTTACTTTCCATTTGTAAATAAACTATGAGTTATTATCACAGTCTCTGGGAGAGAGAGAAAAAGAGAACTTTCTAATGAAGTCCCAAAGCTTTCTCATACACAGGCACTTCTTGCAAGCTTTAAGTGTTTTTCCCAATGCATTTTCAATGTTAAAGCTAATTTTTAGTAAACAATGATCAAAAACTCACATGCATTAGGATTCAAAAAAAAAATACAGGATTTTACTTTCTACATTGCTAACAGATTTATAACTGGTCAAAACTTAAAAGACATACTAAATGGGTGAGCCCTGCATAGACCAAATGCATACATTTTTTTATGTAATTATGGCTTTTTACCGACATGTGCAATTACCCAATCTAATCATGCATTTCCAGTTCATAACTTGCAGATACAAGGTTTGGCATATGTACGGAACACCTGTGATGGTTTGTACCTCTTTTTAACCTCGTATTTTGAGGCTATAACTCTATGTATTCTTTCTTTTCATTTTGTTTATATCTTCTCACCACCACCTCATCTCCCAGAGGCTTTAACGAAGTAAATTTCTAAGGCACGACCCAAAGGACTTCTGATTTTAAGGGTCCCAATCTTGTGACCAATTAGGTTCTACTCAGCTGAGATTTCATTATGGTATATAATTCTCTCCTTATATTATTATATTCCTATTTTATGCTAACATTCTAAATAGGTTTCACAGATTAAAAGTGCTATATGATTAAGTCATACTTGTCAGGCTGTTCATTAGTAGCTCACTGAAAAGGACAATGCTAATTCCAGCAGGAAGTAATGGAATGTAAAAAAACGTGTATCATGGTGTTAAATAAAGTCTTTCTGCCAATTCCACAAGGAAACTGGAACTTCATTTTTTCCTCCCATACTCTTTCACAATTTATTTTTGCATAACTTGGTTTTTGTGACTCAAAACTAAGTTTTCATTGAAAATTCGCAGCAAGGTTTCTTAGAATTCATAGAATTCAAGGGGCCCATGACCTTAGAAGGAAAAAAAATCATTATTTTTACTAAACTAGCTGAAATTTAGCATTAACTTCTGTTATCAATGTGAGCTACAAACAATGATACCGTCATCAAACAGTTGTTGCATCTGTCTCAATATATTATTCTTAATGAAAAACTATGAGAGATATAAGCTATGACTAGGCTTTATTACTTTATTGTATTAACCAGGAAGCACATAGATTCCTATATCACAGTTTTGTTTTAAAATTATTTTTTTAACCTTTATTTAATAAATATAAATTTTGAAAGTACAACTTTTGGATTATAGCTAGGCTTTTCCCCCCATAAGCTCCCTCTCACCTGCAACCATCCCATCTCCCACTCCCTCTCCCATCTCGTTCACATCAAGATTCATTTTCAATTACCTTTATATACAGAAGATCAGTTTAGCATACATTAAGTAAAGATTTCAACAGTTTGCACCCCACACAGACACACAAAGTATAAAGTACTGTTTGCGTACTAGTTATACCGTTAATTCACATAGTACAACACACAAAGGACAGAGATCCTACATGAGGAGTAAGTGCACAGTGACTCCTGTTGTTGACTTAACAAATTGACACTCTTGTTTATGGCATCAGTAATCACCCTAGGCTCTTGTCATGAGTTGCCAAGGCTATGGAAGCCTATTGAGTTTGCCAACTCTGATCTTATTTAGACAAGGTCATAGTCAAAGTGGAAGTTCTCTCCTCCTATCAGAGAAAGGTACCTCCTTCTTTGATGGCCCGTTCTTTCCACTGGGATCTCACTCGCAGAGATCTTTCATTTAGGTTTCTTTTCTTTTCTTTCCCTTTTTTTTTTTTTTTTTTTTTTTTTGCCAGAGTGTCTTGGCTTTCCATGCCTGAAATACTCTCATGGGCTTTTTAGCCAGATCTGAATGCATTAAGGGCTGATTCTGAGGCCAGAGTGCTGTTTAGGACATATGCCCTTCTATGAGTCTGCTGCATATCCTGCTTCCTATGTTGGATTGTTCTCTCCTTTTTAATTCTATCAGTTTAAAATTATTTTGATAACTGTGTTTCAATATGATTGGTTCTTTATATTCCCACATTTTTAATTTAATAAAAGTTGAAAGTCATGAGCTGCTCATGACCTTGTTGCCTCTTGAGAAATGCCACTTCCCTATCTTACCCACCAGTCAAACTTGATGGATGCTGGGCTTGTGGCACCAATAGATGCGGTGCAGAAACTGCTGGGTATGGATGGAACCTCTTTCCAGTCCTAGTGGGTGGGCATGGGTGATGCTGGGGCTTTTAGCCCCAAAAGTCCCATCCTAGCAGCGGTGACATGAAGGGGAACTTACTCCCGTTCCACGGGATTGTGCACTGGCACTGGCAAGTGTGGGGCTAGAACAATGGTTTGCAGGCAGGGTCTTCCCTAGGTCCAGGAGGGTGGGAACAGTGACTCTGAGGAATGTAATACTATAGTTACAGTCCCAGAGCTGCAAAGCAGGGAGAGCACCTTGTCCAAGTCCCACGGGAAAAGTGTGGGTTATGCTGGAGATTGTGCACTGGCAGCCTCAGGACCTCAGCAGTGGAATGGAGACAGAGCTTTCCCCAGGTCCCACAGGAAAGCGCAGGTGTTCCCAGGACTTCTAGAGCCAAAAGTCACAGTCCCAGAGCTACAGGATGCAGTGGAGACCTTACCCAGGGCTCAATTTCATGCATGGATTATGTGTGGTTGTTGGAGCTTGTGTACTGCAGGCATGGGTTTGGAGCAGTGGAATATAGATAAGGTCCTCCTTGGAACCCATCAAGAGAATTCCAGTGTCTGTGGAATATAACCCCAACAGTCCCAGTCTCTGAGCTGCAGGACTCAGAAGACACATCCCACCTGTGGGATGCTTGGGATTGTGCACTAGCCTGTGCAGGCCTGGTTCAGTGGAATGCAGATAGGGCCTTCTCCAGGCTCCAGAGGTAAGCACAGGTTTCTCTAGGACCTGCAGAGCAATAGTCACAGACTTAGAGTGCAGGATGCAGTGGGTCCTTATTGAGATCCCCTGGGGTGAGCTGAGTGACTCTGTGGATTATAGCTCCCACAGCCACAGTGCCAGAGGTACAGGACTCAGAATATACGTCACTCGGGTCCCACGTGATGATCACAGCAGGTGTGGGACTAGAGCAGAGGAGTGCAGACAGGGCCACAGAGGAGCACAGGGGACTTACCGCACCAACAGTCATGGACTTGGAGCTACAGCATGCAGTGGGGTCCTTACCCAGGTCTCACAAGCAAAGTGCCAGTTGTGCTGGAGATTGTAGACTTGGCAACTAACAGCCTGAAGCAGAGAAATGCAGACGAGGCCCACCAGGTCCCACAGCTGAGTACAAGTTACTCTAGGGATTGTAACAACTGAACCCCGGTCCAGAGCTGCAGGACACAGAAGGGACTGTCCTCGGCTCCCACAGGGCACACAAGAGTGTTGCTGGGGCTCATGCCCTGGCCACTCGGCACCCTGTGCTAAAAGATGCAGAAGGAGAGTCCCTCAGGTATGGTCCCCCGGGCTTGTGTATGGGCTGCTGCTGGTGCCAAGCCCCAAGAACTTCCCTGGATCATGCAGATTGCGGGGGGGGGGGGGGGGGGAGAGGGGAGGGAGGGAAGGAGAGAGACTTCCTTGGATCATGCAGACACACACACACACACACACACACACAGAGGGAGAGAGAGAGAGAGAGACACCTTACTGAATCGGTAGTTTGAAAATGTAGATGTACCACAGAATCAGATGGGTGCCTTGTGATAGATTTCTGGATTCACCACCAACAGATTGAGATTTAGTCATCTGTGCTGGACTCAGGAATTCATCTTTTTAAAACGTTTCCCAAGAAGACTCCGCTTTTACCAAGATGGAGTAACAGGGGCCGGGTTTCCTCTCTCACCTGGAAGAACTACAAGTCAAACATAACAACGCAACTATGGTATTTACGACACCGGGAATCAGGCTTGAAGGACATTGATCCCTGAGAGATGGAAAACAGATGGCGTGAGCCCAGGAATGTAGAGAGTTTCCAAGCTGCGGCGGCACGGGGCCAGAGAGCCCAGGTGAGCACTCGGAGTACTCGCATTGAGAAGATGGAGCTGAGAGTCTGGGAAACACAGAGTGGTGAGAGTTCACAGAATCTATGGACACTGCGTAGAGGGGGAAGTCGGGAGATCTGAAAGGCACCCACTTTGAGCACTTAACCGAGTACAGAGCAGCACACGTGTGTGAGAAGACTACCTGAGGCCAGGGCGAGACCTGGCTGAAGGGGTTAGAGAAGACAGGATCCAGCACTCAACAAAGGGGAGTCTGCCTGCTGCCGCTCTCCTGGCAGGAAAAGTACCCTAACTGGTTGCACACTGAGTTGCGCTCACAGAACTGCCTTAGCCTTAGGAAGTCATTATCCCCCCACAAAATGCTTCTCTGGTCCCACTAGACAAATATTAAAAGCAAGATCTGCAATTTCTGTTCACAATTGATCATAATGATAGGACTAAGAACCAAAGGGGTCACATAAACAAGAATAGTGTCTGCAAATACTAGCTGATAGAATCAAAAAGGGAGAGAATGATCCAACATGGGAAGTGAGATACACAGCAGACCCATAGATTGGCAGATGTCCTAAACAGCACTCTGGCCTCAGAATCAGCCCTTAAGGCATGCGGATCCGGCTGAAAAGCCCATGAGAGTATTTCAGGCATGGAAAGCCAAGACACTCTTGGGGGAAAAAAAAAAAAACCTAAATGAAAGATCTCTGCGAGTGAGATCCCAGTGGAAAGAACGGGCCATCAAAGAAGAAGGTACCTTTCTCTGAAGGGAGGAGAGAACTTCCACTTTGACCATGGCCTTGTCTAAATATGATCAGAGTTGGTGAACTCAGGGGGCTCCCATAGCCTTGGCAACTCATGACAAGAGCCTAGGGTGATTACTGATGCCATAAACAAGAGTGTCAATTTGTTAAGTCAACAACAGGAGTCACGTGCACTTACTCCTCATGTAGGATCTCTGTCCTTAGTGTGCTGTACATTGAGATTTAATGCTATAACTAGTACTCAAACAGTATTTTTCACTTTATGTTTCTGTGTGGGAGCAAACTCTTGAAATCTTTACTTAATGTATGCTAAACTGATCTTCTGTATATAAAGAGAATCGAAAATGAATCTTGATGTGAATGGAAGGGGAGAGGGAGTGGGCAAGGGGAGGGTTGCGGGTGGGAGGGACGTTATGGAGGGGGAAGCCATTGTAATCCATAAGCTGTACTTTGGAAATTTATATTCATTAAATAAAAGTTAAAAAAAAAGATTAAAAAAAAGAAAATATAATATAAATTTTATTCTAACCAATAAAAAAAATAAAAAATAAAAGCAAGATCTGAACGCATCAAGCTGTTTCCCAGTAACTCATCTACTTCTCAAAACAAAACACAAGAATATTTCTCATAAGTAAAATTATAGTCAGAGATTTCAACAGGTTTTAATTGATACAAAGGGTAGACAGATGTCAATAAGACCAGTCTTGAAACACTCACCAGCCAACTTAATCTACCTGACAATCATTAAAACATACCACTCAATCAGAGCTGAAAATATGCTTTTAAAAAGCCAATAGAAATTTTACCAAGCTAAGCTATATTTTAGGCCATAAAACAAGTATTGATGAGTTTTAAAATGCTTAAGAAAAGTAAAATATGTTCTCTATCCACAATGTAATTAAATTAGAAATTACTAACAAAAAACGATCTACAATAGCTGCCGAATACTCACAGACTAAATTGTATTCTAAATATCCCTTGAGTCAAAGAAAAAAAATCTAACTGAAATGTCAAATATTTTTAACTTATTATGAATTAAAATGCCACATAAAATTTATGGAATGGCACTAAATCAGCATTTAGAGTGAAATTTAGAGCATTAAATCTTTTCATAAGAAAGGAAGATGGGCCTCAAATAAATGACCTCAGCTTCATACTAAATAAAGCAGAAAAGGGTAGTAAATGAAATTCAAAGTTAACACAAGAAATAAAGAATAGAATACAATTCAAATGAAAAACAATCCAAAAAAAATGAAACTAAAGTTGATTCTTTAAGTAGATAAGTAAAATTGGTAAGACTTAACCATACTGATCAAGAAAAAGAGAAGACAAAAAAAAAAAAAGCAGGAATAAGAAAAGTGGCATCACTATAGAATCTATAGATATTAAAAGGATGTTTATGGGCCGGCATTGCCACACAATGGGTTAAGCACCACTTGCGACAATGGCATCCTTTTTGGATTGCCAGTTTGAGTCCTAGCTGTTCCTGCTCCACTTCCAATCCAATTCCCTGCCAGTGCACCTGGGAAAGCAGGGAGTGATGACCTAGGTGCTTGGGCCCCTGCCACCGATGTGGGAAATCTGGATAGAGTTCCTTGTTCTTGGCTTTGGCCTGGCCTAACCCTGGCTGTTGTGAACATTTGGGGAGTAAAACAGCAGATAGAAGATCTCTTTCTGCCTCTGTCTCCTCTGCTCCCACCCTGCCTTTGTAACTTTGCCTTTCAAATAGATTTTTAAAAATCTTTAAAAATAAGTAAGTAAAAGGGTAATAATAAAAGAAAATTATGAATAGTTTTATATCAATAAATTTGACCAGTCAGATGAAACAAATTCCTTGAAAGATACAAAGGTCCAAAGCTTACTCAAGAAGAGAAAGATAACTGAATACCCAGTATCTATGAAAGAAAATGAATTTGTACTTAAAAACTTTCCCACAAAGACAACTAGGCTCAGTTCTTTCCATTGGTGAATCCTACCAAACACTGTAGGAGAAATAATACCAATGCTTTTTAAATTTTTCAGAAGACTATTGCCCAACTCACTTTATGGGGACAGCAACAATCTAATATAACAACCAAAGACATTATAAGAAAACCATAGTCCAATATCCCCCACAGACACAGCTATCCTCTGTACTACTTCTATTAAATACTTTACTATAGGTTATAGCAGGTAAAGTTGGAGAAGCATCCAGATGGGAAAGGAATAAGTAAATCTGTCACCATTAGCAGACAACATGATCATCTACTTAAAAAATTCTATGGAATCTACCAAAAAAAAAAAAAACACCCTACTATAACTAACAAGTAAGCTTCATATGGTCACAGGATTCAATGTCAATGTACAAAAATCAGTTGTCAGTTGTATATATTAGCAACAAATTATTAGAAATTAAAATTTTAAAATAATAAAATTTAGAGCAGCATAACATAACTTTTTAATTTCTTTAAAAGTCAAGTAAATAGCCATAATATTATTATAAATGATAGCTTGTACATAAATATCATAACAGCTTTACTTGTCGCAAACCCAAATGGGAAACAATCCAAATGTCCATCAATGAATAAATGAATAAACACATCATTTATATCTAATGGACTATTACTCAGAAATAAAAAAGGAATGAACTATTAAAACATACTGCAACATGAACAAACCTCAAAATAATTATGCCAGTGAAGTAAGCGAGATGAAAAGGAGCCACATTGCTTGATTCTGTTTACACAAAATTCTAGAAAATGCAAACTATAGTGACAGAAAGCAGATAACATTTGCCTAGGGAGGGGTGGGAAGAAGGACTATAAATGGGT
Source organism: Oryctolagus cuniculus (assembly GCF_964237555.1). Classification (NCBI taxonomy): domain Eukaryota; kingdom Metazoa; phylum Chordata; class Mammalia; order Lagomorpha; family Leporidae; genus Oryctolagus; species Oryctolagus cuniculus. The sequence continues at coordinate 158,103,144 of NC_091433.1, forward strand.
ATGAGAAAACATTTAGGGGTGCTGAATATGTTCATGACCTTGATGGTGGTGATAAATTCAAGGGAGCATACATAGAGCAAAACTTGTCAAACTGCCCCCTGAGATATCTACAATTCTTAACAGTCAACTGTACTTCAGCAAAGCTTTTTTTTTTTTTTAATTCTATTCAGTGATACTCTGTCAAATTTTGGAACCACTGGACTAAACCAAATTCTTCAATACCTACACCACCTTGGGCAGAAAGCTGTCTGTTCTGTTTTCAAACAGCTTTCACTTAGAGGAAATTATTTCAGAATCTCTTTGATGACATGTTTTAGTGTTAAATAAATTCAGCAGTAAATGAGTTCTTCCTCAAGCTCACTAAACTCTTGCTACATATTCTTCCCTGTGAAAGTTAAAACAAAGCCAAGCAGTTGCTCTATAAGTGATCATGACAGGCTGACAAGCTACTCAATAAATGACTGTGAAATGAAATGACGCCTCTGTACAGCTTGAAGAGTGGTCTCTCTTTTCTAATCTGAACTTTAAAGAAACATCTATTCATCTTCTTACATATTTAGAATACTTTTCTCTGGATCTTCTCGCTCTCCTGCAGTGTAAAATTGGAATAGTCTGAGAGCTGTGATTAAAACCGACTATTGTAGAGTAATGACTTTAGGGCTCCTCATGCTACAAATCATATTCCTCTTTATATACCTAAGAATTAGGCATTTCTGATAAATAATAACACAGACTTGCTCAGTGGTACATGGATGATGTTCCACTAGGACTCGCATCTGTCTGTCTTTGTCACATTTGTAGCCAACCTGCTCCCATCTTGCATCTCTCTTTGGCGGTGCTCATTCACCAGGTTGTTTTGAACTTGGTCCGATAGCTCTCCATAAAGTACGTAAAGGTTCACTTTTACAGTTTAAGATCCCTTCATTTAATTTGTAGAAATCTCCCAAAGTACTTGCATCAAGGCTTTTCCTCTGCCAACATATAGCACGGAGAGACACTCAGAGTAATTCCAGAATTAGGCTGTGCATTTATAAAACAAGATGCACAACTGACACTTAGCCCTTAGTAAAGCTTTTCAAATGCAGCCCAACAGGAGGTGGGCCCCTTCTTGCTCAACTACAATCTGGACTGCACCACAACATTTGAGTTAGTGCTGAGATGTCATATGTGGCTGAATCAAAATCCTTGCTGAAGTTCAGATAAATTACACATCCAGCTTCCTAAATGTCTGTATAAACTGTCAATCTCGTGAAGAAGGAAATTAAATCGATCTGGTACAATTTGCTCTTTGCAAAGCCAAGAGAGTTGACTACTCAGTGCTTCATGCTCTCCTATGTGGGGACTAATTGATTGTTCAATGATTTCATCTAGCATGGAATCTTTAAAGGTATCAAAATTAACCTGACTGGCTAATAGGAGGTATAATTTGCTTCTCTTTTAAAAAGCTGGGTACTAAAACTGCTCTGGTCTAATCAACAAGCCTTTTTGCTATTTTTATCTTTTTTTTTTTTTTTTACTTATTTAAAAGGCAGAGCTATGGACAGATGAGGAGAGAGAGGTAGAGAGAGAGAGGGGTATCTTCCTCCCACTGGTTCACTCCCCAAATGGCTGCAATGGTCAGAGCTGGGCCAATCCAAAGCCAGGAGCCAAAAGCTTCTTTTGGGTCTCCCAGATGGATGCAGGGGCCCAAGCACTTGGGCTATCTTCCACTGGTTTCTCAGGCACATTAAGCAGGGAGCAGGAAAGGAAGTGGAGCAGCCAGGACTTGAACTGGCACCCATATGGGATACCAGCTCTGCAGGTGGAGGCTTAACCTACTATACTATAGAGCTGGCTCCTATTTTTATCATTTCATGAAGCTATCCAATTTCCTACTTCAGATCACAGGACCTCCAGGAAAGGAACTCCACCTTGCTTTTCTTCTGTTCCATTACAGAACTGAGTACTGTGCTTCTGTAGAGAAGATACTCACACAAATATCTGTTGACTTGAATTTGAATTCCATTAATTATTGCTGCATTCAGTAATTAGACCACAATAGACAATAGCAGGTATTTTCAGTGTTTCATGTTAGTTTAGCACTCCACTTAATAATTTGGAGAACATATGATATTATCCATAAATTATCAATTAAGTGCTTTCTATAGGTAGGACTTGGCTTTGTAACAGACTTTCATTTAAGGATAAAATTCTTTCACTTTGAGTCAATACTATCATATTAGTATAGAGTGAATATAAGGTAATATCCCAGGTACTTTGGCACAGTTTCACAGCTCACAAACAAAACTATATCACTACTTTTAACTTATCTAATAGGTGACAGATTAAGAAGTTTTGCCAAATACAGGTATATAAATAAACCTATCGTGGAATACCCATAAAACAGAATGCTGATCGGCAATTACACGAAAAATGCTGCTGATATACACAGAAACTTAGATGAATCTTAGAATCATCAGGCTGAGCAAAAGTAGTCAGACATTAAGAGTATATACTGCATAGTTTTCCTCCGCCTAGCGGCGCCGGCACACCAGGTTCTAGTCCCGGTCGGGGCGCCGGATTCTGTCCTGGTTGACCCTCTTCCAGGCCAGCTCTCTGCTGTGGCCAGGGAGTGCAGTGGAGGATGGCCCAGGTGCTTGGGCCCTGCACCCCATGGGAGACCAGGAAAAGTACCTGGCTCCTGGCTCCTGCCACCGGATCAGCGCGGTGCGCCGGCCGCAGCACACCTCTGCGGTGGCCATTGGAGGGTGAACCAACGGCAAAGGAAGACCTTTCTCTCTGTCTCTCTCTCTCACTGTCCACTCTGCCTGTCAAAAAAAAAAAAAAAAAAAAAAAAAAAAGGAAGAGTATATACTGCATAGTTTCATTTATCTGAAATCCAGGAGAGACAAATTTAGGAACCTAGGAAAAGTTGCAGGTTACATCCTGGAAATGAGCACACAAAGGAGCCATTTTTGTAATGATATAATTACCCTACATTTTGATTGATGTTCTAGATGGGTGTCTGCACACATAGACATGTATACATGTATATATGCACATTTGTAAATGTTCACATTTATATAAACAATTATATGAATACTGTATGTGTACATACTTGCCTAAAAACTCATTGAAACATATTTATATGTGTGCGTTTTATTTTTAAATGCCATAAACTGAGTCTTTTTTTTTAAAGATTTATTTATTTATATGAAAGGCAGAGTTATAGAGAGGCAGAGGTGGAGACAGAAAGAGAGAGAGAGAGAGAGAGAGAGAGAGAGAGAGAGAGATATCTTCTATCACCTGGTTACTCCCCAAATGGCTGCAATGGCTGGAGGTGGGCCAATCTGAAGCCAGGTGCCAGGAGCTTCTTCTGGGTCTCCCTGGTAGATGCAAGGGCCCAAGGACCTGAGCCATCTCCCACTGCTTTCCCAGGCCATAGAAGAGAGCTGGATCAGAAGTGGAGCAGCCAGGATTCGAACCGGTGCCCACATAGGATGCTGACGCTGCAGGCAGAGGCTTTACTAGTTATGCCACAGCACCGGCTCCTAAACTGAGTTTTAAGGGTTAATTTTTAAATACCTTTGTTCCACAGAATCATATGGATTTCTTATTTGCAAAGTCTCTAATGTTTTGTATTTGGTTTAGGCTCACAATGTTAGAGCGAAAATTACATTAAAATCAATTACATAATTAACCACATAATTTCTGATCCCTTTCCGATCATGAGCAATTCAGGAGCAGGGACCATGTGTGTCTTGCTTATTGACTGCTGTAGCTGATGCATCCCACTGTGCCTCACACATCGTAGGCACTCATTAAATACTTGAATGAATGTTCAGTCCACACTTAAGCTCCTCCTATATACAAGGAATATTACAATAGGTCAGACATGAAGATCTAAGGGTACAGTCTCATCAGTACAAAATATTGATACATAAATATTACACATACTTTAGTTCTCTGGGGGGATATCAGGACAATGAGAATGTCTGACAAAGCTAAGCATTTTCTTTTAAATACTTCTTTGGTAGCGTGTATTGCAGCAGCCACAGATAAAGGGGAAGAATATGCACACAAATTTAGACTTCCCTTGAAAGGTTTCCTCCGACGACAAAATTACAAAATTTAGTTACAGATCTAATTGGCTTTTATTTATGATTCCTGAATCAAGGAAGCCTCCATTCTACAAAATAGAGTTCCCACAGGGCAATGGCAGACCAGCGGGTTTTGTAAGGTGGAAACAAGGAAACAGAACAATAGGGAGCAAAAAGGACTGGCTAACAACAACAAAATGGATTGGTTACTTTTGGGGTTAAAGCAGAGGAGACTTCCTCATCACTAACTCAGGTAAGCTGGAATCTCTTGTTTTCATGAAAAACTAGTCTATTTGGGGATCTAACTGCTTCCTTAAAGTTTTAGTTTGATTATGTGGAACTTAGCATGAGTGACTCCATTTTGGTTTGGTATGGTCTGTTGGGGATTAGTGTAAGAACTCAGTCCAAAACAATAGCCCCCCATAATTCTTGCTTAGTAGCCTGAAATTTTAAACAGTGGGAGCTACTTTTTAAGTTATTTGCTGACTTTAGGTAAGCAATCTATCAAAGCAGTACTCAAACAGCTCCTTTCTTTGATGCTCACAGAGGCAGAAGCCACTGAATAGCTCAAGTCCAAGTCACTTCCACGTACTTCACTCATTATATCCTGCAATATTTTGAGTAAGAGATCAGTCATTGGGTCTTTTAAAAATAAGAATACAAAAGTTTTCAAGGAGAAAAAAAATCATTGCCCTATCATGATTCAACAGCTGCAAAATTTGAGACCAAAGAATGTGGTACTGCCAGACTTGCTTATAAGACTACTTGCTGTGAGTATGCCTTTAAAATAAAATGAGCAGGTAACCACTGACCTTTATAAAACAATGGTCAATGAGTTGGCAGAAAGAATGAGACAGCTTGCTAGGCACAACCAAGTACATTTAGAAATACAGCACTATAAGTACCCCTTCATATATATCACTATTTGCAGATTTGATTTATCAATTCCAAAACATTTGTATTTTTAGAGCATTGCATTGTGAGTGAGGTGCACCCTTTTTATGCCCTTTAAAGAGAGAAAGGGTGAATATGCCATTGTGAACACTGTCAGGTTTAAAAAATATATTTGTGGGCTGATTTGAATTTGAAAATAAACTGGCAACATTCTGTGTGTCCGGATAGTACCTGAAAGGCTCTGTCTAGGTATTAGGATATGATGCCATCCTGTAGTCACCTATAGTAGGTTGAATGACACCAAAATGCAAGAGAAGGCAGAACAAGGACAATGAGACAGTAGAAGAAGTATCTTCCCATATAAGTGATACATTCTACAACAGTCACCAGTTATAAATCCATATTGCTCTTTATATAAAATCACCTTGTCTGGAACAATAGGCTCATGTTAAACATTTCCCTTTGAAATGTCATAATTATTTAAGAGCTCAAATAGCCTCAAAAAATTTTCTAATGCAACAATTGATTTAAATAACATGAGTACTTATCTCTCTCTTTTTAAATCCACTAAATGAAATCTTTGATCTTTTGGTATACACATATTTTAACAGACACCGGATCATGTAATAAAGCAGAGCAATGGAACACAACAAGCTCAACTTATGTTCAAAGGAAACAGATTTCATCCCTAGCTCTGCCACATATCAACCATGTGTTCTTAGTCCACTTGCTTAGCTTCATCTAGACCTCAGTGTTCACTGACTTCTTGTCACAATCCTTAGCACACAAGAAAATGCTATGTGCAGGAAAGATCTCATTATTAGTGATATCAAGCACTAGGCACACATAGGCTTTTTATCATTATATTCCTATGGAGAGACAAATCCAGAAAAGGTAAAATCCTTAAAAAATTTCTCCTTTTGATCTCATCTGAGGCATACTTGTACTGCCTAGTTTTCAGACTAGCTATATTCTGACGCTGGTGTAGTCAACCACAACCACAGCAAGCAGGATGGCATTTATCTTTTATAATGATACGGAGCGCTCTGTCATAAAGTAGGGTCACCGAAATGAGTAATAATCCCACCAGCATCTAAGGTACAACCAGCAGGGTCCAGGTCAACAGGCAAGCAGCCGATAATTTGCCCAACAACACTGAATTTCATCTGCCCACAGCCTCTATCTACTGATTATACAATCAATACACCTCAGATGAGAAGAGCTAACAACTGACCGGGGCAGATCAATGCTGGCAAATAAGTGCTTCATGACAAAAAGTTTGATAATTACAATTCTGAAGCCGTGTAAATGTTGTTTCTATTGTAACAACATTCATGATGATACTGCTATGATTGCACTGTTATTATAGGTTTAATGTTAGGCAATCAAGCTACAGTGGTCTAGATATCAACAAACAGCATCAAAAGAAAACATCAAATTGTCCCTATTCTTTTGACACTGTAGCTGAGAAATTTTTCTATGTTAGTGGCCCTAAATGAACAATAATAAGTGACAATCTAGTGAAAAACACTATTTTCACATCTGAGAAAAGTCATGCAATATAGATTGATACAAGTATGATTATTTCTAGGGCCACTTGAACCAGGGGATTAATATAAATTCAGTCCTGTGACTATGGTTTTGCTTTCTTTTTTTTCCCTCCAAATACATCATTTAAAGAGGATTTATGTAAATTTTCTCTCTGCTCATAATTTTTCAAGCATTAGTGCAGTCATAAGTATAGGGTACCCTGGCCTGATTTAATTACTATCGTTTCTAATACAGCACACTATTTTATTTTATTTTTCTATTTTATTTTATTTTATTTTTGAGCCCTGATTGCTAGTTCATTCTCAATCATTAGCATTTAGAAGAACCAGTCATTACTGGTTTTCAATAGCTGCTTGGGTTCCTATAAGCACTTAGAGTCTTAAAACACAGAAATGGAAAACAGACATTTCAAAGGTAGAACAAATCACGAGTCCTAGAGGTAGGGTACAAGAAACCCTGCGTGCGTGGGCACTGAAGCACACACATTCTTAACTTTCCCATTTGCTTTTAAAAACCACAAGGAATTGGGTCTAAAAAAACTAGGACACCTCATTTCTGTAAGATGCTTGCTCATATAGAAAAGTGGGAGCCAATTCCAAATGAAAGGCTTTTCAAAAGAATGGCAGTCACTTTGGGCCATAATCATCATCTCCACGAGGGTACGTCTGACTTTGGATTTGTGCGGCACACATTTTTAATTGTTGCTTCCATAAATACATCCCCCAGCTGCACCCAGACAGCAATATACAGTTACCTACCTGTCTAAAACTTGGTCTCCACATCCCTGAGTGGCCAGATCTCTCCCTGTCTGGGGTAAATCAGCTGCCTTTCCCTGTAGATAAGAGATACAGAGGGGAGGAGGGGCACAACGCTAAAGAGTTTGTCAATAGCCCAGGAGAGAAAGGGCAAACCAAAAACCTTTTGTGGGCAGCAGTGCGAGCAAGATTTTCAGCGTGCTCAGGGGTTGCTGTTAAATGTCTTTTTCAACAGCATTCTCTTTCTTTCCATGCGGCTTCTACCTCGCAATACAGTCAAAGAATGTGATGTATATTAAAATGCTTTGCCTCTCAGATGGGGTTCATTTTTATTCAGGGACAATTTTGCTGACTGACAGGTAAGCGTTTGGTGCTGAAATTGGACCTGTACAAGAGCTTTGCATTTCATTTGCTCCATTACACCAGTGCATGAATTACTGGGCTTCCACGTTGGCATCTTTCCATTACTTTCAAATATCTGACATGAACAAAATGACTCATCTGACATTTCATGTAACAAATTTGTTCCAAAAAGAATAGAACATTATTATACTATTTTATATATGTGGGTACCACAACCTTCCACCCTAATCTGACCAGAAATTGTAAGTGTATAAATAGTAGCTGATATCAGTTTAAGAAAACACACTGCCAATGACAGCTGTGAAATATCATGGCAAGAAATATGTCTGCCTCTTCGTATTCCTGACTATCACTTCAACTTACTTCCTGAAATGTTAGCAAACTTCAGTCAAATATGTAGCTTTGTATTTTGGCTACATTTCCACCACCAAGTAAACTTTGAGGAATTATTTATTCAAATGCAGAGTCAGCTTCTAAAATTGGAACCAATTGGCTTAATATGTTCTCATTTTTCTTACAGAAATAGACTCCTTTAAGCAGGACAGACAACTGACCGTGTGGAGCAGCTAAGAGACCTGATCAAGTACTCATTCATAGTCATAATACTGCCATTTGTGGGCTGGTACAGTATTACTTCTCTTCAAATCCTTCTAGCCCTCACTTTCCTTTCAATGTTTTTAAAAAATTTATTATTTTAGGTTTATTTGACAGGCAGAGAGATGCAGACAGAGATCTCCTGTCAGCTGGTTCACACTCCTGAATGTCCGCAAAGCAGGCACTAGGCCAGACCAAAGCCAGGAGCCAGGAACTCAATCCAGGTCTCCCACCTGGATGGCAGGGACCCAACCATTTGAGCCATTACTGGGTGCATCCCAGGGTTTGTATTAGCAGAGGAGCCAGGCTGGAGCTTGAACCAAGGCACTCAGATATGGGATGCAAGCATTCTAAGCCCAGGTGCTCTCTTTGCCAGAGGCCTGCCCCAAACTTGCTGTTGCTATTGTTTTCAAGCAACAACCAGGGAGGCCAGGACTCCTCACGTCAGTATAACTCCTCATTCTGGACCTACCACCACACCTAGCTACTCAGTTTGTCTCAGAGAGCTAGGAAGGAGCTTCAATTCTTTGCCAAGGGCCAGTGCTATCTTAGAGGGCCTGACTTGGGCAGATTAGGAAAGAAAGAATCCTTAGCTTCATGACTCAGCCGGGAGTTTTTCCCACCTCTTCACTTAAAAATACCTCAGTACCACATTACAACCTGCCATCTACAGCTGAAGATCACAGATCCACATCCAGGGAAGGGTTTTTCTAGGTGACAGTATAACATTTCACAAAGTAGCAGCATAATTATGTGACAGCAAAATTTAAAATATCATGTTCACTGTTAGTATGAATACATCAAATTAATACAGTATTACTTCCATATGAAATTATCAGCCTCATTATTACATAATGGTATTTTCTTTAATAAATGGTCTCATATTATAAATGTTAAGTACTTTGTACTATGGTATATCCTTCTTAACAATGTTAATTTACCTTCAAGCATTATTCATATGCTGAATTTATTTAAAGCTATAATAAAAAATGAGACATCCAAAAAGTCTTATTACTTTTTGTCATCATAATTCATCTGTATTTAAAAAGCATCTGGGAATTCATGACAATTCCCTGGTAGGACCAGAATCCAAATGCTTGGCCCATCCCTGGGGTAACATTTAACAAGAATGGTTACAGGAGAGATTGCAGATTTGAATAACACATGCCTTTGAAGAAATGATGTTAATAAGTGGTCCAACAAAGTATATCGTTCATAAACTCACTCTATGAAAACAGGTCCAGTATCTAACATGGGTATTCTTTCCACAGAAACTGAGTGAATGAATTTTTGAACTATTTTTGTTAGGGCTATAATCAGTATTGAGGCTGTGGGGCTATTTAACTGTCAATGATCATCTTCTGAGCTGCATTTTGAAACCTATGCAAGCAAGGCTATTTCTGAGCCAACAGGAAGGACTCTTTAGCCTCAACAGTGCACTCACTATTATTCATGACCCCTCTCACTGATCCTGACATGCAACTCCTCAGGTCTGGATAATCTCACCTGCTCCTGTGGTTGTTGAATGCAGCCAGTATACAAATGCCATACAATCATGTTGGCTTTGCCCACTGATCCCATTCACGCTGGACTCTCACGTAATACAACAAGCCTTCTATTTTTATCATGACTATTCAAACTTGCTGCACCCTCTTATTTTTATATATAAAAATTCAGCTTCCCAAGCTCCTGAAACATATTGAGGCTACTCAACACTATGTCGTATAACTTGTATCTTCTTTATTTCAGATGACCTGCCTCTTCCTTCTCTCCTACCTCTCCTTTTCCCTACCCATGTTCTTGGTATCATCCATTCTCAACTTCTCTGAGACCAGTTCTACCACTACCAGCATAGAAAGAACTTCCAGATCTGGATATAGGAAGTTACTAGGGAGGGGGCTGCCCTGTGACTAGAGTCAGCCCTTTACTTCACAAGGATTTAACAAATATTTGTGGCCAGTGCTGTGGTGCAGAGGGTTAATGCCCTGGCTTGGAGTGCCAGCATCCCATACAGGCACCTGTTCGAGACCTGGCTGCTCCACTTCCGATCCAGCTCTCTGCTATGGCCTGGGAAAGCAGTAGAAGATAGCCCCAATCCTTGGGCCCCTGTACCTGCATGGGAGACCTGGAAGAAGCTCCTGACTCCTGGCTTCGGATTGGCGCAGCTCTGGCTGTTGTGGCCAATTTGGGAGTGAGCCAGCAGGTGGAAGACCTTTCTCTCTCTGCCTCTCTTCTCTCTGTGTAACTCTGACTTTCAAATAAATAAATAAATCTTTAAAAAAAACTCACAAATATTTGTGAGAAAATGAATGAATGATTTGGAGACTAGCACTGTAGTGTACTGGTTAAGCTGTGGTCTGCAGTGCTGGCATCCCATGTGGGAGCCCGTTCAAGTCCTGGATGCTCCACTTCAGATCCAGCTCCCTGCTAATGGCCTGAGAAAGCAGCCCCTACATGCACATGGGAGACCTATAGAAAGCTCCTTGCTCCTGGCTTTGGCCTGGTCCAAATCAGCACATGGAAAAACCTTTCTCTCTTTTTTACCCTCCCTCTCCCTCTCTCCTCTCTCTCTGTTACTCTGCCTTTTGAATAAATAAAATGAATCTTCAAAAGAAAATTCTTTAAGGGTTTCAACTATGTGCAGCCATAGGGAAAAAGAATAGCCATAAAAATTATAGGAATATTTATGTGAATAAACCTAAAAATAATGGAGCAAGACTTATAGGAAGAAAAATAATGTTACTGAAAACAAAAAAGAACACTTAAGTAAAATGTTCCTAGATGGGAGCATTCAATATTGTAATGATGTCATTACCAAGTTGTAAGTCAATGTCACCACAATTAAAATTACAACTGCTTTTGACTGTATTTTATTCTCTGTATTCTTGATATTCTGGCATTTTGGGGTCTTTATCATTGAAAGACTACCCCTCTGGGGGCTAGCTAATTCCTAGAGACAACAAATGATTTCCTTGTAAGTGTGATACACAAAGCAAGCAATCCAGAGTTTCCCCCCCAACCCTATTTCCTTTATTTAACACTCACACGCCAAGCCAGTATTTTTCCTGCCCTATATCACTCCAGAACTTGGTATTGGACAATAGGGACCATCACTATAGCTCAGAGCCTACCAAAATTATTCAAAGTCTTCAATCCTGAACTTATTCAGTGTATGTAACCTAACTTGCTGGTTCTTTCCCATGAAAAGCCCAGTAATGCTTCTCAGCCATGATTCCTCATTTTGCCTCCTAATCAGCCCTGGTATTTTCCCATGTGCCTTTGTGTGGTATTGTTTACCAACTGTCTCTAATGATGTTTGAGTATATTTCTTCATTTCTGTATCTATATGTCTCACCATTTTTGATAAAAACAAATCGAGTCCATTTTTAAAATTTTTATTTATTTATTTAAGAAATAGGCAGACAGATTGACAGGACTCCTATCTGCTGGTTCATTACCCCAGAAGATCACAAGGGCTGGGGCCAAGCCAGACTGCAGCCAGTGACCCAGAATTCAAGCCAGGTTTTTCATGGGGGTGGCAGGCATCCCAACAATTTAACCCACCTCCTGCTGCCTCCCAGAGTGTGCATTGGAAGGAAACTAGAATCAGGAATGGAGCTGAGACTCAAACCCCAGCATTCTAATATGGGTCACAGGTTTCCAACCCAATGGCTTACCTAGTAGGTCAAATGCCTACCTCTTGAAGACATTTTAATATGCCACTGTGATTTTTAAAATCCAATATGCATATTCAAGTGTTCATCTGGAAGAATTAATGTGTAAGAATAGTCAAAAAAATTTAAGTTAAAGAACCACAAAATAGGGAAATCAAAACAAAAATATAAACATAAAAAAAATCAGAACCTGACAAATCAGCGAGGCACAGTAGAACATCCAGAAGTAGACTCACTCACATATATGGATACAGTATGTGATAAGAGTTGTATTGTAAAACAGTGAAGAAAATGTTAATCCATTGGATATAGTTTATTTGAACAAATGAATCATTGCACAGAAAACATATTTGGAATTTTATTGCATGACCCATATAAAGCTAAATTCCAGATGGAATTACAGAACCAAATGTTTTTAAAATTATATAAATATTGGAGAAAATTTAAGAAAATAATTATATAATCTTATGATGGTGATGATCTTCCTAACAAGACTTAAAAGCCAGAGCCTTGAGGAAGACTGCAGAAGAACAGGAAAGCCAGACAGCTGAGGGAACACGCCTGCAGCATGCAGCAGGGCAGGCCTGAGGGACCTCCTGGCCTTCCCTGCCTGATTTCCTACCTCTCCTCGAGCTCAGTCAGGACCGCTGAAGCTGGCCATTTACTAAACCTTCTTTTTTGCTTCCCTAATGCCTCATACTTGCTCACGTTCCTCTCTATCTACACATGCTAAGACCTTTCTGGACCTTTAGAGCTTATCTTGAAGGTACCTTTCCTCTGACATCTCACTTTAAGTTCCCTCCTCACCCCTCTTTAGACAGGAATCAACCTGTACCTCTGAATTGCTATGGCAGTTTTGTTCTTCCGAGGAGCACTATTACAAAGGAATGTTCTACACTCACCTCGCTCATCTATTAGGCCTATGGCTTGCCAAAGGCCTAAACTGGATCTCCTGTCACTTTATGTTCCCCACTGCTTCTACAGCTGTATTTCCCAAAGAGTACATACCACTAAGTGGATGTGTGATGGATGAGCATTTCGATTTTAATATAGTGTTAGTTTATGATTATAGTCTATCTTCAGGAACTGATATTAATGTTCTATTTCAGTAGTGATTTAATATTTTCCTTTAAAATAGATTTAATTTTTTAAAAAAGATTTATTTTATTTACTTGAAAGGCAGTTACAGAGACAGAGACAGAGACAGAGAGATCAAGAGATATTCCATCCGCTGGTTCATTCTCCAAAAGGCTGCAACAGCCAGGACTGGGCCAGGCCAAAGCCAGGAGCCACACGCTTCACCCAGGTCTCTCACGTGGGTGCAGGGGCCCAAGCACATGGGCCATTTTCTGCTGCCTTCCTAGGAGCGTTAGCAGGGATCTGGATCAGAAGTGGAACGTCTGGAACTGGAACCAGCATCCCAGGTGGCAGCTTAACCTGTTATGCCACAAAGCTGGCCCCAAATAAACTTAATTTTTAAAAAGTGAGTCAAGGAGAAAAATATATGTGAATCAATATGCATGAAAAAATCAAAATAAAGAACTTTGGTCCTTCAGGAGGCACTGTCAACAGAGTGGAAGGCAACACATAGAGTAAAAGGAAATATTTTTAAATCATATATCTGATAAGAGATGAGTTTCTCATAGTGTTCATTTCACTTCAACAGGTTTCCCCTTTGGTGCTCAGTTAATTGTCACCAATCAGGGAGAACATATGATATTTGTCCCTTTGGGACTGACTTAATTCACTCAGCATAATGTTTTCCAGATTCCTCCATCTTGTTGCAAATGACCGGGTTTCATTGTTTTTGACTGCTGTATAGTATTCTATAGAGTACATGTCCCATAATTTCTTTATCCAGTCTACTGTTGATGGGCATTTGGGTTGGTTCCAGGTCTTGGCTATTGTGACTTGAGCTGCAATAAATATTAAAGTGCAGACAGCTTTTTTGTTTGCCAATTTAATTTCCTCTGGGTAAATTCCAAGGAGTGGGATGCTGGGTTGTATGGTAGGGTTATATTCAGGTTTCTGAGGAATCTCCAGACTGACCTCCATAGTGGCTTTACCAGTTTGCATTCCCACCAACAGTGGGTTAGTGTCCCTTTTACCCCACATCCTCTCCAGCATCTATTGTTGGTAGATTTCTGAATGTGAGCCATTCTAACCGGGGTGAGGTAAAACCTCATTGTGGTTTTGATTTGCATTTCCCAGATTGCTAGTGATCTTGAACATTTTTTCATGTGTCTGTTGGCCCTTTGGATTTCCTCTTTTGAAAAATGTCTATTGAGGTCCTTGGCCCATCTCTTAAGTGGGTTGTTTGTTTTGATGTTGTGTAGTTTTTTGATTTCTTTGTAGATTCTGGTTATCAACCCTTTATCTGTTGCATAGTTTGCAAATATTTTTTCCCATTCTGTCGGTTGCCAAGAGTGTCAAATTGTTAAGTCAACAACAGGAGTCACTGTGTACTTACTTCTCATGTGGGATCTGTCCTTAGTGTGTTGTCCAATGTGAAGTAATGCTATAACTAGTACTGAAACAGTATTTTACACTTTGTGTTTCTGTGTGGGTGCAAACTGATGAAATCTTTACTTAATATGTACTGAATTGATCTTCTGTATATGAAGATAATTGAAAATGAATCTTGATGTGAATGGAATGGGAGAGGGAGTGGGAGATGGGAGGGGTGTGAGTGGGAGGGAAATTATGGGGGGGAGCCATTGTAATCCATTAACTGTACTTTGAAAATTTATATTTACTAAATAAAAAATTTAAAAAAAGATTGCTATAACCAGAAATTATATTAATAAAAAATTTGTTATGCCCTGCTAATAACAATCAAAGCAGACTAGATTTAAACTAAGGTTTTTAGTTACATTTGCATAGATCATTTACTTGAACACATATTAAAACTTTAGGGGCCGGTGTTGTGGCACAGGAGGTTAAACCACCAAACCACCACCTGCAATGCCAACATCACATAAGGGTCCTGGTTCGAGACCTGGCTGTTCCACTTCCAATCCAGCTCCCCACTAATGTACCTGGGAAAGCTATGAAAGACTGCCTAGCACTTGGGCCCTTGTCACCCACATGGAGAATTCAGATGCAGCTTCTGGCTCCAGCTTGCCCAGTCCTGTCCATTGTAGCCTTTTGGGGAGTGAAGCAGTGGATGGAAGATTGATCTCTGTGTATGTGTGTCTTCCTCTCTCTGTAACTCTGCCTTTCAAACAATAAATCTTTAAAAAAAAAACTTTAATAAAACCTGATATCAAATACTATCTCAATAGAACAAATTCTTCTCTCAAGTTTTAAGGCACTTTCTCCCCTTCTACCTCATCCCTACAAATTCTTTATTCTTCTATCTCAAACAAACACAAAACCCTCTGTTGAGAACATATCTACAAATCTACTTATTTATTCAGATCTTATCTCTTAAATTCCCATACAATGGTAAAAAAGGATTTCATTTCAAATATCAGCTCTAGTTCCCCCCAAACAAAAGAAGGATTGCATTAAACATGATTTTGTTTCTGGACTCTGAAGTCTTTTACAACCTTGCCATGCACTGAATCCACGCACTCATGAATTCAGATTATCTAACCTTTATTTCAACACAGTTTTCATTGTTTGGGGCTTTGTTTTTTGTGGTTTGTTTTTTGTTATTGTGGGTGTCAACAAATGCTTGCCTAATAAGCACTAAAATAAGATATGTTGTACTTTTGCACTGAAATATGTACCAATAATCCGATATGCCCAATGATCTTAACATAGGCTTGTCAAATTTGTGTTTTCATAATCTACGTGGAACTACATTATTCAGCAGTACAGATTGTTTCCATAACACCCCATAGTCTGTTTTACTGGTTTGCTTTTCATCTTTTAAAAAGTATTAGTCACAAAAAACTCTGTAAAAATTAGGAAATGTAGATTGAACTTAAAGAGAAGCAGATAAGAATAGCTATCAACATTAGCAGATTCCATCATATATTGCTCCTGTTGTGGTTTGTATCAATAACAATAAATATTTACCTAGCCTGACTATAGAGAAGGAATTTCTTCCCCTCATAAATGAGTAGATATCTTGGTTATGATGAGATTCAGATAATAGTATTTTTGTTAAATTCCTGCAATGCAATTGTTTGAAAGAAGATGATAAATCTATTCCTCTAACAGATTTAGTAGTGCCATAGGGATCTCATCATAGTTCAGTCATAAATTAATTGCACAGTAGATTTATTCATCTATCATTCTCCCATAACAAGTCTGATCATGATTGCTTTGTATGGCTCCATTTGGCGCACTGGGGTTTTCTTCATTTAACAGGATTATTTATTAATCAGGCATTTACTGAATAGGGTTTAAAGAAACTCAATGGGTCTGATACAAAGTGCATTAGATCTATCATTAGGATTATTTTTTATTTCAGGTATTCATTTAAATGCACCTTTATTTGGGAGAAATATTACTATAAGATGGATATTTGCTCTTAAATACATTTATCCTGGCTTTCTGAAATACCTGATATGGGGATAATCCAGTTAAAAAGCAAAAATTAACTATGTAGCATCTCCATGAATTTGATATTTTGAAAAAAAAGTTTCTAAATTAATATCTGAGAAAGGAATAATCCTAGTTAAGAAATAAAATCCTCCTTGATCCAAAAGATAACTTTCAAAAATGGTAACCAACAACTATAAAACTCCCCTTACGATAAAATCCGCCAATTGTTATAAAATCCGCATCATCAGACTGATATGCCATTTTGACTTAGGCTAGAGAAAAATTGTCATTGCAACAAAGAGTATTTTATTTGAGGACTCAATGAGTAATGACTGCACTTGAAGCTAATGCACAGAGGAAATTGAGGAAGGAGGATGGGCAGTGACTGGGGCCCAAGCTGCGCTTGATAACTACACTCCTCGAACATTCTAATTCACATCTATCACGCCAGCCACGAGCTCCACAAAGGCAGATGGGAAACTGGATGGGATGAAAGGTAGTAACAGAGGCAGGAGAAATACAGTAAAACTGGAATTTGAAAGTTGCAAGCAATTTTATACAATAGTAGTAGTATATAGATTGGGAATGGAAGGTTATTAAACAAAATATTTTTAAGGCAGGAAAAAACTGAAATGCCTCTCAGGACCATTTGAAATGAATATTATCCATTGGATTACACATGCAAATTCAGTGAAATAACTACAAGAAAATGCCATTCCTATAATAAGCTATAAGAAGCTCATGACATTTGCATCTTAATTTATAAACCTGTACATGTAAGCAGAAATATTGCAAGTAACTGAACTTAGAACTTTTGAAAATGAAAAACATTTATTTTGAAGCATTGAGATGATATTATCACCAGTTATTAATAGTTTTCCTATTGAGTTGTCTCTAGGAACAATTGTTCCATGAATAAAAATCACAGGAGAGCATGATTTTTATTCATGAGGCAGAGTCTCTTGGAGCATATACTTAGTTTGGGGCTCTACTGATTTAGCATTAACCCAAATAATTCAGAAACTGAGATAAGATGGCCAGAGACGTCAGGTAAAATTCTGAGAGTGCCCTAGAGACTGGCATTTCATCACTGTCAAGACCTGAAATTCGACCGTATAAATACATCTTGAATGCTTTCACTTCTTGGCTCCACTGCCATCTCCCTCATTCTAGCTCCCAGGTCCGGGTTTCTGCAATAACCTCCACTGGGTCTCAGAATCCATGTCCCATTCCAACCCATCTTTTTTTTTTTAATTTTTAGATTAATATAAAGAGAAAAGGTTTATGCATTTTATAGATACAGTTCCAAGAAGATAACTACACTTCCCTCACTCCCCTGCTCCCTCCACCCCATTCCCTCCTTCCCCTCTCTGCATCAGTTTTTGCAAAGCCATAATTTTAATCCATTCTATAGTCACAGGTTTAATTCGCCACTAATCATAATATTCAACAAGTAAAAATAGGAAGACAATAGCTCCACAGGAGAATAAACAAGGGCTGAAAATGGCAATCGTACCCCAAAATGACCATTTCATTCCTGTACATTTTTTGATATTCTATATTATACCATGTTTCAGAGAAAACATGATATTTTTCTCTCTCTCTCCTTCTTGGGGGGGGCTTATTTCACTAAGCATAATGGTTTCCAGTTGCATCCATTTTGTTGCAAAAGACAGAACTTCATTCTTTATTATGGCTGAGTAATATTCCACAATGTATATAAACTGTGTTTTATTTATCTAGTCATCAGCTGATGGACATGTGGTCAACCCCAGTCTTCTGTGTACTCTGTAGCCAAAGGATTCTTTAATTTTTTCTTTTTTGACAGGCAGAGTTAGACAGTGAGAGAGAGAGACAGAGAGAAAGGTCTTCCTTTCTGTTGGTTCACCCCCCAAATGGCTGCTAAGGCCGGCGCACTGTGGCCGGCGCACTGCCAGGAGCCAGGTGCTTCTCCTGGTCTCCTATGCGGGTGCAGGACTCAAGCACTTGGGCCATCCTCCACTGCACTCCTGGGCCACAGCAGAGAGCTGGACTGGAAGAGGAACAACTGGGCAGAATCTGGTGCCTAGACCGGGACTAGAACCCAGGGTGGCGGCGCTGCTGGCAGAGGATTAGCCTAGTGAGCCGCGGCGCCGGCCCAAAGGATACTACTTTAAAAGTACCAGGCTGCACATGTCACTTCCCCAGCTTTTCAACTTCAATGCCTTCCCATTGTTTTTAAGATAAAGGCAACTCCCCTTGCCACAATCCATGAAGCTCTGAACAATTTGGTTCCTTCTTCCTCTCCTGCTTGCCTGCTCCAGCCACAGTGTCCCTTTTAGACCTCCAATTCCTGCTCTTCCTGCTGTCTAGAACACCTTGCCTCACCCCTTCACCTCCCCCAAAGCACATCATGTAGACTCACGCTAACTATTACTTCCTCAGTGATGCCTTTATCAGTCTACCTCCACCCCAGCAAAGTTAGATTGCCTTAGTAGAAACTCTAATAGAACCCTTCATCACAGTTTTAGGTAAACAATTAACCTCGCTCTCCTGGACTTACTTGTAAACTCTATAAGGGCAGCAGTGATATTTTCTCTCTTAATCAGTTCCGACAGTGAGCAGTGAGCACTCAGTAAGCATTTGAATGCATGACTCTAGATCCACAGTACTGTCAACTGTGAAATCAGCTTGCACGGCTGTGTTGTTGAACAAATACTGCAAATACCTAGTCTGGTTCCCAAATTTTGTACTGTGCCAAAAGCTGTGCTGGCAGGATGAGTGAGGACAACAGATAGAACTACAGAAGAAACCTGACATGGAAAGGCCTCTCTCTTTCCAGCTTCTTTCAATCTCATCCTTGACATGTCTGCCTAACACCCTGAGTCCTAATTTGAGCTTCTTCCAAATGAGACCCTACTTCCATCAGTGTATTTGCTTGAAGACGGCCACTCAAAGGTATATACGCATTGTATTGTTTTTCTGGCTCTATTACCAGGGATTTACATGGGAGAGCAATAAGATGCTTCCAGACACTCCTGAGTGAACATAATTTTTCCATCGTAGTTGATAGTTGTTGCTCTGTGCTTAGGGCAGAACAATGAGTATCCTGCTTGGCAAGCATCATGTCTGTGCAGAGATCACCCACAGCTCTGTGGTCCTGTGGAGAGCATTTTAATATGCCACTGACTGATGGCTGGATTGCATGTCACATAAGCCTGACAGAGGGGCTGACTTAATGTTAATTAGAACTATCAGAGAATTCTTTGGGCAACCCACGGCCAAACCAATACTACGAGAAGAGCTGTAGAAAAATTTCTCCATTACATCATCCTAGTAACCCCATATTGGGAACACTGCAGTTAACACTCTTCATATACCCACATTGGAATCTTTGGGTCAGCTCTTAGCTCTCATCAGCAGAATTTGCCTCTGGGCTACTAGCACCTATGGAGATGTCCTTTTATCTCTAGCTTCTGAATTTGACCATATAATGACACCCCAGTTCTACTTTCTGCTACAATTTGGTGTTCAACCCTAGAATCTCCTCTCCTTAAGAAATATTTACAGATTATAATCCAAGTTTTCAACATACATTAATACTTGTTATCAGCATAGAGACATCACCCGAGATGATTTTACATGTATGTTTTCAGTTGATCTTAATTATTTTCAATTGAAGCACAGTTTAAGTATTCTTGCAAAATTCTTCCAACTGCATTTACTCATAAATGTCAACTAGAGTTCTCAGATTCTCAGTTGAAAGGTCTAGATTTGTTTTGATTCTGCCACAACTTCTTAACCTCCTTCCCTATGGCTGATTTTTTGGAAAGTGATGTTAACATCACATTTGCTGCTATGGCGAAGAGGGCTGCTTGATCCTTCCACCATCAGCTGGAGGCCCCCACCGTGGCCTCATGGCTCATAGGCCTTTAGACTGCCCCTGTGTGAATCAAACAATAGTTCATGTTGGATCCAGCAGCCAGACTGAAAAGAAATTCCAAATTCTGCCCCAAAGGACTAATTGAACTTAGCAATTTATTCTTTTTCATAAAAAACACTTGTAGTACCTTTTTGTAGTACAACAATAAGCTACCATGTGGATTTCTGCAGAATTCTGGAACAAAGCCAAAGCAACAATAGCTCGTTTTCTTTAGGAATAAGACCCATATGTCAAAATTTATCTAGAAACTCAATTTGGCTTGCTGCTTCATCATGCTAGGAGAATAACTACAAAATTATATTACTGTTCATTATGTCCAGGGGGATCCCAATTTATTATGATTCATGCCAGAATACTAGAGTAGCCTCAGCAATGGCTATTGCTGTATGGAGATGTGCCAGTCTCATAACAGTTACGAGTGGATCATAATACTATATTTGGTTTTTATAAACATTTAATTGATATGAAATATTCAAAAGCCGGTGGAGATAATATATAATCCTGAATTCCTTTATAGCCCCATCTAATTTAACCAACAGATTTACAGGCCAAATACACACACACATGTAGTCACGTGTTGTGGCATGACAAAACAATACTGTATGGCACACTACTTCTGTGTAAAGAGTTGAAATAGCATCAGTGACCTTAGAGAGTTCAGTCTTCCTATTTATTTTTAGGATCAAAATAATAATAACCATGGCACCAGGAACTGATTCCAGAGGAGAAGCCTTTTAAAACAGTGGTTCGGGCTGCACATGGAATCACTTAGGGGTTGGGGAGGCCCACACCATGGCATAGCAGGCAAAGCTGCCGCCTGTGGAACTGGCTTCCCAAGTGATTCATTTTAAAAAAAAAATTTATTTACTTATTTGAGAGGTAGAGTTACAGAGAGAGAGAGGGAAGGAGAGAGGTCTTCTATCTGCTGGTTCACTCCCAAAATGAATGCAATGCCTGGAGCTCAGCCGATACAAAGCCAGGAGCCAGGAGCTTCTTCCAGGACTCCCATGTGGTGTGGGGGCCCAAGTACTTGGGCCATCTTCCATTGCCTTCCCAGGTCATTAGCAGAGAGCTGGATCAGAAGAGGAGCAGCTGGGACTTGAACGGGCACTCATATGGGATGTTGGCACTGCAGGTGGAGGCTTAACCTACTACAGCACAGCACCAGCCCCATGGGAAGCTTTTTTAAATTCCAGATTCAGGCCACACTGCAGTTCACTTAGATCAGAGTTGCTAAAGTAGGATCTCAGCAACAGTTTCATTTTTTATAAAGCTCCCCAAATGACTCCAACATACAACCACATTCAGAAGAACTGCTTTACTATCTGATTATTTCAAGGCTTTTTTTTTTTCTTCTTCTTGTAAAGTAAGTGCAAGCTCAAATGATATTAAATTGTGGAATCCTCACACATCACTTCTGGAAAGTATCTAAAAAATAATGTCATATAATACCTTTGTTTTCCAAAAGGGGAGGTGGAGACCAACAGGAGACAAGTGACTTAGCCAAATTCTCTCAGCAAGTTAGGGATAAATCTTTTTTTTTTTTTTTGACAGGCAGAGTGGATAGTGAGAGAGAGAGACAGAGAGAAAGGTCTTCCTTTGCCATTGGTTCACCCTCCAATGGCCGCCATGGCTGGCGCGCTATGGCTGGCGCGCTGCAGCCGGCGCACTGCACTGATCCGATGACAGGAGCCAGGTGCTTTTCCTGGTCTCCCATGGGGTGCAGGGCCCAAGCACTTGGGCCATCCTCCACTGCCTTCCCGGGCCACAGCAGAGAGCTGGCCTGGAAGAGGGGCAACTGGGAAAGAATCCGGCGCCCCGACCAGGACTAGAACCCGGTGTGCCGGCACCGCTAGGTGGAGGATTAGCCTAGTGAGCCGCAGTGCCAGCCGGGATAAATCTTTATAGCTATATCTTCTTGCTCCAACCCAGTATTCTTTGCCAGAATCCTCATTGCTTGACTACTTAATTTTATATTTTACAAAAGCTTTATTTTGTTTTGTTAGCATTCTTGATCCAATTTTTTTATAAAGATATGTGAAGACATTGCCATTATGCCACTTTTTTCATATTACATGAATAGAAATTAAAATTAAGCCACTCAAGGTAGTCCCCTTGACCAGTACAATGCTAGAAAATGCAAGACACTAAGATGAGCTAATGATGATACCTTCTCCAAAGAATCCTCATTCAGGTAGGAAAACCTAGCACAACAACACACACGACTTTGACACCAGGGAGGCCAGGTGAGGAGACAACGGATAGTTCAGGGACAGGTCTTTGGACGATTGTACAAATCTGCTCCTGTACAACCCCAACAGCAATCTGTGGTATGGATTCATGAGACCCACTGACAGAGAATGGTGGATACTTGCCTACAGGTAATGGTACTATGAAGTTCAGGCAAAAGTCAAAGTGCTATCTGCTTAATAAATAATAGAAATGGAGGTCTTTACTCACTCTGAAGAAAGTTATAATCAACTAACATGCTTAGAATCTCACCTATGAATAATGTGAAACTACTGATTCTGTACTTTCCCTTTATTTATTATCATTATCGTTTGCCCCATGAGACAGTATCAGGAGCACAAAGTTCAATATCCACGTAATGAAAAGCAGTATAAGTACTAAAATAATATTTCAGAATAATATGTAGTTGCTGTGAAAATGTTCAAAAAGTCAGATTATAAAATAGTCACATAGTATAATCCTTTTTTACAAAAAGAAATGTGAATTTTTACATGTACCCATGGGCAATACATACCAAAGAGTTAAGAATATATACCTCTAAGCAGTGGGATTATAAGATTATTTGTTTTTATTGACACACAATAGTTGTACATATTTATGGGGTACAATGTAATATTTCAATAGATGCATACATTGTAATGATAAAATTAGGATAATTAGCATCCATCACTTCATATATTCAAGATTTCTTTGTACTAAGAACATTCAAAAGTCTTTCTTCTAGCTATTTAGAAATATGCAATATGTTATTATTAACCATTGTCACCCTACTGTGCAATAAAACACCAGAAGGATTATTTTTACAATAGGAAAAAAATACTTTTTAATTCAATAAAAGTAAACCTTTCTGAGGTTTATTTTAATCCCTCAGTCTTATTTTTCTTTTCTGTAAAATAGGAATAATATTAGTTACAGCACAAGAATAGTGTTTGGATTTAATAGGATGATATCTGCTAAAAAAAAAAAAAGAAACAAAGAAAAAAACTGTCTACTGTGAAACCCATACTTGAGTTATCATTTTATACTGATCCTGCCCCAATTATTATACTCCTAAACAAATGGATTGGAAAAGAAAGGAAGGTAGAGATGGTGGATAATGTCAAGAAAAACAGAATTATTTTGCTATAAAAACTGCTCTGGATCTGAAGTTCTTACGTAAAACACAGGGGAAATGGTAGGGAGGTGGTGCTAGCT
Organism: Oryctolagus cuniculus; assembly: GCF_964237555.1. Taxonomy (NCBI): domain Eukaryota; kingdom Metazoa; phylum Chordata; class Mammalia; order Lagomorpha; family Leporidae; genus Oryctolagus; species Oryctolagus cuniculus. The sequence goes on from NC_091433.1 coordinate 158,126,917, forward strand.
CAACATGTCAGGGAAATCTCTACTGAAAGACAGCAGCAAGGTGCAGCAGAATACTCCGGTCACTCTCCTTCTCAGCTTCCAGGCATCATCACGGCCGTGCACGCTGTTCCGTCCAAGCTCACCACCTGGAGTGAGCAACTCCACCACCCCTGTCATTTCATCACCTCCACCACTCTGAAAAGAGGCTCCGTGTTCTCTCCCTCTAATACTCTAGCTCTGTCCAGGCCTCTTTTCTCTATTTGGCTGTTGCTTGGTGATCTCCCAGATTTTACCAAACTAGTCCATGCCTTCAAAGCTAATTCCACACCCCTGTTCATTTAGCAGCATCATTTGTTTGCTCTGATACAGATGAGTGACAGGATTCAACATGACCAGGACTTCAGGTACCTCATTGAAGTCTTGGTTGCTACTTGATCTAAACCCCAAACATTGCTTTCTATTGACCTATAATGTAAGCTAACAGATTGAAAAACTCCTCAGGACGGATATGATTCACCTCCTGAAAAGAGGTCAGAAGATGTTTAATTAAAAAAATGCTGAACTCATGGAGAGAAAATGGGAATATTCGTAGAAAGGAATAAAAAGGCCTTTAGGTATGACTTAGAGGAATTATATTGGGAGAGGCCACAAGGCAATCTTAGGAGAAAATAACAAGGAAAATACAAGTCAAGTGTCTATATCCCAATTCATAAGGATGAATATCATATGTTAAAAATTCAATTTTATGAGAACTGAACACAAAGGACAAAAGAATACAGTGGATATTAAGAAAGGAAAACAGCAATGGTAGCCTGTGGGAGCACATATAAATAAACAGTAAACCACCATCCAGATGGAGAATTAAGATTATCTATTTCTAAACCTACATATGAAACTGGCATTTTTTTAAAGTTTTTTTATTTATTTATTTGACAGGTAGAGTTACAGACAGTGAGAGGGAGAGACAGAGAGAAAGGTCTTCCTTCCGTTGGTTCACCCCACAAATGGCCGCCACAGCCGGCGCACTGCACCAATCCGAAGCCAGGAGCCAGGTACTTCCTCTTGGTCTCCATGCAGGTGCAGGGGCCCAAGCACTTGGGCCATCCTCCACTGCCTTCCCGGGCCACAGCAGAGTGCTGGACTGGAAGAGGAGCAACCAGGAGTAGAACCCGGGGCCCATATGGAATTCCGGTGCCACAGGCAGAGGATTAACCAAGTGAGCCACGGTGCCGGCCCCGAAATTGGCATTTTGAGAAGGTGTGGTAATGTTGCCAGGCTTCACTTAGACTGTGAAGTTGATAGGAACCTATATAACACAGTGTCAGAAAGGCTGAATTCGGGGCCATCACCATGGTGCAGTAGGTTAATCCTCCGCCTGTGGTGCCAGCATCATATATAGGCGCCAGTTCTAGTCCCGGCTGTTCCTCTTCCAGTCCAGCTCTCTGCTGTGGCCTGGAAAGGCAGTGGAGGGTGGCCCGAGTGCTTGGGCCCCTGCACCCATGTGGGAGACCCAGAAAAAGCTCCTGGCTCCTGGCTTCAAATCAGCACAGCTCCAGCCATTGCGACCATTTGGGGAGTGAACCAACGGATGGATGACCTTTCTCTCTGTCTCTTCCTCTCACTGTCTGTAACTCTACCTCTCAAATAAATAAAGAAAAGAAAAGGCTGAATTCCAGACTGCTAAGCCTCATCAGAAGGGGAAAATGCTACAATTACAAGAAGGTTGCTTGCAACAAGAATGTTATTGAACAAATGTTCAGATATGTGATGCAATCATAAAGGATGACAGAAGTATTCATCAATTCCTTTTTTTGTCCTGATTTAATTTCTTCTCTGGGAAGGGTAGGACAAGAATCAAAAAACAGGACTCAAGGCCCCAACTAAGATGTAAGATAGTAAGCAAACAGCATGAAGCCACTTCAAGTGAATTTGAGTTTGCAAGCTTAGACAAATTACATCCCAGGGTACTGAAAGAACTAGAGGGCAAGTGCATAGGATCAATATTAGTGACTCTGAGACATCCCAAAGAACCACGGAGGTGTCAGGGGAATGGAGATGAGCATAGGTTTTGTTCAGACTTTTACAAAGCAGATGAGGTATAGCTACAGCCCAAGGAGCTTAACTGTGCCCCCTACCACACTGTAGAGAGTATGCCCAACTCATATCTTTTTCCCCCTTTCTCTCCTTTCAGACAAATCAATCAGACCATCATTGGGAAAATGCCACTAAGTATCTCTTAATTTCATGAAGGTATTTAAGCCTGCAGAAAATGCATATGGACAGGAGCGAGAACCACCAGAGAAGTGATGGATGTCAACTAGTCTCACTATACACTCTCAGTATGGTGTGGTTAGATATAGCCTATTCAAGAGTTTTAGCAAAAACTTGGAAAAAAAAAAAAAAAAACCTTTAAAGGCAAGCATCACATTTTCCAGTAGTCAGTGAAGGAAAACTAGTTACTGATCTTGATAATGAATAAGCAAGTGAGTGGATTTTGCCTGGCTTAAATTGATTTGGATGACTTTTAAACAAATATTCAAATGAAATTTAACAAGGAGAAATATGAGCATAGAGAACCTTATTTATATTTTAAAGAAAAATGAGATCCTGTGTGGACACTGGAGAAGATGAAGTTTCCCAGGAGTTCAAATTAAAAAAGGAAGGTTATTTGCAACAGCCATAAGCTTAACCTCCCATTAATAAAGAATTAGGGAGGCAATCTTTTAAAGGTACTTTTAATTGTTTTCTAGATTTTCCCATTCCATGCTGCACTTTATAAAGGATAGATAGTGGAGGAAGTTTAAGAACTTAGTTAGCTGTTGTTGGAGAGTGATGACCTACAACCAGAGAACTCCGGACCAACATAGTTTGCCTTCCTCCGCAACCCTCCATGTCAGTCAGCTAGAGATATCTGCTAGCATGAGAACTTCCGTAGTGAGTTTGTCCTTGGGGTGATCAACCACAGAACTAATGTCAGTTTTTTATTTTGTTTTGTTTTTTGTTTTTGAGTTCTGTTGCTCTGCCCTGTTGCCTGCTAAGTTTAGACCTAGACTAGACCAATTTACATGTATCAGAAGATATACAGAATGCTTTTATCATCTGTTCTAGCTTTTATCTTCTGTTGTAGCCTCAGATAATGTTTCCTAATGTTGAAGTCCATCTTCAATAAACAAGGTTCTGGGAGGCTCTTCAATTAATGTTCAGTATCTACAACTGATGACTCTTGAAAGACAGAGCTGCTCACGTCACCTAGCTTGAGCCCTGTGGGTTAGAAGCACAACCCAGGGGTGACATCATTTTGATTAGAACGTGCTATTCACTGGATTATGCAGAGGTGCTGTTGGAAGGAAGTGTGTGGTTATCTATTCCAGCCACACCCCCACACCCCCCCCCCCCCGCAAACCTCCCGTGGAGGAGCCCTGTTTTGGGCATCTCTGCAGATTTGCAGGCATCTTCACTAATAGCAAGTGCATTCATTTTGAAGTAGTAAACAGTGAAAATGCTGCAGGTGTGAGGAAATGTTCCTCATAAGGAGCCCACATGGACCCCTCTGTCACATCCTCTTTCTTCTGCTCTCTAGAGCGTCATCTCATTTTCTTTTTTTTATTTCTTTTTTTTTAATTTTAATTTTTTTTTGACAGGCAGAGTGGACAGTGAGAGAGAGAGACAGAGAGAAAGGTCTTCCTTTGCCGTTGGTTCACCCTCCATTGGCCGCCGCAGCCGGCGTGCTGCGGCCGGCGCACCGCGCTGATCCGATGGCAGGAGCCAGGTGCTTCTCCTGGTCTCCCATGGGGTGCAGGGCCCAAGCACTTGGGCCATCCTCCACTGCCTTCCCGGGCCACAGCAGAGAGCTGGCCTGGAAGAGGGGCAACCGGGACAGAATCCGGCGCTCCGACCGGGATTTGTGTGCCAGCGCCGCAAGGCGGAGGATTAGCCTAGTGAGCCGCGGCGCCCGCCACGTCATCTCATTTTCATGAGAGTCCTTTGAGACTCTCATGATTCTTTATTCCTTCAGACTGGGCATTTCTATTTCATCTAAGTACTTTTTAAGAACATGGTTTTAGACTTCTTATGCTCTTCTCTACAAAATCTGTCACCCCCTTGAAAGATATGTTTTTCCCAGGGTCTAGGATGGCACTCTGTTAGTTCTGTGGATCTGAACCTTCCATCTATTTGCTGAAGCCTAACTGAGGAGTAGGTGAAAGATGGTAGCACAGTGCCTAAAATAGTTGTTTGAATTAGAATTACAGAAGTGGCTTGTGATGAAACACAAAGAAAAATGCCTGACATTAGTTCTGTGGTTGATCACCCCAAGGACAAACTCACTACGGAAGTTCTCATGCTAGCAGATATCTCTAGCTGACTGACATGGAGGGTTGCGGAGGAAGGCAAACTATGTTGGTCCGGAGTTCTTTGGTTGTAGGTCATCACTCTCCAATAACAGCTAACTAAGTTCTTAAACTTCCTCCACTATCTATCCTTTATAAAGTGCAGCATGGAATGGGAAAATCTAGAAAACAATTAAAAGTACCTTTAAAAGATTGCCTCCCTAATTCTTTATTAGTGGGGGGTTAAGCTTATGATTATAAACTGAAAGTATAGCATTGTAAAAATTAAAAGAAAGAATAAGAAAGGGACAAGGAGGGAGAGTGAGAGCATGGAGGCAGGGAGGGTAGGGTGGGAAGGACCACATGCTCCTAAATCTGTATATGTAAGATACATGAAATTTGTTCACCTTATATAAATAAAAAAAAAATTAAATTAAAAAAAATGTCTCCCCACATGAAGTGATCACCTGCTGGTAACAAGCAAATGGACAATGACTCGGGAATATGATAATAACCATCCTTTGAATTATTTTGAGACATTTTCTTTCTCAGGTCTTTCCTAAAGAGACTGTTTCCATTGTTATTGTTTCTACTTTACACATACGGAAGGAAGGGAGGGTAGGATGGAGGTAGGGAAGGAGAGAGGGAGGGAGGAAGGAAGGGAAGGAGGGAGGAAGGGAGGAAGGCAGGCAAACAAAAGGACAACCCTTACATCACAAGAAAAATGGGTCTTCCTGGGCAAGAAAAAGGGATCTTACTGTATGGCTTCCTATTTTTTCACGTGTTAGACTTATTTTCTCAAATAAAAGAATATACTAGCATTTAAACACAGGCCAAAAAAAAAAATAGCCAGAAAGAAAACCAGAAAATGTTCCAAATGTTTATCTTTCAATGCTATCCTCTCAGTTATGAATAAGAGATGCCAGAAAGAGGACACAGTATTGCCATGATCATTTCCATTGGACATTTATGTGACAAATAGTACTTACAAACCACATTATTATCAATTATGAATGACTCTTACATCTAGGAAAATTAATAAATAAGGCATTTCTTCAGCAAAAAGAGTTGAAGCCAATCACATAAAGGAGAGCGAAAAAGATGAACTTTTGCTGTTGTAGTCGAGACTGGGGGAGCATGTTTTCTGTAGTTTTCCTCCCTGAAATAAACTTACATCCTCCTAACTTGTGTCTATGTTTTAATAGCCCTTCACTTTGCAATGAAGATGCAACCTACGACAGAGGCAGGTATAACCCAGGCTCCCCTTTCTGCTGCCCCATGTTTTGATTTTCCTTTACAGACAAGCTATATACTTGCCCTCCTCCCACTCACGCACTCCACAACCCACTGCAATCTGGCTGCCAGTCCTTATTCCCCACTGGAAGCCTCTCTGGCCGAAATCAATAATGACCTCTTTGTTACTAAATTCAATGGATACTTCTCTGTCCTCGTCCTACCCAACAGCTCTGCAGGATTTGACATGGTTGACCACTCTCTCGCTCTTGAAAGTTTCTCCTCCCTTGTTTCTATGACAACAACTTCTCCCGGCTTTCCTCCTCTCTGGGCATTAATTTTCAGTCTATTTCCCATGTGTTTTTTGCTACTATCAAGCCGTAAAATTAGTGACCACTCGGTATCTATCCTCAGTTCTATCCTATTCTTTCTTTATTCCTCTTAAACTAATCTCACTCACTCTCAAGGCTTAAACTAATATTAGAAGAAGACCACCCAAATCAGTTTCTCCAGCTGAAACCCCTCTGCTGAACCCAGACCTTCTCAACAGCTGAAGACCTACGGGGACAACTCTTCTAAATGTCTCACAGGCTCCACATGCACTCAAAACATTTAAAATGATGTCTACCCTCCCTCCCTAACCCTACCTCAGTCTATTTTTCCTATCGTCCCTGCCTTGGCATTATCTATCAAACAAGCTGGGATCATACCTGATTCCAGCTTGTCCTTTATCCCATACTGTCACCAAATGTTGACAACTTTCCTTTCTTAACAGCTCTCTAATCAGTTCCTTTCCCCTCCCTCCTCACTATGAATACCTCAATCATTTTTAATCTAAACTACATCAACGGGCCTCTCACTAGTCTGCCTGCCTCTGGTATACTCTCTCTTCCAATCCATTCCCCCTGCAAATGTTGTAAAACTGTGAATCTGCACATGTTAATCACGGTCGTGCTTTCACATATGGCCCCTGTTTACCCTTCCAGTTCCTCCTCGGGAGGCTGCTCCTTTTCTATTCTTCCTGGCAGGTCTAAACCCGCTCTCGCCTCGTTCTTCTACATCAGCAATTTCCTATCTTCCCCACGCCCACCCTAACTGAAACTTCCTTCATCTGGTTAATTTCCACTTGCCTGTCCTCTTTTAACTGTCTGTATTTAACAGGCCCAAATGCACCACTTAATATGTACCAGGCTCTGTTCTGGGTTTTATATTTTTTTTTATTTGACAGGCAGAGTTAGACAGAGAGAGAGAGAGAGAAAGAAAGGTCTTCCTTTTCCATTGGTTCACCCCCAAATGGCCTCTATGGCCGGGGCACTGCACCGATCCAAAGCCAGGAGCCAGGTGCCTCTCCTGGTCTCCCATGCAGGTGCAGGGCCCAAGCACTTGGGCCATCCTCCACTGCACTCCCTGGCCACAGCAGAGAGCTGGCCTGGAAGAGGGGCAACCGGGAAAGAATCCGGCGCCCTGACCAGGACTAGAACCTGGTGTGCCGGCGCCACAGGTGGAGGATTAGCCTAGTGAGCCACGGCGCCGGCTGTTCTGGGTTTTATAAATATTAACTAATTTAGTCCACATAACAATTCATGAAGTAGTTACAATTATTACCTTTATTTTACAGATGGAAAAACGAGGCACCAAAAGGTCAAGTAACTTGTAAAAGTCACTCAGCCAACAAGTGGCAAAGCCAGTGTTCAAGCCGAGGTGAACTGTGTCCAGCTGAAGACAATAGGAAGACTCTGTGCTCCGACAGCATCCTGTGATATCAGAATGCTGGTCTAACTACTGGGTTTTCCTACTCCCTTTCCCTTCCTCCACCTCTGCCCCATGAAAAAGTCAAATTCATGAAGGCAGGAACCATATTGACTAGTCTGTGAATATCTAATGACCATCCCAGTAGCAGTTACTGAGCATACAGATACTAGATATTTGTTGACTGCATTAATGACATAGCAAAAAAGATCACAATAGATAAGCAAACATTCCTAAAATTGTGGTGTTGGAAGAGATGATTTTCCATATATGCAAGTCACTTAATATTACATTTAGAACCTTTTAAAATTTTTTGTATTTTACAGAACTAGAACACCTAACCAAATAATAAAAGTAGGCAATGTGCTATTAAATCAAAGCTACTTTATGAGAGGGATGTCATAAATTTTAAGTTTATTATAATATTTTCTCTCTGGTAAATTATTCTTTGTATTTCCATGTAAAATAACAGAAATTCTACCAGAGCCATGAGAATAACTGTATCATTTAGTAGACTAGAGAGGAAAAGAAAAGAACTGTAGAATATCTTACCTGCTGACTTTGCTAAATCACAAAGAGAAAACACCATTCTCAGGAGCACATTTTTAACTTTAAAAAAACCATGCCTCACTCTGAACAAAAGGATGCTAGGTCCTTCTGACAGTTAAACTATATATAACAGAGGTTAAAAGTCAATTTCTCTCTTTTTTTGGAGTACTTACAGGCAGTTACTCAGAAATCACAGCATTTGTATGAGAGAACAGAGTGTAAAATGAAGAAGGTCCCATGTGCTGTGAACACAGGCAGCCCCTGGGTCAGTGGTCAACGGAGTGTCAGCGATACTGTATTGCACTGGTCAATCACCGGTACTTGAATGCTATCTGCTACTTGCTGAAGATGCTACAGATTTTTCAACAAAAGACTTTTGATGTGCCATGAAATTTTAAATCATAGTACACATCTGATGCTTAATGTCTGTGACAAGAAAGTATTCTCACTTTGAACTCTTTGGCTAAGTATCATTTAACTCTATGTATGTACACTTTCCATCAGGCAGAATTTGGCATCAGTACATTGCCCAACAAATGTGTATCATGAAGAGGTACTAAATTTTAATGAGTCCTAAAGAGAACTTTAATTTTTAAACTAAACATCTGAAAAATTCTGTCTTCTTGTAAATCAAATAAGAATTGCAAACCCATTCTCAAAATTCCAGGGTGACTATTTAACCTGGTATGCCTAGGACAGTCCTGGTTCATACTGCTTGTCCTAGCACATTATTAACAGTGCCCCCTTACTTTGTTTCCTCTTCTATTCTCTTCCTCTAAAATATGGATCTCTTTCTTCTAAAAGCACTGATGATTTATGTGATGACTATCAGAGAAAAACATCCTGCCTAATTGATATAAACTTATTCTGTCCATAAAACTAAATAAGGAAAAGTAAGTAATACAAAGGTAGAAGCCCAGCTATGTGGTCAAACAGACCAGTTTTCATATCTCAGCTCTACCATTGTATAACTTTGGACAAAATACTCTATCCCTTGGTATTTCAGTTGCCTTATTTGTAAAATGGAAATAATGTTATAGTAGGATAGTGTGGGGATTAAATGAGATGGCGTATATAAAATGCTTAGCATGGTTCCCAAAACATAATAAATGCTCAGAAAATGGACAATACGAAAGTGAGTAGTCACTCAGATATCACACAAGATGCTAAGCACTGCTGTTCAGTACAGTCAGCCCTCCATATCCATGGGATCCACAACCATGGATCAACCAACCACAAACCAAAAATATTTGGGGAAAAATTACATCTGTACTATACATATACAGTCTTGTCTTTTTGTCATTATTCCCTAATAATACATTATAACAGCTATTTATGTGGCCTTTACCTTACATTAGTTACAAGCTATCTAGATCTAATTTTGAGCATTTGAGAGGGTGTGCATATGTTCCATGTAAGGGACTTGAACATCCACAGATTTTGGTATCCAAAAGAGGTCCTGGGAGCAATCTCCCTGGACACTGAGTGATGACTATTTTATATGAAAGGATCCTAATTATATACAGTTCCAAAATTTTGGAGCTATTATGGAGAGAAAAGATCACCATGTAAAATCTTTATCTAGAGAAGAATGTCAAGCCTTAGATACTTAAGTGACTTGGCTCAGTTTGCAAGGCTGATTAGTGAGAAAGACAGGAAAAAATAGCTTTCGAAAAATTTCTTTCCTGGATTTTATTTGAAAATTATCAGAAATAGTAATGATTGCAGACAAAAACACCATTGTTTAGCATTGTGAAAATAGTCTAAACTGCATGGTGGAAACCCACATGATACTGTATCCTGAGTTTTGACACAGTGCTAACAAATCAAATTATGGAAAGCTCTTTCTAGGTATACTGTAAAAAGGCAGGTCCTATATAGGCCTCAGTTTTCTCTTATGTAAAATGGGAATGCTATAATGTGATTCACAGGCTGTTATGAAGAGTAAACAAAATAACATGAACAAAAGCACTTAGCACAGTGCCTCACTGTGATGTCCGAAAGTTTACTGGGCTGATAATGATCTCCAATCTCCCATGCAAACTCATCCACAGTGACATGAGTTTTCAACAAATCTTTTCCATTGCTGCCATTTAAAAAGCATTCTTTGGTTTAGAGCCCAGCCAGAATGTTTTTAAAAAAGCATGGCCTCGAAGCTAATGGACTGGCTGTGTTCCAGCATCTTTTTGTTGGGAATTCTCTCTTGCAACTGAATGTTAAGTACAGATCACAGGTGACCCTGCTAAAACTACTCAAGAAGGCAAATTTGACATCTTTCTTTCTTACACATAAAACTCCAGGGAGTTTCAAGGCCTATCCTTAAAGGCTAACAGAACACAAAGGGAAACACGCACAAATCCTTTTAGAACTTCCAACCCTTCCAATATTGTGCATAAGCCATCTGCTAAGAGTTACCTGGACAATGAAAAGTTAAGTTTCTCAGGATTCTGGAGTAAATTTACAAGTTCAATAAATGTAACATATAAGGCATGTTCACCTATTGCATGAAACTGTGCAAAGCCCTATGTCCAGTTCTTTGTTCCAAAAATCTAAGACAAAATAAAAACCTTGCAGCAATCAAATAAGACCGTATAATCTTGTGATTAGACTACTGCCATGTACTCTACCCAGAACCCAGGAATACCCCCTGGAATAGTGTGGCTAAGTGGGACAGATGGGACTTTTCACAAAACAAAACACTGAAGAAACCGCTTCAGGAACAATTGGTGAGCAGGTGTTTGGTGTGACAGTTAAGACAACCCTTGGGTCAGTGGCATCACATATCAGAGTTGCTGTCTTTGAGTCACAGCCTCACTCCTGAGTCTGGCTTCCTGCTAATGCACACCCTGGGAGGCAGCAGATAATGGTTAGAGTTCTGGGGTCCCTGCCTGCCTCATGGCAGACCTAGGATGAGACACTGGATGCTGGCCTAGGTCTGGCCCAGTCCCAGCTGTTGCAGGCATTTGGGGAGTGAACCAGCAGATGGAAGCTCTGTCTCTCTGCCTCTTAGATTTTATTTATTTATTTGACAGGTAGAGTTACAGAGAGAGAGAGAGAGAGAGACAGAGAGAGAGAGAGAGAGACAGAGAAAGGTCTTCCCTCCATTGGTTCACTCCCCAGTTGGCCACAACAGCCAGAGCTGTGCCGATCCAAAGCCAGGAGCCAGGAGCCTCCTCTGGGTCTCCCACATGGGTGCAGGGGCCCAAGGACTTGGGCCATCTTCTACTGCTTGCCCAGGCCATAGCAGAGAGCTGGATTGGAAGAGGAGCAGCCAGGACTAAAACCATTACCCATATGGGATGCTGGCGCCACAGGTGAAGGATTAACCTACTGTGCCACAGTGTCAGTCCTAAGGATGACTCCTTTCTTTCTTTCTTTTTCTTTCTTTTTTTTATTTTGAGGATGGCTCCTTATATACACTCCTTTTCTCTATAGCCTTCTTCCTTCCTTGCCCACCTAACAATGTTAGTTCCAATTCAGGCAGATCAGAATGAACCTCTCACCTATTAAAAATCTTTTAACTTAAAGCTAATCAGAACTATACACTCAGTGAAACAAGGATGCTTCTCATATAACATTGTGAATTTTAACGTGATGTATCTGGGTCTAGACAAAAATGTATGACCAGAGTTCAAGAAGATCCATCCATCTTTCTGGGATGAAAGTGCAGGAGAAAGCGAGGTTCATAGACATCACATCAAACATGGGCTGATTGGAATCGGAGGTTCTGGGGGTCCTTAAGACAAACCAATACTCAAAAATAAAGTACTCTTCTGTCAATAAGTAGTTTTTTTAAAAATGATTTTATTTGAAAGGCAGAGGTACACAGAGAGAGAAATAGAGGGAGAGACAGAGAGAGACAGAGAGAGACAGAGAGAGAGAGAGAGAGATCTTGTATCCACTGCTTCATTCCCCAAATGGCCACAATGGCCAAGGCTGGGCCAGGCATAAGCCAAGAGCCAGGACTTTCATCCAGGTTTCCCACATGGGTGGCAGGTGCCCAAATACTTGGGGCATCTTCCACTGCCTTTCCAGGTGCATTTGCAGTGAGTGGCATCAGAAGTGGAGCAGCTCAGATTCAAACCAGTGCTCCAATATAGGATGCCAACATCGTAAGCAGGCAGCTTATTCCACCATGCCACAACGCCAGCCCAAAGAAGTATTTTAAAAATATTTGTAGTGGAAGAGGTTGTGGCAGGTGGATTGACAGGAAAAAACTGAGTCTTCCTGCTTTGAGAGGATTCTTCTCTTCCCTCAGACTGAATTCTGTTTGCTACTCAGTGCACACTGTCAATGTTTTCAGGATAAAAAACGATAATCATAGTACTTTTGTACAGAATTCCAGTGGGAGGGAGAGGTGCCTGAGTGATTAGTTTCTAAAGTGAGTCCTAGGAAGTGGACAGAGCTGATAAAGTAGAGAGAAAGCCTTAGCATTCACAAGCTTCAGAAGCTCACAAATATTTCTTTCTGCGGGTGAACTGAGAACATTTCTCTCCAACAGAGAGAAGACAATAGTGATAACCCAGAAGGAGATATGAGATTTGAAACTAGAAAAAGGTGATCACGTCTTCTTCTGATCCAGGAAAAAACTGATGTGGAACAGGCAAGTTTGAAAGAAAGGAGATGTTTCCACTTTCCACCATTCCTGCAGCTTAAACCAGCACCCATTTATCAGCACATAGTTCTCTAGACTGAAGTCTGGTACAACATTGCTGAGATCTCTGCAGAGGGTAAACAATGCTGAAATCAATGCCTGACCAGACTGAGTTCTCATCTGGAGGCTCTGGAGAAAAATCTGCTTCTAAGTTTGTTCTTGCTATTGGCAGATCTGAGCTCCTTGTAGTTGTAGGATGGAAGTCCCCATTTCCTTGCTGGTTGTCATCTGGGAACCACTGTCAGCTCCTAGAGGCAACCCATGTTCCTCGCCAGGGACTCTGTCTTGAAGCCAGCAAGCTCTGCTGCTCTCCTGCTTCCATCTCTGACTGCCTCTGTCTCTGACTTCTAGACTCAGGTTCATGTAGATCAGGTGCACCCAGAAATCTCCCTGCCTTAGGTCAACTGACTGGGACATTACTGTGTCTGCAAAATCCTTCCTTAGCAGTAACTAGACAGTGTTTGGCTGAATACCTGGGAGAAGGTGTGTTTACAGTGAGGTCAGGAGTTGTGGGGGGCATATTCGGATTTTGCTTACCACAGGAGACACCTGTTATCAGGGCTTGTGGTTTCATATGAGAACATGGCTTCCTCACATGGAAACATACACAAAGCACCAGTAAAAAACAAAGCACTTAGAGAGAAATGGGTCTTAGGAAATGGCAGAGCATTTAAGATTCTGGATTCATAAACAAATCTAGAAGGGACACATCTTTGTTTAACAGTCATTCTATGATGTCCAAGAGAGAAATGAGGCAGAATGGGACCTAGAGCTAGGGGCCCCCATTAACTATGGAAACACAGAGAAACCACACAGTTGGGTATTATTATTAATTAATATTAGAATCAGGTATAAACTCAGCATATTCTGTGCTTTTGACTTTCTTACAACCCCTAAATTAGCAGGAAGATGTCCCAGCTAAGATTTTTCTCCACTTTCTCCACCAGGATATTGAGAGTGATCAGTGTGCCTCACCTGGCCAACAGCCAGAGGTAGAGACACTTCTTCAGGAGGCACAGCTTGTGGTGGTCACTTTCCACCTAAGATTCTGTTCAAAGCTGACCCTCTGTTACATTATAATTAACCAAATGTAGCTTTTAAAGATGAGGAATTAGAGAGGGAGAAGTCATATCATCCGAGCATCTTCTATGTGCTAAAATATTACATAAACTCTCATAATAACTCTATGAAATGGGTATTATTTCAAGTGAAGAAAATATAGTACAGAGATAGGATTTGAACCTGGGTGTTTCTGATTCCAAGCCCCAAACATTGTGTTAATCTTGTTCCGATTATTGCTAAATGTTAACCCATCATGATTTCATAAGTTTTAAAATGATTTTCATCTATCATTTCTTTTTCTTAAAGATTTTATTTACTTATTTGAAAGGCAGAGTTATAGACAAAGAGAGGGAGGGAGAGAGAGAGGAAGAGAGGGAGGGAGGGAGGGAGGGAGAGAGAGAGGGAGAGGTCTTCTATCTGTTGGTTCACTCCCCAAATGGCTACAACAGTCAGAGTTAGGCGGATACGAAGCCAGGAACCATGAGCTTCCTCCAGGTCTCCCATGCAGGCAGGGGCCCAAGCACTTGGGCCATCTTCCACTGCTTTCCCAGGCCATGACCAGAGAGCTGGACTGGAAGAGGAGCAGCCAAGACACGAACCGGCACCCATATGGGATGCCGGCCCCGCAGGTGAAGGCTTAACTTACTTACTACATCACAGTGTTGACTCCTCCATCCACCATTTCTTAACTCATTCTTCTCGAACCCTGAATTTCCAGCTTGGCCAGTCCCTACGAAGACACTGTTTTCAACTACCAGACTGGAACAGCTTTTACTCTTGCTTCTGCAGAGCAAATCTGCAACTGACAGACCAAGGATTCAACAAGATTCAGTCCTGCTCTAGTGGAGGATTTTTAACCTGATGAGGTTCTCTGAATTCTAGTGCATACATATTTTCCTTAGGTACACAGACGGATGAGCCTGAGCATCTTCTGCCCTATCAGGTTCTCTTGGCGGCCCTCAAGACCCCTCAACACCAGATGCACACTGCAGAGCAGGAATCCAGCCCGATGGGTTTATCCTCACTTGCCCTTAGGGAGGTCTAGTCTGTATGTTCAAGCGAAAAAGTCAACCAAAAAGGCAACTTTACCAAGTGAGAAATGAAAGCAACACCAAGTCCTGTGTCATTTTGTTGTATGGTCAGTCTCTCAGTGTGCACTACACTGTATCAGCATTAGGGAAAATTAAGTGAGAAAAACATTACAACAGCCCAGGGACACTTCTGCCTAAATTTTGTGATTACATTTTAAGTGCTCTCTGTCACAGATATCATAAACTGATTAAATCATTTCATGCCTGACCCCTACTGACTATGCTAAGTGAAAAGAGAGGGCTATTAATAACTACCCATTTCTGACAGCTGCCCAGGGGCAGTGCAGCCTTTTGCAGCAGTGAAATGACTCCCCAGCTCACTTACTGAATGCTGAATATTGATTCATATTATGAGTGTTGTCAAACACAGAGTGCAGTGCTGCAGATCCGTAGTGGCAGGTCATCAGGAATAGCATTAGCAAATGTCAGGTCAGGAATCAAAGGCCTGCTGGACTCTTTAGGGATGAGATTTATCGATTCCATAAAACGTGAAACAGATCAAGTAGTTGTGATGATGGAAATGGTCGTGGCAGAATGAGGCTGAGCCTGTTCTGATGTAGACCTCAGGAGAGATGGATCACACAAGTGACCACTGAAGAAAATGCTGGGAGTTGGAATACGCAGGACCAGGACAACAGCAGCTGGGTCTAAGCAGGCGATTTTAGGGGTCAATGTCAGATCTGAGGTGTGAAATTGGTCATAGGTATACAGAGGGGTGGGTGTGTGTGTGTGTCTATGTCTGTGTCTTCCACTAGTTTAAGGACTTCAAATGGTCAAATTCAAAAGAATGTGTGATCAATCAGATGCTGATGAACACTACAGACCAAAGACAGCTCTCTCGAGAAAACTGTAATTTGCTATTTCACTGCCACCTCATTTTGAAGATACTCACATTATACCTGGTTTGTGTATTTCCAGCAGTGCTATTAATTTGTGAGGCAAATACTCCCAAAATGTTACTCCATTCTCCTATTATCCCACAAAGTGTCCACTGAAGCCATGCCTCTAGGAGTGGACAATTAGCCTAGCAGTTAAGATGCCTGTGTTCCCTATCAGAGTGGCCGGGTTTGATTCGCGGCTCCAGCTCCTGACTCCGGCTTCCTGACTACACAGACCCTGGGAGGCAACAGTGATGGTTCAAGTAATTGGGTTCTTGACACTCACATCGGGGAGCTGGCTGCAGTTCCTGCTCCTCCCTCCAGTCTGGCCACAGCCTCAACCAATGCAGGTATTTCTGGAGTGAATCATCAGAAGGGAGCTCTCTGTCTGGCTGTCTACGAACCCTCATCTCTCAAATAAAAAACCCACCAACAAAACAAACAATATTGAGCCTTCCTAATCCCCTTCCCCACTCTGGGGTAGTCATCTCAAGAAGGTTGTTGCTTGCTTGCTTGCTTGCTTGTTTGGTTGATTTGAAAGCTCTACACCAAAAGTCACAATGCTGGGTTCTTCAAAATCTCCCTGCGTCTCCATTTCCTCATCAGCAAAAAACTGGAATTGTGTGCTAGCTCTGACAAAAAGCTTTACACGGAGAATCAATAATAGATCACAATTCCCATGAAGGAGGACAAGTCCGCATATTAGAACTCATTTTGATATTCTCAATACCTAGTAAAACAACAGGTTCAGAGTACTAATTTTTTTACTTGTTAATTTAACTAAATGAGAGATGAGTATCCTTTCAGACTGCAGAAGTTGGCTAAATTGCATGTTGCTCTTACTATTATATGTTGATTTGCTACGTGTGTAGTTCCTAGTCCAGCATCACTGGGAATGTTTTGGAACTCATATGGCTAATGGAGGTTTGCAGAAGCAATCTTTTCCTCTTGCCTCTCCTAAGAGCATGCCACAATGCCTTCTTTAATTTTGCCCCATACTGTGACGGGGTCTTGAGCTGTGCATAAGGGAAAGCCAGCAGCTGCTAAATTCTAATTCTGTTTATTATATTTGAATAGGTAAATGTAAGTTGGTTGTTATCTAAAGCATGAAAACGTTTTTGCTCTCTACAGAAAATTTGCTCTTTCGATCACTATACTATGTCCTTGTTGCTTAGTTTTACCTACAAGCAAATTGAGGAAATTAAACAAAACTATTCTTAAAAAAAAATTAGAACAATCTAGTCCTCATTGGATGACATTGGATCATGCTACCTTTTAAATAAAATTTTAAGAGAAAGTCCCTTATTGTTCATTATTTATTTTCTTCAGTTTTACATAAATTCTGAATTTTCCTCTGTGAAAAGAGAAGGGGGGAAATGGTATTAGGATCGTATAGCTTACCTATCAGAAGGATCACTCTAGACTTGTTTTAAATGGGTTGATGAGAGAAAATGAACAGGTGCTGCAGGTTACTCAGCTGTTGTAAAATTAAAGATTGATATTTTCCCTCTTGTTCTATTAGCAGACCTTCAGTGACACGTTAGCACTGGATAATGGTTGCAGTGGTTTAAGCCTCATGCTGTGATTTTTAACAGAAAGCCTAGCTACAGCAGCAAACAATGACATCTCCCCATAGCCAGTAACCTAATAAGGAAGCAGTCGCAGCCTTAGGCAGTTTGACTAAACAGCAAGAGAAATCTGACTTCCAATGTACTGACTCCACTTTAAAGACAATGGTCTGGCTTAATTAACACTGTATTCATTTGTAACTCAATCAGTTTAGAATTTTTGTCCTTTAACCATCGACTCTACCGGCTGGAAAAGAAAAGTAAAAAGATCAAGCTGCTGGAAATCCCTCTTGATTTGTAAAAGCAGGCATTTCTGAACCAGCAATAGAATAAACAAACCTTGACATTAATTACCAAGTTTCCCAAATGTCCAGGTAATCATTAAGATTGCTTTTTACCTAAGAAGATAATTTCATTGACATTTTAGGAATAAATATAGGATGTATTTAAGGAAATACTAAAATTGAAATTATTTCCTCATATATCTTTTTTGGAGTCACTAAATTAAAAATGTTAAGATTTGCTCAAAACAGATCTATTTTAATTATTTCCAACAGTAGCTTTGTAGATTATGTCTAGCAAGTTTATGGGATCTCATAAACTTCATTTGGCCTACCTTGGCCCCTCAGATTTGGTTTGACCAGTATACATCACCCTCTGAACAGAAACTAAAATACTACAAATGCTAACACAACCAGATTACTATCCTACATAGATTTTCATTTAAAAATACATCAGTCTGGTCTGGCACTGTGGTGTAGCAGGTAAAGCTGCCACCTGAGGCACCAGCATCCCTTAAGGATCCGGTTCAAGTCCCTGCTGCTCCACTTCCAATCCAGCTCCCTGCTAATGTGCTTGGGAAAGCTGAGCAAGATGGCTTAAGTCATTGGGCACCTGCTACCCTCATGGGAGACCCAGGTGAATCTCCTGGCTGCTGGCTTTGGCCTGGCCCAGCCATGTGGGGAGTGAACCAGCAGATGGGAGATCTCTCTCTTTCCCTCTCTCTGTAACTCTGCCTTTCAAATAAATAAAAACACATCAGTCAACAAATAATGAAAGCTAACTAGGTAAGATGCTAGACTAAAATAATGTTCGGATTTCTCATAAGAGAGGATACAGCGTTGAGAAAAATAAAGTACAAGATTCTTGCAATTTGCTACCACATTGTGTAATCATTTTGTAAAGCCATCCACACAGTCTTTCCTAATAACTTTGCATTTGCTGAAACTATGCAACAAAACATAATAAGGCTTATGAGAATAAAGAGAGTTGGGTCAGACCATTTGAAACTTTTTTCACCTGAATATGAATGAAAATGACGTCAATCGGAGCAGAACCACCAGCATGGTTCAGCTTTGCTGGTGGTGACTCTGAGCTCCACAGTGGGTGCTTCCCAACTTTCAACCTGAGGCTCATTTGTCCTTCTAGATAGCGACCAGACCTGGAGAGCATTGGCTCCAAAGGGACTATTTTTTAAATGAAAATGAAAAGCACTGCTATTCCAGAGAGCAGCCTTCTTCCTGAATTCATTGTTTTAACACAGGGGAATGTCTTCGCAGACTCTTTATCTGCACTCACAGCTACACAGCTGGCTTATCACATAGAAAGAAGAGAGGTTCTTCAAGCCACTTCTTTTCATGGAAGGAAGGCATTTCTGTTGACTTTCAGTTTTTCTCTAAAGGTTTTCATAAAGTGCTAAGGTTTTTCTCTTTAATTGAGAGAAAGTTTGTCCCCAATCACTTCAAAGCATTAATTAAACAATTGGAAAAATCACATATAAACAACATAATTTGTACATATTATTCCTATTTCACTCTGGCTTTTTTACCAACTAATCAAACATAATTTTCATCAGAGAAGTTAGATGGTACATAAACTGCTCTTTCTATTATAATAAGAAGGTATGATTTTTAAAAGCTTAATGAGGGTGAGGAATGGAGATGATGTGAAGTAAAAGTCTAACCTGGCACTCAAGATCCCCCACCATCTCCTTGGTCCAGGTTTCCAGTTTTATTTCACATATGCAGCTCACCAGATAAAGCCAGGTGAGGGTGAACTTTCATCTGGTCCCTGTGTTATGTATTCTCTAATTGCTTAGATTTCACGGTCTCCCTGAATGTGGTCCCACTTCTTCCAAGAGAATCCTCCTTCCCCTGATTTGTCTTATAATGAACTAAACTTGTTCTCTCAATGTAATGCCTTGGACTGCCAGTCAAGATACAAGTGCTTGAACACTGAAAATTCAGTAAGATGGTAGGACATAAAATTATATATAGAAATTGGTAGCTATTAAATATATCACTCATAAGAACAAGTACAAAAATATAATGGTGGGGAAAATCTCTTTTCTAATAATAACAAAGGAGATAAAATATGAATTTGACCAAAAATGTCCCAAGTCTACATGACAAATTTTTTTTTTTTTTTTGACAGGCAGAGTGGACAGTGAGAGAGAGAGACAGAGAGAAAGGTCTTCCTTTGCCGTTGGTTCACCCTCCAATGGCCACCGCGGCCGGCGCACTGCGCTGATCCGATGGCAGGAGCCAGGTACTTCTCCTGGTCTCCCATGGGGTGCAGGGCCCAAGGACTTGGGCCATCCTCTACTGCACTCCCTGGCCACAGCAGAGAGCTGGCCTGGAAGAGGGGCAACCGGGACAGAATCCGGCGCCCCGACCAGGACTGGAACCCGGTGTACCGGTGCCGCAAGGCGGAGGATTAGCCTAGTGAGCCGCGGCGCCTGCTTGACAAATTCTTTAAAACACACCTGAGAAGTCCAAGGCTTGAATAAACTGAAAGACAATTCATTATCTAGGACAGGATGGTTCAATGTCATAAAGATGTCTGTCCTCCCTAAATCCTTCTATAAAGTGAATGCAATCCCAATAAAATAAACAACACTTTTTATGGCAGTAGCTAAGTTGTGATTAAAGTTCATAGAGAAGAGTAAAATGTCAGATTAGCCAGGAAAACATTGAGAAATGAAAGCTATGTGATGAGAATGGCCATATCAGGTATTAAGCCATATAGATAAAGCCTCTGTAACTTCAACATTGTGAAACTGGCACTGGAAAATACAGACAAATAGAAAGGAAAAAAGGTCCAGAAGCAGACCCAAGTATTTATGGAAATTTGGTATATAACAAAGATGACATGTCAAATCACTGAGACAAAGATGGCTCTTCAGTAAATGGTGCTGGGATAATTGCAGAGCATTTAGAAAAAAACACAGTTTGATACTTACATCATACACAAGAGTCGGCTTAAATTTAGAATAATAAATTTAGTAGAATAAATTTCCAATGGATCATATTTAAATGTTAGAAACTAAACCACAGGGTCCAGTGCTATAGCATAGTGGGCAAAACCACTGCCAGCAGTGCAGGTATCTCATATGGGCACCAGTTCAGGTCCTGGATGCTCCTCTATGATCAGTTCTCTGATCATGGCCTGGGAAAGTAGTGGAAGATTGTGGGGAGCAACTCGGACTAGACTAAGTTACTGGAATTAAGACTTATTCTATGCATCTGCTCTCCCACAATATGGCGCTGGGAGAGGAGAAAACAGCTTCTACGCAGCTGCCTCTTGCCAACTTGAGTGATGACCTCCAGGAGCTGATCCTGCTCCTGATTGGAGGAGAGCAGCGTACTCGGCGCATGGGCAGCCGAGTTGGGATTGGTGGATGAGGACTATAAGGGAGGAGAGAGACAGCATGCACCAGGAACATCTAAGGGGAACATCTATCTGAAGGAACACCTGTGCAGCCCCCGAGAGAGCCGGCCGGCGGTGTGCCGCTCCCCCGCGGAAGTGGGGAAAGTGGCTAGGGGGAAACCGCCCTTCCACGGAGGTGGAAGGGATGGTAGCCAACCCGGGAAGAACCAGCAGCAAACCCGGGGAGGGCCGAGCAGACAGAAGAACAACGCAGGGTCCTGTGTCGTTCCTCCACGAAGACGGGGAGCGACAGAAGATGGCCCAGGTGCTTGAGTCCCTGCAACCATGTGGGATACCCGGAAGAAGCTCCTGGCTCCTGGCTTCAAATCAGCCGAGCTCTAGCCATTGCAGCCATATGGGGAATGAACTAGCAGATGGAAATTCCCTTCTCTCTCTCTCTCTCTCTCTCTCTCGCCCCCTGCCCCCTGCCCCCTGCCCCCTGCCCCCTGCCCCCTGCCCTGTAACTCTGCCTTTCAAATAAATAAATAAATCTTTAACAAAAAAATTAAAGCACATAAGTACCATATAAAAATGGATGAATTCCTCTACAAACTAGGTGTAGGAAAAGACTATGACTCAAATTCAGATGTAATAAATTTTAGGTGAAGGAGATTAACGTGGGTAACTTTTGAACACCATTATTTTGACTGTATACTTCAATCTAAAGACAAAAACACCTGTAAATAAAGACTGAATTCTACTAAGTTAGCTTGATTTTAGCAGTGTTTATGGGTTGCCAATTCCGAAACTATTGTCTATGTATTCTAGGATCCAACAAGTAAATAAACATACTGACGATAATGAGAGCCAGGTTTCTTCCTGATAAAGGAGAGAATTACAAATATGGAAAAGGGAAAAATCAAGAATATAAGAATAGACACTGTGGTGCTGGGATGGGATTGAAAATATATATATATTTACATATATATATAATTTTAGATTCATCCTTTCTGGGAGCCAATAGTTACATCCAGTAACAACGAACATACCCAGAATGCATATTTTGGTTTCAAAATAATATTTTCCACTAAAAAGAATAAGTATTCCTTGGTGAATTGACTGGTTCCATGGCTGAGGTAGGGAAGTACAAGATGAGCCTAGAAAACTTTGCTGTACCAGAAAGTTAAAAAGTATACAAAGGATAGGGCCGTGTCAAAAGGACAAAGCAGCTTGAAAGGGCTCCCGTAAACAAAATCTAGGACAGTTTGCACATCAGAATAATTAATAAAAAGATTTTAATCTACTGATTAAAGCAAGAATCCATGAATCCATACTAAAACACATTCATACATATATACATACATAAGACAGGAAAAATAGGATGCTCTTATTTAAAATACAATGCTTAGAAGAAGGATTTTGAATGTTTCACCATAAGGAAATGTTATATTGTTTGAGGTAGATATGTTTACCCTGATTAGACATTATATAATGTAAACATGAATTTAAACATCTCATGGTACCCCATAAATACGTACAATTTTTTGGTGTCAGTTAAAAAATTGTAAAAGAAAAGGGGTGGGTGTTTGGCAGGGTGGTTAAAATGCCACTTGGGGAGGAGAGAACCTCCACTTTGACTATGACCTTGTCTAAACAAGATAAGAGTCGGAGAACTCAAGGGGCTTCCATAGCCTTGGAAACTCATGACTGGTGCATAGGGAGATTACTGATGCCATAAACAGGAGTGTCAATTTGTAAAGTCAACAACAGGAGTCACTGTGCACTTACTCCTCATGTAGGATCTCTGTCCTTAATGTGCTGTACACTGAGGCTTAATGCTATAACGAGTACTCAAACAGTATATTTCACTTTGTGTTTCTATGGGGGTGCAAACGATTGAAATCTTTACTTAATGTACACTAAACTGATCTTCTGTAAAAAAAAAAAAAAAAAGAAATTATCAATTCCCAACTTGACTCTCACTGGGATTAAACATGACAATAGGTCTGATCTGATTTCATCATCATTTAAAAAAATCATCTATTATTTTTCACTTTATGTTTCTGTGTGGGAACAAACTGTTGAAATCCTTACTTAAGGTATACTAAGCTGATCTTCTGTATATTAAGATAATCAAAAATGAATCTTGATGTGAATGGAAGGGGAGAGGGAGTGGGAAAGGGGAGGGTTGTGGGTGGGAGGGACGTTATGGGGGGAAAGCCATTGTAACCCATGAGTCGTACTTTGGAAATTTATATTCATTAAATAAAAGATAAAAAAAAAAATGCCACTTGGGATCCCACATCCCACGTGAGAACACCTGCGCACGAGTCCCAGCTCCACTGCCAATTCCAGTTTCTCTTCAACATATCCCCTTGGAGGCAGCAGGTGATGATTCAAGTATTTGGGTCCCTAACATCCATGTGGGAGACTCAGACTGAGTTCCCAGGTCCTGGCTTCTGCCTGGCCTGGTCCCAGCCATCACAGGCATTTAGGGAGTGAACCAGTGAATAAGCTATCTCTCTTTGTCTGTCTCTGAGTCTCTCCGCCTTTCAAATAAATGATACAGAAAATAAAAATTTTTACCTGCAAAATGTTTTAAAAAATTCTTAAAAGAATGCCAACTGATAAATGTATAAGGAATGATTTGGGAACCATTGTTGTAATGATTGATTCAATCATAATTCAGTGAGCTATTCTACGACTGGAGAGTAAAAGTTTAGTGAGAAATAGTATACTTAAGTAGTCTTGAAATAAATTCTGATAGATTATTTATTAATTATAAAAGGAGGGATATCATAAACATACAGTGGAAAGTCTGGAAGACATCATCTCTGTCATCACCAGGTTGATCAGAGTCTGCACCACCAATACTGAGACAAACCAGTATCACGTATCCCCTGACATGATACACTGATAGACATTATCACTTCCGTGATATGTCTGCCAAAATAAAAAGATCAACAAACAGAAATGAACTGTGGTATATTTACACTGTAAAACAAATCTAAAAATGCAGCAGTGTCATTTGGACCATTTTCTATTTGTTATACACAGGACTGCTCAACCTCTGTTGAGAGGCATTTCACATGCATCTCATTTGTAATACCCTGTTCATGATTGCTCAGCCAACTGGCAGCCTTGGGCACTTCTTAAGTAATGGCTATGGAACATAATCATTAGGCAACAGGAAGAATCAGAAGACAGACTAAAGTTGTAGGACATTCACCAAGTAATAATTGGCTTTTACTCTTCAAAACTGTCAAGGTCAAAAGAGACAAAGAAAGGCTGAGGCGCTGGGGCTCTGGTGTAGTGAGCTAAGTCTCTGCCTGTGGTGCCGACATCCCATATGGCCACGGGTTCATGTACCACCTGTTCCTCTTCCAATCTAGTTCCCTGTAAAAGGCCTGGGAGCACAGCGTTAGGATAGCCCAAGTGCTTGGGTCCTTGCTACCCATGTGGGAGACCCAGAAGAAGCTCCTAGCTCCTAACTTTAGATCTGTTCAGCTTTTTGCTGTTGCAGCCATATGGGGAGTGAACCAGCAGATGGAACACCCTTTTCTCTGTCTCTGCCTCTCTCTGTAACTTTACCTCTAAAATAAATAAATAAAATCTTAAAAAAAAATAGAAGGGAAATGAAATGCATGATTGTGAAATGGAGAATGATGTAGGGAAAATAGCTATAAGGAATATCATTGAGACAATATAGATAATAATTTTATACTAACATCAAGTTTCCTGATTTTGATCACTGGAATGTGGTTATTTAAAAGGATATTCTTATTCTTAGAAAATTCACTCTGAAGCACAAGTCTGCAACTTAGTTGCAAAAACTCAGAAAAATAATACAGATAGAAGGAAAGAGAAAGATCAGTAGATTGATAGACCAATAGCTTGATAGATAACTTTTAATGAGATATATGGAGAGGAGAGGGGGAGGGAGAGAGTAAATGGGGCAGTCTTAGAAACTGGTGTTTCCAAGTAAAGGGTATGTGGGTACAAGAAAGTTGTATGCAACTTTTCTTTACGTCTGAACCTAAAGATGTTTTAAGGTGCATGTGTGTAAATATATATGTGTATATGTGTATCTGTAAAAACAGCCCACACAGAACTTCCCTGTTGATGGTATCACAGACAATGAGCATATTTCCCAATGAGAAGACTCAGGGTCAGTTGGGAGATAACTTTGAAGGAAAGACCAATCTATCCTCAGGGAAAGGAAAATCACCAGAATATACTACTCGTGTTAGTGTAAAAAATAAAGCACATGAGAACCCAAGAGATGAAATGGCTGGATAGATAATCAGTCATCCCTTACGGGGTCCCTTTTTGTAGAATGAAAGCAAATTATTAGTAAGACAAGAAATGTTCACTTTTAAAATGACTGAATAATGGGTAACCTTAGATATGACTTTACCCAGGGCATCCTGACAAATGCCTGTGGTCCTGTCATGTTATCAATAGGATCCAAAGTGTCTGGGTTTGGATGATAAATCATATGATCACTCTGTGCCACATATGGCTTTCTTTTATGTACTGCTTATTATTTCTTCTTCCTGTTTTCTGAGCTTTTCTAACTCATGTTTCATTTCCTTTAGTTGACTCACTATATATATCTTCCCTTATTTCTTAATATTCTAATTCTGCTCTTTTTATAGAAGTAATTACTTCATTCAATTTTTTTGGGTTCTGTTTGTATTCTTATTTATTCAATTGTTTGCTTGTTTATATTTTAAGTTCATGACCAGATATTTTCTTGCCTCTACTCAACAACACTTTTCTGGTGTTTATTTGCCACTTGTTTTCTAAATTTTTTTTCTTTTATTTGCTGTATTGTCTTCCTGTGTTGATTCTGACTCAGTTTTTTAAATTATTGTTCAAATTTGAGTGTGGTAAATTTTTCCAAGCCCAGATATTTACATAACGTTCATGTTGGAGGAAGACAGAGCCACAGTTGAGGCCATTACGACTGCCAATTGGACGTAAGATTTAGTAAGTTCCCTGAGCTTTTCCTTTGCCTGAGCCAAATGAGCATAGCACTGCAGGGTTGCTCACAGGATAGCCTCTCTTTGACGCCACCTTCCTGAAGGTCAGCTTCTTAAAACACGCATCCCATTACCTGCTATTCTAGGCTTCGTGCCAAAACTTTGTAAGGGAACTCCTACTACCAGTCTATGCACCCATTCCTGAATTTTAAAAATGAGATTATTGGATTTGCCCCTCAGAGTAAAGATGAAGAAATCTTCCATCTGTACTCAGCCATTTAAAAATTTTATTTCTGGGCTGGCGCTGTGGTGCAGTGGGCTAACACCCTGGCCTGAAGCATCGGCATCCCATATGGGCGCCGGTTCTAGTCCCCGCTGCTCCACTTCTGATCCTGCTCTCTGCTGTGGCCTGGGATAGCAGTAGAAGATGGCCCGATTTCTTGGGCCCCTGCACCCACATGGGAGACCAGGAAGAAGCTCCCGGCTTCGGATCAGCGCAGCACCGGCTGTTGCGGCCATCTGGGGAATGAACCATAGGATGGAAGATATTTCTTTCTCTTTCTCTCTCTCTCCCCCCCACCCCTTTCTGTAACTCTGACTTTCAAATAAATAAATCTTTTAAAGAATTATATTTCTGGGGTTGGTGCTGTGGCACAGTGGATTAAAGCCGTGGCCTGCAGCGCTGGCATCCCATATGGGAGCCTGTTCGAGTCTCAGCTGTTCCACTTCTGATCCAGCTCTCTGCTATGGCCTGGGAAAGCAGCAGAGGATGGCCCAAGTCCTTGCGCCCCTGTGCCCATGTGGGAGACCTGGGAGAACTTCCGGCTCCTGGTTTTGGATAAGCTAAGCTCAGCTCTGGCTGTGCAGTCATTTGGGGAGTGAACCAGTGGATGGAAGACCTTCTCTCTCTCTCTCTCTCTCTCTCTCTCTCTCTCTCTCTCTCTGTAACTCTCTTTCAAATAAATAAAATAAATTTTTAAAAAAATTTGTCTAACATACAAAAGGGAAATCACCCTGCTCGAAAATCGTCAATGGTATGTAATTACCTTTAGGATCAAAGTAAAATTCTTTAATAGGACTGTACAAAGTCCTCATAAATATTTTCAGCTTTACGACCTCCATTTCTGCCCTCCTTACCAATATGCCTTAGTAGTGATGCTTTCCTTTTTTTGTATTCCCATTGAAAAATACACACCCTATTTTATTTATTATGCATCATCATATTTATTTGTGTGCCAGTTTTCTCCAATATAATTGAAGCTCCATTGAGGCAGGCAAAGTGTCACATTCCTCTCATGCACCACATATAGAACTTGACGTGGAGTAGGAATTCAGCAGATGTGTGTGTCACAGGTCTAACTGTATCCTAAGTGCTATAGCATACAAGCAGATGCTCAAACTCTCGAATTTTTGGATTCCCTCCAACCCACAGTTCCTATTTTAGTAACTATTCTCTATTTATACATCAACAGATCATCAGATTTCATTCCTTTTGAATTCACATGCTCATATATTTTGTCAACACAAGCTATATGTGGTAAAAGTAATCATTGTGATCTCGCAGACGTTTGTGTCTTCTGACTTTGATCAACAACATGTCTTATTGTTCCAGCATGTTGACACGTCAAAAGCAAACAGCCTGTCTCTACACTGCAAGTAGCACTTTTTAAATGATTGCTTGATCAAACTGTTGATAACAATGACATGAGACTAGTAAGGAGCCATAGTCAGAAAACAGATTGACAGACAGCCATCCCCACTACACACAGAACTGGAGGCCAGCACTGCAGAAACTGGACTAAGACACCTGGTTCTCAATGACCATGATGCATTTGTTTTAACTTAGATGAGCAGTCCCTAAAAATGTCCTTCCCTACCTTCTATTTCCTTTTACATTTGATCTGAGCCACAAGGCCGAAAAGCGATTCAATTTCTTTTTAAAAATATTAATATAAGAGAACAGATTTCCTGTATTTCAAAGATATAATTCTAATAACATAAGGATACTTCCATCCTTCCCTCCTCTTTATTTATTTTTTCTTTTAATTTTTAGGATACATATTTTCAATTTACTTTATAATCACAGGCTTAATACTCCACTAAACATAGTATTCAATAAGTAAAAAAAGCAGAAAGACCACTATTCCACAGGAATATAGCCAGGGGTTACAAACAATAATCAAATGATACCTTCTATTCTAGTGCTCACACTCCTCTAGAAAATGGTTTAGAATTACAACATGACTTTTTAACATTGTGATAAGACCAAAAATACAGAAATTATCTGCTTCTAAAACATACTCCAAACATTTGGCTTATTTTTCCCAAAGGGAACCTATAGGTAAACTGAGGAAATACAAGTGTAATATTATAAAATTCAGATGTTTACCAAAATTGCTGTGACATAGACAAATTCCAAATAAAATAGATTTTGATTTGTACCAAAGATATTCACCATATTACCATTTTACACAAAACAGAAATATATATATATATATAATGTTAATAAACAATAATGATAAGGTGGGAAAGCTGTATGAGAAAAGGGATATAAGACTATTACGGATGTCCCTACCCTAATAAACCCTGCTATTTTGCTTTCCACTAAAAAAAGGGATATAAGACTAGAACCAAAGTACTAGCTCCTGTGATTAATAATACTATGGCCTCTGATAAAATTATAAATATAATGTTAGCTGTCTTTCTCATTCAAATGAAATTTCTTATATCCACATCAGAGCATCAGTGTTAGTTGTGAGCTGTCAGCTTAGACATTTATAGAACTTTAAAACAGCTGGATTTTAGAGAGAAAGCGTTTATGCTGGGGTTATACAGTCTCAAATTATTTCATGATATATTAAATATAGAAATTTTTAAACAGAAAACCACATAAAATATTGTGTAGATACAGCCATCCATTTCTAGGTTTTGAACTCCATGTAACCCTGTTGTATTAGACCCATTATTTAAATGGAGAGAGGTTGGCATTGGTCTGGCTATTAGATCCCAGTTAAGGTGCCTGCTCCCCACCTAGGGGTTACATGAGTTTGATAGTTGGCTCCCACTCCTGAAACCAGCTTCTTATTCTTGTAGAGGAGATGGCTCAAGTAATTGGGTACCTGTAACTCACATGGGAGCGCTCTCTCTCTCTATATATATATATATGATGCTCAATATATGTATTTATATATGCTATATATTATAAATATTGTAAATGCATATATTTATAGATTATAAATATTATATATGTTTATATATAATATATATATATTTGATGCTCAAAAAATGTTTAAAAGAAGACTTATTAAGGATTGGACTTAATTCCTAACCAATAAACAGAGTAGAACAAAAGCTACTAAAATTCTTTGGGGGGCTGGTGCTGTGGCACAGCTGGTTAAGCCACCATCTATAGTGCCAGCATCCCATTTGGGCACTGGTACGAGTCCTGGCTGCTCTACTTCTGATCCAGCTCTCTGCTAATGTGCCTGGGAAAGCAGTGGGGGATTTCTATGCCCTTGGGCCCCTGCACCCATGTGGGAGACCTAAAGAAATCTTCTGGCTCCTGTCTTCAGCCCGGCCCAGTCTTTGCTATTGTGCCCATTTGGGGAGTGAACCAGAGATGGAAGACCTCTGTCTCTCCTCTAATTCTGCCTTTTAAATAAGTAAATAAATAAATCTTTAAAAAATTCTTTGGAATAATTTTGAAGAGGATAGGTTAACTTCCTAACAATATAATCCAAAGAGGAAAGATTGTCCTATTTGTCTTGTGACTAGAAAATCAGATTTTCATAAGCTATGTAAGGCTACCATACTATTGATAAGTTATTTTTACAAAGAACCTAGACTTGAAAATGTTATGAAATGTCAGAGATTTTAAAAAGTAGACGTTTTCTGCCGGCGCCGCGGCTCACTAGGCTAATCCTCTGCCTGTGGCGCCAGCACCCCGGGTTCTAGTCCCGGCTGGGGAGCCAGATTCTGTCCCGGTTGCTCCTCTTCCAGGCCAGCTCTCTGCTGTGGCCTGGGATAGCAGTGGAGGATGGCCCAAGTGTTTGGGCCCTGCACCCACATGGGAGACCAGAAGGAAGCACCTGGCTCCTGGCTTCGGATCAGCGAGTGCGCTGGCCGCAACGCGCCAGCCATAGCGGCCACTTGGTGGGGTGAACCAACAGAAAGAGAGAAGGAGAGGCAGAAAGAGGTCTTCCATTTGCTGGTTCACTCCCCTTATGGCCGCAGTGGCTGGAGCTGGGCCAATCCAAAGCAAGGATCCAGAAGTTTCTTCCAGGTCT
Source organism: Oryctolagus cuniculus (assembly GCF_964237555.1). Classification (NCBI taxonomy): domain Eukaryota; kingdom Metazoa; phylum Chordata; class Mammalia; order Lagomorpha; family Leporidae; genus Oryctolagus; species Oryctolagus cuniculus. The sequence goes on from NC_091433.1 coordinate 158,156,927, forward strand.
CCCATGTGTGCAGGGGCCCAAGCACTTGGGCCATCTTCAGCTGCTTCCCAAGGCCATCATCAGAAAGCTGGATTGGAAGAGGAGCAGCCAGGACATGAACTGGTGCTACAGGTGGAGGCTTAATCTATGCCACAGTGCTGGTCCCCAAATCAGAATTTAAATAGTTTCTTTAAATGTATCAAACACTCTCTCTTTCCTTTTCCCAAATATATTGGACAGGAGCATTGGGGAGGCATATCATCCATGACCATCAAAAAATATTATATTGTTCATCAAGTGAATTGTCTTGTTCTAGCAATAGTGATAATGCATGTGCTTTGTCCCTTTAAGAACCTTAAAATAACCCAGTTGGGGGAAAACGCATTGACTGAATGTTGACAAAGTACAGTGCTGTTAGAATCACTCACATCAAACACATCATCAGTGATTTTCTAGATAAATTGCCAACAATATAGCTAATCTTTTGGTTAAACAATGCTTTTAGAAGTGCCCTACAAGCTAAAATGAATATCTAAAAACTCTCTCAAATGCTATAAGACCATTAGTAGACTAACACATTTGTCAACAATTTAATTAAATATTTTTAAGTCATCTCAAAGACACATAGTGGTAGATTTTTTGTTTTCAAAGCATCACACTTGTTATTGATATGCTATATAACAGATAATACATTCTGAATTTTTCTTTGTTTATTAACAAGCCCTTGTAATTAACTTGCTTTTAAATCATAAGTATGATACTATTTTAATTTCCCTCACATTCTCTACCCTATCATTTGAAATCACATTAAGCTGACTCTTAGAAGGCCACCTGGTGTAATACTATGACATTGAAGTGAGCTGTTCTGGTATGCAGGAAATACTGACAGTCTTCTATGCTAAAATCCATTTCTCTAACTGATGACAGAACTAGGGGAAATTAATTTTTGCTATTCATAAATACCTGACAGGTTTAATGTAAATGTTTTGAAAAAGACCTCAGCATATGCTGCACATATATTATATATGCAGCACTGCACTGGAATATTGTATTTGAAACCCATTCAATTTCTAGATCACTATTGCTGAAACTGTTGAAATTTCTCAAATTACTCACAGATTGCAATTTTCTCCATCTACATGTAAATAACAACAGATGTCCCTATGAAACCTTTCAGTCACTGGAAAAATCAGCAATTTGACACTTAGGACAAATTTCTTTGATAGGAATACTATGAAAATGCAGGTAAGCCTGACAAATCACAGAGTGGTTAGCCCAGCTCCCCTCCTGTGGTCAGAGCTGAAGAACTTACTCCAAGGAGCCCAAAGGTAAATAGTTGTCACCTGACAAACAACCCTAAAGCAGGTGACTTGGGGTTTCTTTTTTTTTTAAGATTTATTTATTTGAAAGGCAGAGTTTTATATAGAGAGGGAGAGACAGATCTTCCATCTGCTGAGTTACCGCCCACGTGGCTGCAACAGCTGTGACTGGGTCAGGCTGAAGCCAGGAGCCTGGAACTCCAACCAAGTCTCCCACCAGGGTGGTAGGAGCTGAAGCACTTGGGCCATCTTCTACTGCTTTCCCAGGTGCATGAGAGGCAAGGACTCCAACCAGTGCCCTTGTAGGATGGGGGAGTTGTAGACAACAGCTTAATCTGCTGTGCCAAAACTCCAGTCCCTTTAATTGCTTTGTTTTATTTATTTTTTTAAGATTTATTAGGATTTCTTTTCTAAGGGTGAACATGGAATCAATCCTTAGGATATCATACAGTCTTAGAGATATATAAGAACACATTCACTTAAGTATAAAAATGCATGCATGAACAAGTCTGAGCAGGATGAGCCCACTTTATGTAGTAGATATATCCCTGAAATATCATGCGTAACTACACAGGGAAGCTTCCTATGTAAATACATTCAATGGGGAAACCATTTGTAATATAGCCACCGTGAATTGATCCAATTTTTAAATTTTATGTTCATTTTCAAGTTTAAGTGTGAATTGAATAACTATAATGGATTAATAAAACACATCAAATAGGTTAAAAATCTGTTCATAATGATACAAACAACCCAATAAACAAACCAGACAAAAGCTGGTTGATCGCCTTTGAGCATGCTGGGAGACCAATTCATTTTTCTGAAAACTGGTAGATAAAAGGAAATAAAGCGAGTATTTAATCTGCCTTTTGTATAGGAACTTTACCTCTGGTTATTGATAAGGAAAAGTTTCCCTTTATAGAAGCATTTCAGCTAATAAATGAAGAAAGATAACTGCCATTTTGCAAACTCCTAATGAAATAATGACCACAAATATCACAATACTGTGACAATCAGATACCTGGTTGAAAAGGAAATGCGGGACACCACAGATGAAACATTGTTACTAGAAAAATTACCCAGAATCAGATTAAGCTTATTGAGATAACTACCAGTTTACAGGAGAAAAATGCACTAGCCAACAGCACAGAGAAGAAATGAGCAAGTCTTAAGTATGAGAAACAACAGGGGGAATGACCTACTTTTTTCAATAAATCAGCAGCAAAAGAGAGGGTAACACAAGGGAGGGAAACTGTAGATTAAAGGAAACAAATGTAATGCCTGGGTTTTGTTTGGCTGTGAGTCAAACAAACTGACAGTAACCAACAAAAGCTACGTGACATTGGGGAAATTTGAACAAGGATTAGATATTTGATCATATTAAGGAATTGTTAGCAATTTTTAGGACATGATAATGGTGTTGTGTTAATGTATTTTTTTCTCTCAAAGTATGTGTCTACGAAGATTCACAATGTAGGGGCCAGCACTGTGGCATAGTAGGTTAAGCCTCTGCCTGCGGTGCTGGCATCCCATATGGGCAATGGTTCCTGTCTCAGTTGCTCTTCTTCCTATCCAATTACCTGCTATGGCCTGGGAAAGCAGTGGAAGATGGCCCAAGTGCTTGGGCTCCCGCACCCGTGAGGGAAACTGGGAAGAAGCTCCTGGCTTCATATTGACCCAACTCTGGTTGTTGTGGTCAGTTAGTGAGTGAACTAGCAGATGGAAGACTTCTCTCTGTTTCTCTTTCTGTCTGTAACTCTACCTCTCAAATAAATAAATAAATAAATCTTTTTTTAAAAAAAAATACACACTGTAATAGATACACAGATGAAATGATATGGAGTCTATGAATTACTGTGAAACAATTCAACTGGAGAGGAGGCAAGAGGCAATGGCTAGAGGAATTGATGAAAAAAGATTGACCAAATGTTGATAATTAGATATGGGTAGCTATATGGGGGTTCAATTGTGCTCTCTACTATTTGCATATTTTTGAAATTTTCTATTTCAAAATGTATTACATATATGAAAATACTATATTCTTGCTAAACTCTAAAATTTGTAGTCTGGTTCATTATAAATTAGAAAATGACCTTTTTTGGTGAGAGGGGACTACAAAAAAAAAGCCAATAAAATGCTTATATCTATGGCAGTAGACAGGAAGGCATAAATTCATCTGAAGAAACTAATTCTTTTAAAAATTTTTTAAATTCATTTACAAGGAGTGGGGAGAGAGGGCGAGATCTTCCATCTATTGTTTCACTTCTCAAATGCCTGCAATGACCTCTGGGTAAAGGTCTGAAACTGGAATGACAGAATTCAATTCACATGGGTGGGAGAGACTCAAGTGTGCATTAGCAGGAAGCTGTAATTAGGAGCAGAGCTGCGGATTGAACCCAGGCACTCCAGTATCGGAATTATTGGATGCAGACGTCCCAAATGGCATCTTAACTTCTATGCCAAATGCCCACCCTGAGAATTCTTACTAGATCCTTCCCAACTGGTTGGTCACACAAATAATCTCTAAATCTCTTTAATACTGTGAATTTCTATAATTCTCCAGTCTTTAAAAGAACAATAAGGGCCTTTTTCTCTGTCTCTCTCACTGTCCACTCTGCCTATCCAAAAAAAAAAAAAAAAAAGAATAAGGGAAAAAATAGGTAAAATGCAGAAGACTTTCAGGACAGTGAAACTATTCTGTATGATACTATAATAGTGAATACATGTCATTTACACATTTATGCAAACTCATAGAAGGTACAACACAAAGAGTGAGCCCTAATGTCGACTATGGTCTTTGGGGGATAATGTGTCTACGACGGTCCTCAGTCATAGCAAACACTGAGGTGTGCTGACGGAGCAGAGGCTGTGCACGTGTGGGGGAATGGGAGCATGGAACGGTTCTGTACTTCGTGTTCAGTTGTGCTGTGAACCTGAGACTGCTCTAACAAAGGGAAAAAGGAACTATAAAACACTCATGAGCATGCTACACAGAAGCAGACGATTGCTGCTGTTTAAAGCTCTGTGACTGTCTCTGAGTGTAAATAATCTTAAAATATTTTAGAATGCTAAAAGAGACTTGGGGTGGTTGCCTAGGGACAAGGGACTGGTATGAAATGTGACTACTAATGGGTATGAGGTTTCTTCTTGGTTGAGGAAAATGTTCTAAAGTTAATTGTAAAATTGTTCTAAAAATGGTTGCACAACCCTATGAACATACTAAAAACCACTGAATTATATACTTTAAAGAAGTGAATTGTATGGTATATGAATTATACCTTAATAAAACTCTTATTTTTTAGCAAAAGTTTTGGGGGCTTTCGTGGTGGCTAATTTTATATGTCAACTTGATCAGGTTAAGAGATGCCCAGGCTCCTGACAAAACAGTATTTCTGGATGTGTTTGGGAAGGTGTTTCCAGAAGAGATAAGAATTGGAATCAGCAGACAGGTGAGAAGATTGGCCTCATCATTGTGGGTGGGCAGACTGCCCTCACCAATCTAGCAGGGGCTTGAACAGACTAGAAGATGGAAGAAGGCTGAATTTACTTTCTCTGCTTGAGCTGGGACATCTGTCTTTGCCTGCTCACGGACATTTGCACTCCTGACTCTTACCTTCAGACTCATCTAGGATTCACCTAGTTCTTGGGCCTGAGGTTCTGGATGATACCCACACCACAGGTTTTCCTGGACCCCCAGCTTGCAGATGGCAGGTTGTGTGCCTTCTCAGCCTGTGTAATGGCATGAGCCAATCTTCATAGTAAGCCACTTTCTATATATCTGTATATACTCAATTGGTTCTATTTCTCTGGAGACCCTTAACAAATACAGCTTTTCTAAAAATATGTAGAAAAAAAAATTGCCTGTGAAATGCTTTAGCAGTTATACATTTTTGACATAGTAGCTATTCATTTTGTATGATTATTTAGATTTCTATTCAATTTATGAGGATAAAATTTCATTTTTAAATCTTAGGCAAGAGGGGGCAGGCATTTGGCTTAGTGGTTATGACAGTACTTGGGAAGCCCACATGCCATATCAGAGTGCCTGGGTTCAAGTCCCAGCTCTGCTCCTGATTCCAGCTTCCTGCTCACGTGCACACTGGGAGGCAGCAAGCAGGTGAATCCCTGCCATCCACATGGGAAACCCAGGTTGCGTTCTTAGCTTTTGGCTTTGAGCTGGCCTGTCTTCAGTTGTTGCAGGTATTTGGGAAGTAGACCAGCAAATGGGAGATCAATCTCTCTCTCTCTCTCTCTCTCTCTCCCTTTCAAATAAAATAAACAAATATGTGAAAAAAAATTTAAATCTGAGTAAAGGAACACACTGCTTAAGACAACAGATTTTAGTGTAGGATCCACGCTTGGACTCTAACTCTACTATTTTTTAGGTATTGACCACAGGCAAAGCATTCTCTCTCAGCCTCAGCTTCACACCTGTAAAATAAGTACAATAATATCTACCTAATATTTTATGATAAGGATTGCATTACATTGGCATAAAGCATCCCACAGTCAAAAATGGAAATAATTATAATTTATTCTATAAATATATGTAGTAATATTATAATATTTTAAGAGATGGTAATGTTTCTAATATTTATTAGGACAGTTTAATAATAGTTGTAGTTAGATTTCTGTCATCAAAAAGCTAAATAAAGACCATTTTAAAATAATCTAATTTAATGTATTTTTATATAATAAACATTAGACATTTGTATGTCTAATATTTTTATTACTACCACTATAATTACCAATATGTGGTGAGAATCTTAATCTCACTCATTTTCTTATAAAAAAGGTTTTAAATGAATATTTAAAGAAAATAATAATAATATAATAATACAAGTTAAATTGATCTTTATTATGATACTTTGCACTCATATGGAAGATCTTGAATTACTTAAAGTTAAAAGAAAAGATATTAGAGGTACAACATCTATTGTTTTAAACAAAAGCAGAGAAAAAAAAATCATTCATTCATTTAACCATTCCCCAAACATTTGCTGGATTCCAAGTCTTGTGCCAGGCCTGGTTACTGAAAAACACTGGTCACACCATCAGAAATCTCCAAGCATTGTCACAAACAAATCAGTCAGCAAATAACTCCAAAAGAAGGAAATAAAGCTTAACAGAGGCTATATAAAAATATTTCTGTAGCATAAAGTAAGGCATGGCCAACTACAAAATTAATGAATCCTTCAGTACCACAGGGTGTCAATGATTAGGTAAAGGACAGAATTCTCAAACCTTAGTTTACAGGTCATTTGTTCACCAAATATGCACAGATGTTGAGGACAGGGAAGTAAACAGGATAGACTTCATGTTCCTGTGGAGCTTCCAATCTAACGCCAGAGTGGACAATATCTCCATGAAGTTCATACAACGTGAAGGTACATAACGGGTGCTAATGAGAGTACCTGGCAAAAAAGTCTCGAGAAGTTTGCACTGACATCTTCAATCATCATGGAATCTGTGAGTATTTGTGAGTAAATCTGAGACAAATTATATGAATTACTAAAGAAAAAAAAATTAACAAAAGTTTTAAAATCCCTGCTTAATTTCACTAGAGACATCTTAACTCTTCTACTTCATTTCCAAAGTGTCCCTGTTTTTTGAAACAGATATTGTCTACTGACTGAATTATGTATTCAAAGTTTTCAATATTAAGCTGATTGCTGATTTACCCGCTCTAAAGATGCTACCCAGATAGGTTCTAGTTTATTTATTACTTTACTAATTGGTATGAGCTCAAATAGTACAATGTAAGCAAAGCACAACACTCATAGAATCTAAAACAATGCTTTTGACTATGTATATCATCATATTTCTTTAAGTAAGAGCATGCATAACTGACAACTAACTCAGTAAAGAGCTCCAGAAAGGTACACCATAGACTCATGCTTTTTATACTCATGGAAAACTTACAGATTATTTTGACTAATACACCTCCCTCATTTCCTTTCATGTTTTAAGTGATCTCTACTGACAGCAAGATGCATGTGAGGTTAGCAATTTCCTTCTCTCATTTGTACCTGAATACTACATACTGGCTACCATTGGGTAACTGGGGATTCCAAATGGCTTCTTATACTTCCTCTCTCTGGGAAGTAAAATAACAAATTCATAAGATGAAAATATTCTCTAACTTTTTATTCTATTGATTTTCTCTATTGAATCCTTGCCCTGTTTTTAGATTTTTCAGCTTGAGATAATGTCATTAGAACTAACCACAATCAAAATAACAACAAAGTGCTAACAGATACCAAGAGAAATCCAATGTGCTCTGCTTGATGATGAAGAAGAACAAGAGAAAGAGAGAGGAAGAGAGGAGGAGAAAGAGAGAAAGAGAAAAAGGAGAAAGAGAGGAGGAAGAGAATTGGGAAGGAGGAAAAGAGAAAATAAGGGGAAGACCATTAGCAAAAATGAAAGCAATAGGCCTCCGGACTTCTCTGGGGCCAGCAGCCGCCCGACTAGGGGCCCGGGGCCGCGGGCTCTGCCGACGACCATGGGCTCCGTGTCCAACCAGCAGTTTGCAGGTGGCTGCACCAAGGCGGCGGAGAAGGCGCCCGAGGAGGCGCCGGAGGACGCGGCCCGGGCGGCGGATGAGCCGCAGCTGCTGCACGGGGCCGGCATCTGTAAGTGGTTCAACTTGCGCATGGGGTTCGGCTTCCTGTCCATGACCGCCCGCGCCGCGCCGGGGTCGAGCTCGACCCCCCGGTGGACGTCTTTGTGCACCAGAGTAAGCTGCACATGGAGGGCTTCCGGAGCCTGAAGGAGGGTGAAGCAGTGGAATTCACCTTCAAGAAGTCCGCCAAAGGCCTGGAATCCATCCGTGTCACCCGGCCTGGTGGGGTGTTCTGTATTGGCAATGAGAGGCGGCCAAAGGGGAAGAGCATGCAAAAGCGCAGATCTAAAGGAGACAGGTGCTACAACTGTGGAGGTCTAGACCATCATGCCAAGGAGTGCAAGCTGCCACCCCAACCCAAGAAGTGCCACTTCTGCCAGAGCATCAGCCATATGGTGGCCTCGTGCCCCCTGAAGGCCCAGCAGGCCCCCAGCGCCCAGGGAAAGCCAGCCTACTTCCGGGACGATGAAGAGGAGATCCACAGCCCTGCCATGCTCCCGGAGGCCCAGAATTGAGCCACAGGGGGTGGGGGCTGGTTTTTTGGCTATCAGGAAGTTTCAAGGAGCAGGCATCAACTGCAGAGTGGAGAAAGTGGGGACAGGGTGGGTTGGGGGGAGCTGGCATTGCCACGTATCCCAGGCTGGGGTTCACAGCATCACCCCTTTTTCCCTCATGCCGGGAGGAAGGAGTGAGGCAGGGAATTCCAACCATGCTATATCCAAATGCAATTAAGGGGTTTGGGGGGGTATCACCCTGTAGCCTGCATGCTTTATCTGAGGCCCCGCGTGCCAAATCTAGCTTTGCAAAGTCACCTGGATGGGGGAAGTTTTCCTTTGAAGGAAGGATATGGAATAATACTTCCCTAGCCAGGGTGAGAAGACTGGTTGTGGGACCAGATTCCTGGACCCAACCCCCAAACCACTACGTCCTGTGGGAGGGACTCTCGGGAGTAAGGCAGGGTTTTCCACATCTTGTTTCCTCATAACTCGATCCTGGGACAGGGTGCTGGGAACTGTCCCAAGCAGTGGGTTGTGACGATCGGCAAAAAGGGTGGCTAGGGGAACAGTCACAGACCCGCTGCTCCTGAGCTCACTCCTGACCCCATTCTGGGCCAATGCGATTTATTTATTTGCTCCCTTGGATAACTGCACCTTGGGTCCCACTTTCTCCAGGATGCCAACTGCACTAACTATGTGCGAACGACGTATCTTGTGCATTTGAACTTTTTTTTTTTAATATAAATAGTCTGGGTTTGTATTTTTGTATATTTTAATCAAAGGCCCTCATTCCTGCACTGTGTTCTCAGGTACATGAGCAATCTCAGGGATAAGTCCGCAGCAGCTCCAGGTCTGCACAGCAGGAAGGCTTTTTGTTGTTTTTATCACCATGGAGAGCAACTATTTGGAGTGCACAGCCTATTGAACTACCTCATTTTGCCAACTGGAGCTGGCTTTTTTGCCACAGTGTCCTCTTGAAACCCCCTCCACCTTGAAAATGTTTCAGGGAGATGAAGTGTTAATGGGGTTGTCCCATGATTGAGCTCCTCCTCCCGGAAGATTGAAAATTAGTCTGGACAGGAAAATGCAGAGAAGTCAGGCCATGCCAGCTGAAAGGCCAAGAGAGGAAGCCATGGTCAAGGTTGCCTGATCCTAGGACACAGGTCTTTTGCTTCACTTAACAGAGCCATCCTTCACCAACCAGATTTAGGCGAGGCCCACTATGCACAACAGGGTGTGTGTGTTTGTGTGCACACATGTGTGTGTGAAAAATGGGAGCTGGTAAGGATGAGTTGAAGACCAATACCCCTGTACCCATCCTGTGCTGTCCAGGGGTGAACATGAAGCAAGGACTAAAAAATCCTTAACCTTCCCAAATTCTTGGCTTCCAGGGAGACCCATAAGTGAGGGCCTCGGTGGTGGTGTCCGGAGCCAGTGTCCTGCCCTGTGACTGTAGTGAAGACTGTGTCACGGTAACTAAAGGAGAAGGGGGTTTCATGTACATGCTGAGAGATCACCGCAACCTACCTCACTGTGTTGAAACGGGACAAATGCAATAGAACGCATTGGATGATGTGTGTCTGGTCCTGGGTTCCTGTCTCCCCCAAATGCTGCCCCCCTTCAGTTATTGTATTGTCTGGGCTTTGTAGGACTTCACTGCGTCTCTGAGTTGGTGATTGCTAGGTGGCCTAGTTTGTGTAAATATAATGTGTTGGTCTTTCTCCATGTTCTTTTGGGGTTTTATTGTTTACAAACTTCTTTTTGTATTGAGAGAAAAATAGCCAAAGCATCTTTGACAGAAGGTTCTGCACCAGGCAGAAGGATCTGAAACACGGGAGGCTCTCTTCTTGAAGCGGGGATCTTAAGCTGTCTTTGGTGTTCCCCTTCCCCTATCCTATTCTGGATCTCTGTCCTTAAAATTTGAATCCTAACCTACCCTCTTCTCCATTCCCCCACCCACACTTAAACACTGAATCCTGGGTGTCTCCACACATCTAAAGGATTCATGCAAAAATCCTGAACAAAATAGGAAGCTCCGCCCCTTGTTCCCAACCTCCTGAGTCAAGACCATTTCCTGATGGGACTCATGCCAAAGACTTAAGACACTGATGCATTTGGATGGGTCAGACCTCAATTTATCCGAAAGAAGAGAAGCTATTGGGCACCTTCTGTGTAGAAAAGGGGTTTGGAGATCAAGAAGGGGACTATGAATGTACATCCAAGTCACTCAGGAACTTTTATGCAGGTGCAAGAAACTTATGTCAAAGTGGCCATAAGATTGTTTGATAGGAGACGGACGAATGTAACTCCATGTTTACTGCTAGAAACCAAAGCTTTATGTGAAATCTTGAATTTATGGGCGGGAGGGAGGGAGGGTAGGAAAGCTTGCGTCTGTTCTTTGGCTGACCCCCCCCCCATTCCTGAACTGCAGGAGAATAAGCCCCCTTGGGTTTGGTGACCCCATCACTGGGGAGTGTGTATTTGAAGGTTGATTTTTGCTGTACTGGGTTCCTCCTTTCCCATTTTCTAATTGCTTTGTAACACATATGCTGACTCTCCCCATCCCTTCTCCTTTCCCTGGGGAAATACAATGAATAAATCAAGACTTATTGGTACTGGAAAAAAAAAATGAAAGCAATAATAATAAACCACCTTAGATAAAAATGGCTTCACCCTTAATAAAATAACATCTTGAAACTCCTGAATACCAATATATTAACGATTTGTTGCCCAATGGTACTCAGAGGATGGAAACTTAGTCCAATTATGGTGTTTGGAGGTAGAATCTTTGGGAAGTTAATATATTGGACAAGGCTGTTGTTATGTGTGTGACCAAATCATGGTGGCTTTCTAAGCACAGAGATTCTCTGAGTCCTGTCATATGATGCCCTGTGCCACTTTAGGACTCTGCCTGCAGGGGCATCATCCCCAGATGCTGAACCAATGTCTGATCTTGGACTGTGAACCTCCAGAACCATGGCCCAAGTAAACCTTTTCTCTTTATAGAGTTAGCTTCTCTCAGGTATTTTGTTGTAGCAATGAAAAGCTGGCTTATACATAGTTCTATACCACTAATATTTTAATGGGTTTTTTCAAATGTAGCAATGTAACCAGAACAAATTTCATTACTGGAAGTTATTAACAAAACCTAAAATACATGACATTGATTTTAGAACAGGTCTTTGGAGGTGCTACCACTGAGGCATTAAATGAAGAATGTTGCAAAGATGTTACTAGAAGCTAGAAGAAAGAAGATACTTGTGCTGTGGCTATAGAACTGTTGCCTGTGGTGGGATGGAAAATAAGAAATACACTTATATGTTGTGTGCAATTTAACAACCAGAACTGTTACTTTGCTTCTTTTTGCTGCCTATGACAAAATTAGAGAAGAGAAAGATGAACTGTAGAATGAACTATTTAGTTTTCAAGAGAAATTTATGGAAAATACTAAGGAACAATTTACTATTTTATTCCTTTTAGTATTTTTTGTTCTAATTAATACCATTGGTTGAACTCTTTAATTAACACACAATTATCTTAGGCATTTAAATTTAACTGAAAAGTGATCCCTGTTAAATATAAGAGTGGGAATAAGAGAGGGAAGAGATGTACAATTTGGGACATGTTCACTCGGACATACTCCTAATGGTAGAGTTAGAAACATGCCAGGGGATTCCAATTCAATCCCATCAAGGTAGCATGTACCAATGCCATCTCACTAGTCCAAGTGATCAATTTCAGTTCATAATTGATCATAATGATAGGTTTAAGTGTCAAAGGGAGCACATAAACAAGACAAGTGTCTGCTAATATTGATAGAATTAAAAAGGAGAGAACGATCCAACATGGGAAGCAGGATACATAGCAGACTCATAGAATGGCAGATGTCCTAAACAGCACTCTGGCCTCAGAATCAGCCCTTAAGGCATTGGGTTCTGGCTAAAAAGCCCATGAGAGTATTTCAGGCATGGAAAGCAAAGACACTGGGGCAAAAAAAAAAAAATGACCTAAATGAAAGATCTCTGTGAGTGAGACCCCAGCGGAAAGAATGGGCCATCAAAGAAGAAGGTACTTTTCTCTGAAGGGAGGAGAGAACTTCTACTTTAACTATGGCCTTGTCTAAATAAGATCGGAGTTGGTGAACTCAAGAGGCTTCCATAGCTTTGGCAACTCATGACAAGAGCCTAGGGTGATTACTGACGCCATAAACAAGAGTGTCAACTTGTTAAATCAACAACAGGAATCACTGTGCACTTACTCCTCATGTAGGATCTCTGTCCTTAATGTGTTGTACTATGTGAATTAATGGCATAACTAATACTCAAATAGTACTTTATACTTTGTGTGTCTGTGTGGGTGCAAACTGTTGAAATCTTTACTTAATAAATACTAAGTATAACTTCTGTATATAAAAATAATTGAAAATGAAACTTGATGGAGAATGGGATGGGAGAGGGAGTGGGAGATGGGAGGGTTGTGGGTAGGAGAAAGGTTATGGGGGGAAAATGCTGCTATAATCCAAAAGTTGTACTTTGGAAATTTATATTTATTAAATAAAAGTTAAAAAAAAAAGAAAGTGTCCCCCATGTTTCCACTTTTGGAAACTTAAAAAAAAAAAAAGAATTTCCTTCAAGGTAAAGCTCAAATCCATGGTGTTGTCAAGACAGCATCTCAGAGTAAAAGCTTCTTGGAGTATAACCAAGGGGTTTAAGGTGATGCATCATAAATTCTTTTGGAAAAACAAAAGGAAAGATATTAAGGCCATGCCCAGAACCCTTCTCTGATAAACATTAGGGCTTCCAAATATCTTAAGGGTGTTGTCCACAGAAGCCTCATAGTGAGCCCAAGGGAGAGAAGGGCTTATTAGTGAGTGTGGCTTTTGTCTAAGGAAAAAGATGATAACATACACAATAACTCCACAAAGGTTTAAAGGGAATTGTAACTGAAAGGCACAGATAGAATTTAAAATGAAAAGTTTCAAAATGGCACACATGTTTCTAACACTATGAACTGTATACTTAAAGTGGTTAAGACAGTAAATTTTATGTTATGAGTATTTTGCCATATTTTTTAAAATGAAAACCGGGCTTTGGACCCCTAACTTTATACAAAGAGGAAGAAGATGACAAGCCTGTGAACATGGAGAATTTCTAACAGAAATGAAAGGACAATGCAGAGAATGGAACCAAGAACCCCACAGGGCAGTGCCTTCAGCCACAAAGGACGACTCCCAGGGGGAAGGAATGCTGCATCTTGCTCTGGAACCAGCAACTTGTGCCAGGCTAAATTGCTGTAGATGAAGGATTGCTGTGTGCCTTCTGTTCCACCTGCTTTCTGCTTTTTTAGTACAAGTATCCTTAGCAGTTATGCAATTCCTTTTCTACCACTAAGGGTAGGGGGCAGATAACATCTCTTTTTGGCTCTCAGTTCTTCAAATCAAGAGAAATCATACTCAAGGAATCCCATAGTTGAGGAATCACACGTGCATTGAACCTGGACTTGAAGTTGCTGTGATGATGGAAAGACACTTTTGTGGACCAAGGAAGCCTCATGGGTATGTTTTATCTGAGAGAACTATAAATGATTTCCCAAGTGCTCTCAACAATGGTGACCTTCCAGAGGTAGCAGATCAAACTCCTGCAGAATGTAGGAAAGAGCTATGGAATCTCGGTCAAACCTCAGCCCCATGAATCCTCCCCACCCCATCCACAGACCACTAAGGATCACTGACAGAGACCAGCTGAAAGGAACCATATCCTGGCAATCATTGGCTTTGGCTTTTCATCCTTCTGCTTCTTTCCTGGGCACCCTCTTCTTCCTTTAAAAAGAGCTGTTCCACATTCTTTCAGACACTATCATTACGAGAGCTATTCCTAGACAAACTATTTAAAAAATTATTGAGAGACAGACAGATAGATAGACCTCCCATCCTCTGGTTCATTTGCCAAATGCCCCCAGTAGTTGGGGTTGGGCCAGGCCACATTCAGGAGCCAGGAACTCAATCTAAGTCCCTCACATGGGTGGCAGGAACCCAACTACCAGAGCAATTACTGCTGCCTCCTAGCTTCTGCATGAGCAGGAAGCAGGAGGCAGGAGTTGAAGCTGGGCACCAAACCCAGTTACTGTTGTAATATGGGATACAGGTATCTTAATTGGCATCCAACCACTAGGCCAAATGCCCAACTCAGGAAAACCTATCTTTATGGAAGTTTGAAAGCATGGGCTGCTAGATAGATCACTACATTCACATCAAGTGTCTTTGCCACCTCATAATTATGTAATCTTGGGTAAATTGCCTAATCTCTCCATACCTCCCTATTTTCATTTATAAAATTGGAATAGTAATGGTTCCTAACAAGTGAGGTTGCTGTGCAAAATAAAAATGTATAAAATGCTTTCAACAGTACTTATGGGGGGAGAATTTAATAAGTGCAGACCCATATGGTTTACCTCAAAGAACATTCACCTACATCATGTCACTAGCAATTTGGGTGTCAAGAAAACCTTGTGGAAGAAGGTTATGCAGGTATTATTACTCCTATGATACATATTTAAGAAACAAATTTAGAGAGATTAAGTGTATGATTTAGGATCACAAAGCTCATAACTAACGGAATAAGTCTTTGAATCCACATTCTCTAAGTCAAGTGCTCTTTCCATTGTATCCTGTTACATTTGAAATACGAGGAGCAGGTACTATGTTCATCACTTAATTGGTAAAGAAATTAAAACCTAAATGACTTACCCATGGTGACATAACCAGTTAATGGTAGACTGTTGATGCATGTAAGTACTGTATAACAATTAAAATGCCTTGGTTTCCTCACGTACAAAAGGAAGACAATATAGCTACTTCTCTGGGTTATTAGAACCAAATGATATAATGCTTGTTGAATTCTATACACAACGCCTGGCTCATAGTGAAAGCAACTAATAATGTATATATACTATGCCTAATGTCAATTTGGTTGTATTCTATTTGAGAAGAAGAGAAGAAAAAAGATGGAGAGGGAGAGGGAGAGATCAAGGGCGAGGATGAGGGCGAGGATGAGGGCGAGGGCAAAAGAAAAAGAGAGAGTGAGAGAGACAGAGAGCTTCCATCTCCTGGTTCACTCCTCAAATTACCAGCAACAGCCAGAACTGTGTCTGGCCGAAACAGGGAGTCAGGAACTCAATCCAGTTCTCTCATGTGGGTGGGTATCAGGAACCCAATTCCTTAGCCATCACAACTGCCTCCCAGGTCTTCATCAACAGGAAGCTGGATGCAGGAGCTGGAATGAGGTTTCAAATCCAGGTACCCTGATATGGAACACAGGCATCTTAACCACTAAGCTAAATGTCTGCCCCTGGTTATAACGTTTTTAAAGACACACCATGTTGCTTCAGCTCTTTCATTCCTGAAGTATTTATGACAGAAGGAAGTCATCAAGGCTTATGTTTAATTATCTGTATAAAATTATTACTCTTAACCCTTTGCTATGCATGTACTAAGCAGAGATGAAACACTTAATAAAATAAATATAAAATATTTTTAATTTATTGGATGGCCTTTTAGTTCAGAGGAGGAGAAAATCATGATGAAAATTATATAATTTCAAAATCAGGAGCAGGGAAACTGCTTTGGAAAAAGAAATATTTCAGCAATACATATGATATTCTCTGCAAACACACATCTCTACTTCAAAATGCATCCTGAAAGGAAAGTTTATGACCCAGCTTATTTATAAACACATGCACAGGGGGGAGGGGGGAGTTCAATTTCCATCAGTAGAAAGAAGCAATCTATTTCACCATGCATCTGGAACTGCTGTAACAAGTCTGAGATACACAATAACAGCAATTTCAACTTTGCTAGCACTCTATTATCTGAAACATCTCAGGGTACTTTGTGATAGTAGAAGTTTATCCATCCTAGAGGTGTAATAGTTAAAATTCAGCACCATATCACTTTTATTACTTTTGGCCTCAAAATGCTAAGTAAAATAGTGGCACCTGTTTTACTTTTTAGACACCATTATCAAAGAAGAACAGATAACAAGGAAAGAAGTATCACACAGCAAGTGAATACCAGACTGCCTTTACCCCAAAGCTGGAACCTATTTTCCCCTTCCAGTATTCAACCTTCAGCATGTCAGAATTGTCTCTTCAGTATGACATGTTCTAAGACATTCTTCCCACACACATTTGTCACGAACAGGCTCTCACTTCACTTGATTTCATCTGGGCACGTCTACCTAGCTAAGCTCCATCCACCAGAAATATACATCATAATCAGACAGGTAAGGACACTTGCACCCTGGAGAATACAAAGTATCATCTACCTTTAAGGTCTACAAGTTTGAGTGGGAGAAAAGCAGCTTCTCCACAAATCTTTGCTTTTTTATAAACTCTTTGCAAAAGGGAGTAGTTTAAGGTAGAGGATTTTGAGGTTTGTATAGGGGCAATTAGAGTAAATAATTTAATTGGGTTGACTAATTTTTCAAAAGTCTATTTCAGTTTCCAAGAATACATAGTGATTCAGAGGTTCTATTGTCGCATTGGATTATTCCTCCTACTTTCACAGCAGCTGTTTGAGAAGTGACCTTTAGTAAACATTATGTGTTTTATTTTCAAAAATAGCACTGCAGACATCACATTAATTTACAACATATATTGAAGGTATACAGAAACCAATAAAGTCAGCTGCACTACTGCAAACATTTATGCCACACATCAGAGGTGACTGCACACAATGGCTCTTGGTGACCCTCTACACCTGGAGTGATCAGAGGGATAATGCTCATATTTGGGGTTAACAATAAAATAAAAACTGCTGCACTTTCTAAAAATATGTGTTTTCTTATTCCTTTTCCATATCCCTATATTGTCTCTCCTCCAAAACTGAATAGTGGAGGAAGAGCTACAGCACTTCCCAATTTTCCTATCCCTATCCCCACCCTCCAAGTCCCACAAAACACTAGCTGGCCCCAGAGCCAGGATGGCTCTATAAGCTGCTGAGTTAAAAGGAAACCTAAATGCAAAATTTAAAAAGAAAAAGAAAAAATCCAAGCATATGGAGACAGCATATTGAAAAATCACAGTGTAAAACATCATTCACTTTAGGAAACAAATTAATTAAACTGTTAAATGTCAAATAAGACCCATTATTATTCATGTCAGTGAAATTTCAACTCAGTAATAGGTGTGATCGAGATGTCACCTAATTGTTGATGATCTTTCTAACTAAACCCTTCTTACACAACGGCAGTAGGCCCTTGAGAGATGAAATATTTATGGCTGTCAAAATCTTTTCCTTAGGGTTATCCATTTGGCCTGTAACTTAGGATACTGCCGTTTTCTACTTTGTTCCTGTTATATCTTAAAATACTTTTTGATTCCCTGGAGATTGCAAAAACGCTGGACAGTTCTCACTATAGGCTGCAAGTTAAAATGAGGTACACCATTCCCTGTTGAGATACTGACAGAGGTATTAGAGAGTTCTGCGCGTGCGCGCGCGCGCGCACACACACACACACACACACACAATCTTTCTAGATTTGGTTTTATTTTTTTTTCTTTATACTCCTGAAAGTACACCTATGCAAAATTACAAGAGTCTACTGGACAATTCAACACTGGGAAATTATTGCTATAAATTACCTATCTTTATTTTTCATGAATTCTTAAGTTGCTGCAAAAGTATAGTGGACAAAACTAGAGACTTCCTTCCAGACACAATATATCTTTGAGTTTTTCTGCATTGTCTTCCCTAAAAAAAATTTGAAAAAAATATTTTTGATCTCTTTAGCAACTGCTATTAGTTATTCAAAGAAAATGATTATAGTTTTTAAGGAATTCTATTAATCAAAAGCCTGATTAACAAATACTATGTATATTTATGACATAATAATCACTTAATTCTGAAAATAATGATTCAAGGTCCTTCAAGATTATGAGAAGTTTTCTTAACTATAAAGATTAAATAATATGTAAAAATAATTTAGTGTTGTTAAGTATATTTTCTTTAAATAGTACATAATGTTTTTTAAAAGGCAATATAATTAAAATTAAACATATAATATTTTCCTAAGCATTCAAGGGTAATGAGTGAATAATATATTTCTTTAGCTAACCCAAATAAAGCTATTTTGCTATTTAGAGAGGCAATCCTATCAAACTATATTTTCTAACCTTTGGGGAAAAAGGAGAGCCCCTTGGTTATATCCACTAAACACTGAAGCCAAACCTCTCTCACCCATGTCCTCTGTCCCCTGAACCACACCATCTGGCTAAGATTCAAGCCCAGATCAAAAGAAACCAATGAAAATTAAACTAGAAATGCATGCTAAAAATAATTCAATAGCACGGCTCCCCTCTGGCCTAATACTGTGGCATTTACTTCATTAAGTGTTTCTAAAAAATTCCCAGTGGGAAAGGTACTTAATTTATTTACTGCATAAGTCTAACTAGAACTGTGAAAGAAATTTTCAGTCAACCTGCATGGCTTGGAGCAGGATGACTGGAACATCTGGTGTTTCAGGTGAGGCTCTCTTTTTCACCTATCAGCCATTCAGCATCCTTCACCATAAGCAGTAAAACATTTCTGTTTCGATTTGAGCATGTGTTTCCTTGGTAAACCATGGAAATAACAAAAGTTCTCAAGAACAAAATACTGCCAGGAAAATTGCTTCTCTGGGACTCTGGCTCCTTACAAGCCTGAGCTTTGTGCTCTCGCAGCATCCTTTGTTGTGGCAATGTTCTAATGTTCTTAGGTGACAAATAGATAAAAGGCCTAAAAACCCAAGAAGCCACAGACCAAGTCTGGTATTTCTAGTTCATGGCTTTCTTAGAGGAGTTGGACAAAGAAAGAAACAAAGCTAAGCACCCATAGATTGCATTCACACCTAAACTCCACTCTGTTCCTCCCCGTTATCTACTACACATTTCAGTGTACATGTCCTTTTCAAGTTGGAATTTTTAAAACCTAAATAACTGTCCTTCCTCCCAAACCAGTTGTCCCTCCCAAGCACTAACTCACCCACTGGTGCCATTATTTCCTCAATTTTTCAATCATATCTTTGATCCATCATGTTTGATTATTGAACTTCATAGAAGCTGTGCAGGCCTCACACTTCACAGTTCCATCACTTGTGAATATACTAAGCTGTCCCTCATATCTTTCCATAACTTACAGCAACCGTATCTATGACTTATGATTATCCAACATATTCCTTTCATCTATACTTAATTATCTTAAAATACTCAGGAAGGATACGGGAAGGAATCTAGGCATTAATATCATTGCTATGGCAATAATCATTGCATCCAATAGGCCTTGTACTTCATCCACTAGATGTTTCTTCTTTAATGTGGTCGTTCAAACCTACTTACTACCTGTCTACCATGTGTCAGATCCTTGTTTAGGAGTTGGAATCAGATCAATGAAGAGGACAGGAAAGACTCCTGTTCTTGTGGCATTTACAGTATCACTGTTTGCATTTGCCTTTCTAACCATCTCTCCATTCTTTGGGAACTGGACAACCTCGATTAATCTGCATAGCACTCCTTCTTTTGCCTTTCTACCTGACACAGACTAGCAACCTTAAACCACTGCTCACTGGTTCTCACAGCAAGGTGGCACCAGGCTTGTTTAGTTCCTAAAGATGTAACATCTTGGCTTTAAGTGGATGTTTGGGGCTATCCATGACAGGTTGTCCAATAAATCCTTCATTTCATCTGACTTGCCTCTTTATCAAACTATCTAGTCAGTCACCAAAGTGTGGCTGAAGATTCTGGGCACATTGCCTGGTACAAACACTCAGTAAACCTCATCATACTCCCTAAGCACATTTGTCCTTCTTGGATGTTGGCCCTAGTCCTGGACAACAAATTCAGCATCTTCTCCTTGCTTTGTGGTGTTTTCCTGCTGGTCTATATGTAAACATGTACACTCTGATTTCTCTAAGTGCTAAGGGATTTTATTAACCTTTCCTCTCCTGTCTGGAAATTTGGGGGAAAAGTCTACCTGCCCAAGAAGGGAGAGAAGAGCAGGAACTGGGCCACAGTTAGAGGAAGGGAGTTCTGGAACCGGCCCATAGGCGTTCTCTCTGCCTGTGCATCAACAACTTGACACCAGTCTTGCTTAGTTTCATGATCCAATTAAAGGGGGGATTATGGTATTAAAGTGAAATAATCAAATTTTAAAACGAGTAAGAAAAACAAGATATATCAGCCAACTATCCTAGTAGGTACAACTGAATTATCAACTTAGCTCTGATCTTTCCAGCAATCATAATGAACTGGAAATGCTCTATATTCATGTGTTGATTCATTAATTCAATAGCAATTACTGATTGACTACTATGTACTCATCACAAACATATACTCCAGTCCCCCTCCCCTGTGTCTTCCATCTAACTGTGTGAAGAACAAGGGCAGTGGAGGCAGGCAGGGACCTGGAGAGGAGTGAGCCAGCTATCTGTGGTGGGCCATACAAAGAGCTGTCTGAGGCCATTTCTCCCTCTCCAGGGCTTAGAAATTATGATCAAGGGCCAGCATCAGCCATGAAAATAAATACACATAGCAAATAATCAAAGCTCTCATCAAAAAGCTTTCAAATTCCATGAAAATACCTTACTTCTTGTGAATAATACTAACATCAAATGTAATTATAATTAAATCAACTTTACCCCTCCTCTGAAATGGTTCCCTACATATATGTGGGAGATAGTATATATGAGGGTATTTTAAGATGTTTACAGAAAAATGGAATTAAAAGATAAGGTTATTTTGGTGCAAAAATTTAGAAATCCATGTGTATAAGGAATCCTCAAAATTTCATTGAAAATGTATACTATGAAAACATGAATTTAATTTTGGAACCAAAATAAACTTAATATTTAATTCCATCTTTTTCATTAATTTTTTGAAGCATGCTCATACCACATCATTCCAAGTACCTCAGGAGATTCTAGGAATATTTTGTTTGCTTTGGGAAAGGAAGTTTGCTTGCATATTTCCTAAGAAAAAGCAATGAAAAGCACAAACCAAATAAAATGTAATTTTGCCTAAGCATAAGGAAGCCCATTTTAAGTTGGCTTACACATTGCATCTTTCAAAATCTTACATGGATACAGATTTAGGTATATATATATTTTATGTTGTCTTTTACTAGTTGGTATTTCAATATAGAGAAACTGCTAGCTTTCTCTTATTGTAGTTCAGACACATCACATCCCAGGAACTGAGACAGAACAAAAAGGTAGGGAACTCTTAAAAAGACTAGCAATAATGAAAGGGTAGGAAAACTGTTCTTTAAAATTTAGGCACATGTAGGTCAGAAGAAGAGGAATACTGTCAAAATGAGATAAATGAAAGCACAATTTTGTACCACGCTTAAAATGCATCCATGAAAGCTCAATAATAATAATAACAGCTGCCACTCATTGAATGCTTGCCACATGCCAGGTGCCATGCTAAGTGCTTTATGTATGCTTTCTTATTTCATCTCTACAGCAAACCTCTGATTTATTAGCCTTAGTTTATAAAGAAAATTAGACACAGAAAGGTGAAGCTATTTGTCCAAAGTCAAAATGTTGGCAAATGGAGGAGCTGGTAACTTTATGCCATGTTTTTAACTACTATACTTTTGCTTCTCCAAAGAAGAAAAAAAGTTTTTTAATTGTAAGAAATTTTGTTTATGTCCAAAATTACACAGAAAGAGTCAAGCAGGATATGATTTTTGTCCTGCAAGGCAGTGGCATCCTGGAGGCTGAGCAATTTGGGAACCAGAGCAGTAACCACAACTGCCATGGCTAAGTAGGACTCAGTGGGAACAACACTGGGCGCTCGCTGGGCTCTCCATCAGCACATAAGCAGAGGAGGTTCTCAGAATATTTTCAATCTCATCTTAGTCTTCTAAAGTATGAAATTACAAGAGGCACAGCCTCAGGAAGCAAATTATGTAGTAATATTAGAAGATGAATGCTATGAAAACAAGGAAAAGAAGGGCAAGGCTTATGTGCAGTGGAATACTACTCAGCCATGAAAAAAGAAATCTTGTCATTTGCAACAACATGGAAGGAACTGGAGGTCAGTATGTTAAAAGCCAAGCACAGAAAGCCAAGTACTGAATGACTTTACCCATATGTGGAACCTTAAACAAGTGCATTTCATAGAATTTACAGTATAATGGTGTGTGTGTGTGTGTGTGTGTGTGTGTGGTGATAAATGGATATTAAGTTATAGCTAGATAGCAGTAAAAGTTTTGGTGTTCTATTACACAGTAGGGTGACAATAGATAATGTATTATAAATTTGCTCTAAAAAAAAAAGCTACCCCCCACCAAAAAGGATTTTGAATGTTTTCACCATCAAGAAATGTGAAATGTTTGAACAGATAGATATGTTCAACAGATTGGATGTTACACATGTAAACTTGTATCAAAACATCACATAGTACCCCACAAATCTACAATTTTATGTGTTAAAAATTTTAAAATTTAATAAGCAAGGCCAGGGCATTGGGGGTGGCAGAGTGAGGAGGCTGGAGGGTGGGTGGCAGTGTTATTAAATAGACTGTTGAAGGAAGTCTCATGAAAAAGGTCAACTTGGTACAGATTTGATGTGAAGGACCCAGTCAAGGGCTAAAATCTAGGAAAAAAGTCCAGGGAGATTTGGACTGAGTTCCTGGATCCTGGCTTCAACCTGGCCCAGGCCTGGCTAATGGGGACATTTGGAAAGTGAATCAGTAGATGGAAGATCTCTTTCTCTCTTGCTCCCTCTTCATTTCAGATAGATTTTTTTAAAAAAACTAAGATATAAATAATTGTAGTCTTCAAAATTGCACTTGAATTAATTTTTTAAAAAGAGTATATGCCACATAATTGGTAGATGCTA
This sequence comes from Oryctolagus cuniculus, assembly GCF_964237555.1. Classification (NCBI taxonomy): domain Eukaryota; kingdom Metazoa; phylum Chordata; class Mammalia; order Lagomorpha; family Leporidae; genus Oryctolagus; species Oryctolagus cuniculus. The sequence goes on from NC_091433.1 coordinate 158,180,220, forward strand.
CATTCCAAAAAGAAGAGTATGATGGGGCTGGAACTGAGACAGAGTGAGTTAAGCCACCACTTGTGATGCTGGCATCCTACATCAAAGCGCTGGTTCAAGTCATAGATATTCTGATTCTGATCCAGGGCTCTGCTAATGTACCTAGGAAGGCAGTGGAACGTGGCTCAAGTACCCTGCCACCTATGTGGAAGACCCAGTTGAAGTTCCTGGCTCCTATCTTTGGACTGACACAGACCTGGCTATTGCAGTCATTTGGGGAGTGAATCCATGAATAAAAGATCTCTCGCTCGCTCGCTCGCTCACTCTCACTCTCGCTCTCTCGCTCTCCCTCTCTTTTCCCTCCCTCCCTCTTTCCCTCCATCCCTCATTTCCTCTCTCTGCCATTCTGCCTTTCAAACAAATTAATTTTTTAAAAAAGCTATGATGAGAACCAGGATATTTGCATAGTTTCAAAGTATTTCCCAAGAAGATAATCAAAAAGGGAAAATAGTCATGTTACATCGGAGAATCCACCTCCTTAACCAAGTGATCAAGGTTACCATCAACTTGAATCATATAACAATAAGTCATATCCATACCACGCACCCCTTGATATAATGTGCATACATCAGTGGGAAAACAAGAATTCTGGTAAAATTTAAATAAAGTCTATAGAAGACTGATGGTTTTGTACCAATGTTAATTTCATGACTTCAGTTGTTTTAAGATGTTAACACAAGGGAAGCTGGAGGAGGGGGTACTGAAGAGCTGGAATCATTTGGCAACTTTTCTGTTACAATAATCTAAAATCATTTCAAAATTAAAAGTTAAAAACAAAGAAGAATTGGTTTAGGCCACTGAAGATTAGAGATGGGACTTGAGCACCCCCTTGACTTGCATCCTCTGGTCTGCTTTAACAAAAACCAGGAGGAAAAGAAAGCTAGGCATCAGAAGCAATGGGTGGCAGCCTATTAGATGTAGCTCTGTACAGTGATCTGCCCTCAAGGAGACCCAACAGGCCAGTCCACTGCAGTGGCTTTCAATGTGGTAAGCCTGGGCTTCAGCAGAAGTCAGCCTGTGAAGAGCCCTGGCAGCTCTGCCAAGAGTTGGATCACTGGAAATGGACCTGCCCTGGAGTCGAAGGACGCCCAGGTCAGAGCCACAGATCTTATTGGCTCTAAGCTGAAAAGCCCTTCACTCGGCCCAGCTTTCAAAGTGACCACTGCAACTGAGGAAATGGCCAAGTAGAGTCAGTAACATTGCAGGCAGAGCTGTATATTTCCTGTTGGAGATGCCACCTGCCTTTACCTGGCCAGCTCTCCTCCCAGGCCAGCTGGTAATGGAAGTCAACAGGGTGCCTTCCCCAATGAGGTTCACACCTCCTGTAGGATGTACCCTATGAAGAGATAGATAAGTCTGGACCTCATAATTTACAAGGCTTTAAAGCCCACCTGATCATTATCAAGCCTCTTCTGTCAGGTTCTATTTGCCTCTCAATCAGAAAACTTATTTGTATCTTAGCACCTTTCTTAGCTCCTCTAATAACAACTCTGTCCTTTGTATCTAGCCCACTTGAGCCTCATTCCTTTGTAACCATAGCTTCTACTCTACCACCAATGGCTCTACTCCCAACCTGTGTGTACTGATGGTCCTCTTCCCCACTTAATGTTGTATGATTGTTCATAATTTCTCTACAGACAAACCTCACTACCTGCAAAAGTTAGTGGCCTTTCTCCCAGTCTTGGCTGGAATCAGCTTTAAGCTACATCCATCAAACTTTCCCCACAAGGGTCCAGAGACCCCCTCCATTTCCTCTCTATAAAATCCTCTTATTACCTGGTTAATGCTACTCTTAGGATCATTGGTTACTACTCTCACCCTGTCTTCCATACTACAGTGTCTAAGTGTTTACAGCAGGTGATAATGGAACAAACGAAGGCCTTCAGCAACCAGGCAGTCAACCAAATGCTGCTACAGGGATTTACTCGGCTCCCCACCCAGGAGACAGTGGCCTGAGACATCGCCCCATGCCAGCGAAGAGTACATCATCGTCCCATGTCAGCAGGAAGTAGCTCTAAAGACAGATCATCATCCCTCTACCCCTCTTGGACTTTTGGGACTAATGTAATCCCATACAAACCTTGCTTTATAAAAAACAAAAGGGGGGAATGTCAGGAAACTGGTGCAGTTGTAGCCAGGTGGCCACATGGCCCAGCTACCTGAGCCAGGCTCCACCCCCATCCTAATGGGATTCGCTGCTCCTGCTTCCCTGCCCGCCCTCAGGCAAAGTTTTAAAAGGGCCTGTTCCTTGGCTCTCTTGGCCCTTCTCTCCTGCTCTCTCTAGCCTTCTCCTCTGAGCTCTTGGCTCTTGGCCCTTCTCTCCTGCTCTCTCTCGGTCCTTCTCTCCTGCGCTCTCTTGGCCTCTCTTGGCTTCTCTCCTCTCTCTTCTCCCTCCTCTGTCTCTCTCTCTCACAGTCTCCTTCTCTCTTTTTCCTTTGACGCCCCTTCACTCCAGTCTGTAGGGTGTTCCCCAATAAACCCTTTCCCTTAAAAAAAAAAAAAACACAAAGAAGAATTGGGCTATTGGAGGCATTCAGCTGGAGCTCAAACACCACCTCCAACCTTCACTGGCTTTTGTCACCTTCCTGTTTTCCATCAAAGCTACAGGAGTTTAAGACTTCCAATGAGCCACACCATTTTTGCTCCATTGCAATTAACACAATAATGCAGAAACAGATCAGGAAAGACTATCCAAAGAATTTGTGTTTGATTAAAGGAAAAAATCCCATATAAATTGTTCATTCTATCCAGACCAAATGTTCCTGTTACTACACATACACACATATTTCTTTGGGGTGAGGTAAAAAAATCTTGTCCTTTAACCTCCAGGTGGATGTCTAGGATAAGCCCTTGTAGTCATTGTGAATAACACCTTGCATGAGGGTGTTCATTGGGTGAAGTTCAGAACTTTCAGCCTGACATTCAACCTTTGAGTGTGAAGGAAGCAGAGAAACACGCTTTCCTGTTGCTGCAAAAGCATGTCCATTGTACAGGAAAGCTCAACATTCTATATATTCTGTAGTAGGGAACTCCTTTGTTATGACTAGTTCTCCTACAGCTACACTGCCTACTCACTCCCTTGCTGTGACCGGCTATACGCAAACTGGTGTTAATTCAAACTGGGAGACAGGATTGATGCCTGCTGTTCCCCACCAATGTGTCCATAGGTTTGCTCAAAAGCAAGATTCATTTACGGATGCTGAATAAGACACTGATTCTCACGACCCTGAATCACAACTGATATACACACTATAAAAGTTCTACTAAAGGCATAGTCTGCATGCCAGTTTCTAAACTGCTACTTGTCTAAGAGAAAGTAATCATATAAATTACATAGAAACTTGTGATATTACCACAATGTTTTTATCACATTTTATGTGGTCTTAGTCCATGAGTGTTGAACACTTAACAAGAAATGTAGACAAAAAGATCCTCACCACAGACAGCATGAGAAACACTGTTTTAGAACAGTACTACTTGAAGCGTGGTCTCTAGACTGACACAAAAAAACTGGCCGTCACCAATCTGTGATGAGTTAAGTTTCTTGTATCTAAATACAAATGAGCTATATCATTAAGCACAGTTTAGTTTAACCTGACAGTAATGTTTTTCATAGCATGAATTTTTTTTTTTTTGACAGGCAGAGTGGACAGTGAGAGAGAGAGACAGAGAGAAAGGTCTTCCTTTGCCATTGGTTCACCCTCCAATGGCCACCGCGGCCGCTGCGCTTCCGCCACGCTTCCGCCAGCGCACCACGCTGATCCGATGGCAGGAGCCAGGTGCTTCTCCTGGTCTCCCATGGGGTGCAGGGCCCAAGTACTTGGGCCATCCTCCACTGCACTCCCTGGCCACAGCAGAGAGCTGGCCTGGAAGAGGGGCAACTGGGACAGAATCCGGCTCCCCAACCGGGACTAGAACCCGGTGTGCCGGTGCCGCAAGGCGGAGGATTAGCCTAGTGAGCCGAGGCGCGGCCTGAATTTATTTGTTTGAGAGACAGAGTGAGGGAGGGAGAGAGAGAGAGAGAGGGAGAGGGCGAGTGCTTCCATTCACTGTTTCACTCTCTAAACACATGCTCACAACTGCCATGGCAGGGCCAGAGCCAGAACTGGAAGCCAGAAACTCAATCTAGGTCTCCCATGTGAATGAGTGGCAGGAACCCAATTACTTGAGCCTTCCAGGGTCTGCATTAGCAGGAAGCTGAAGTCAGGATCCAGAGCCAGGACTTGAATCCAAGGACTTTGGTATGTGGGCTATGTCAAACACCTACCACAGCATCATGTTCTTGATGAAGGAAGCAGTAAGTTGTTTTAACTCTTAAACTCAAAGCAGTGCAGGACTTGGAACAGCACTGTTCTACACTTCATCAGTAAAATGAGAAAAATGAGAGTATCTATCTTAAGGGGATGTTAAACATTAAACTTAATATAGCATGTAGAATACCTATAAAGGACACTAAATAAATGAATTATCACTCTTACCATTATCACACCAGGATTTCTGAAATGAGGAGAAAATCAGAGCAAAGAGAAAATAAACATAAAAAAGTAAGAAGAAACCAGGGCAAATACACCAGTTAGAGGTAGGTTAAAAACTTGGTTCTTCGTTGATTTTGTTTGTTTGATTGGTTTGATTTGGTTTTTTAGCAGTCAATTTTACAAAAGGAAAATGTGATGTGTTACACAGTTTATACATCAATAAAGATTTTTAAAGTGTTCCAAAGCAGTACAACCAGTCTCCAAGGTCACTAAAGATTTAAGGTCTGAGTTTCAAAATTGAAATTAAAACTACCCTGCCTTTTGCCTTCAATTTATAATGACAAAAAAGAATTTACTGGAGCAAGGTAGAAGTTTTAACAGACTTGCAGTAGAAGAAAATTTAGCCATTAATCTGTCATTTCAGTCAAAGCTAAACTCATTAATAACTTCTATTCAGTTCTAAACTGCCTTCAAATTTTCTATTCCTTTTTGATAAGGACCCACATATTCAAATTTTAAAGAGAGAAAGAGAGGGAGAGAGTGAACAAATTTTACAAATTCCAAGTGAACAGGTAAATAATACTGAAGATAATGCTTTTTTTTGGAGGCACCACCTTTCTCAATGCCTCATGAGCTTGTAGAATTAAAAGATTTTAAAGGGTATATTTGCCATTCTGTCACATAGTCATTTTTATAAACATTTCAAATTTGAAGATTCTCTGATCAGCATAAATTTGCAAGATAAAAATGATACCTTGATTATTTAAAGTAATATTAGCTAACACATTTTGAAATATGACAAAAAGCAAAAATGGTTTAAACAGTGTTAATTTTGGAAGAAAATTAGTCAGGAGAGCACATTTATTACAGAAATCCAATTTGGTATAAGGAGATACATTTCTTGAACTATATTTATACTATGAGAAATACCTAATCATTCATGATTTCTATGAAAATTCTGTGTTTGTGGGTGTCTATATTTAGAATCCCCCTACGATGAGGATTGGGTTTATTCATGACCAGTTCATCATCAGGATTTTTAAAAATTGTTTATTTATCATCACTTTATTTGAAAGGCAGAGAGACACAGACAGGTTTTCCATCTTCTGGTTCACTCCTAAATGCCTGCTGAGCTAGACCAAACGCAGGAGCCCTGAACTCCATCTCGGTCTTCCTCATGGGTAAAAGGGACTCAAATACTGGCTGCTGGCTCATAGAGTGTGCATTAACAGGAAGCTGGACAGGAAATGGAGTACCTAGGACTCAATCCAGGTACTCTAATATGGAGTATGGGTGTCTCAAGCCACTGTGCCTGCCTGCCAAACATTCACCGCAAATCAGAATTTTAACATATTAATCCTAACAGATAACAAAGAATAAACTACACAGATATTGACTAGAACTAATCATCATTATCTTCAAATGTCTAAAAGCAAGTATAATCAGGAACAAATCAAAAAATACTTAAATAAAAGTCACTGTCTCATTTATAAGGAAGAGATCATTTTCTTTATATTACAAAGTCCTGAAGAAATGAGGACAATTTTTGAACAACATACAAATATTCTGCCGCAAGAATGAGGCCACAGTCTTCAATTTTTTTTTCTTGAATTTCAACTTTCCTTATTCAAGTTTTTTCACGTCTATACCCCCTACCACTTAGCGATTAGTCACTTTGGTTCCCTCTTTCCTTGGAACAAGCACAGATTAAAACTTCTTGTTTCCCATAATTTAACTGAGACAAGCTGACATTTAAAAGCAACTATATTTAAAACTGAAAGAATGAAGAAACTGGATATCCATCAGCAAAAAAGTGAATCTCAACCAAAACCTCATATCTGATATAAATATTAACTCATACTGTATCACAGACTTAATATGTTAAAACACAAAACTTCTAGACAAAAAATAAACAACAACAACAGGGGAAAATTTTCAGGATCTAGGGCTTCAGGAAGAATTATTAGACTTAATGCCAAATGCATAACCTACAATGAAAAAGAGATAAATTGGCCTTGGCCAAAATTACAAATCTTTGCTCAGCAAAAGACCCTGTTAAGAAGAGGAAAATATTAGAAAAAATAATTTGTAAACAACATTTTTGACAAAGACCGGTATGTAAAACATACATAAATATTCTCAAAACTCAATTGTAAAAAAACCCAAACAATCCAATTGGAAAATCAGCAGAAGATATGAAAAGATATTTCACCAAAAAGGATATACAGATGGTAAATAAGACATGAAAAGAACTTCAACATCATTAGCCAATAAGAAATCCAAATTAAAACAATGAGATAAGACTACATATCTCTCAAAATGGCTAAAATAAAGAATAGTGGCAAAACTAAACACTGCCAAGTGGGCAAACTGCATCACTCATACATTATGAATGAACAATGTTATAGTCTTTCTGGGAAACAATTTACACATTTCTTATAAAACTAAACATGCAATTACCAAATATTCTAACAGTTGAACTATCCTGCATTATCTCAGAGAAATGAAAACTCAGACTCAGAACAAAACTTGTACACAAACGTTCATGGCAGATTTATTTAGAAACTGGAAACAAACTAAATGTCTTTGTGCAGGTAAATGGTTAAACAAACTGTGGTACATCCATACCATAGAAGACCAGTCAGCAATAAAAAAGAACAAACTATTGTTGCACAGGTAATGTGGATGGATCGCAAGGAAAACATACTGAGTGAAAAAAGCCAGTACCAAAGGTTGCATATTGTATGCTTGCATTTATGTAACAGGCTTGAAATAATAAAATAACAGAGATGGAGGACAGATGAGTGATTGCCAGAGGCTAAGAACGAGAGGAGGTGCTTACAGTTATAACACGGTGATCTAACGGGTCTTTGTAGTGTGGAGCTGCTCTGTATCTGAACTGTGATTGTGAACACACAAACCTGCAGCACAGTCCTCAGGTAATCCTGGACTGACCCAGTTCTCCCACCTTTTTCACATGTGGTACTGAAGAAAAATGGCAAAATGTGTTGGGAATGCAGCAACAGATATGGATGGCCAGAGAAGCCTGAACTGTGTTCCGGTTCCCCCAGGGACAGATGTCCTTCAGTGCTTCAGCCCAGTTACTCCCAGGACAAGGAGGTCGAGAATTCACAGCAGATTGCTCTTCAGGGTCCTTCAGCTACAGTGCACAGGAGACATGCAAAATCAAGACTCTACCGTCCCTGGACAGTTTTCTTGAGCCTTGGGAGACTGGCTAGTAATGACTCCTAGGCTTCTGTTGTCTATCTGTAGGGAACAAATTTGCTTCATTTAACCAACTGCACATGAATGTGTTCTCTTCCTGAACTCATCCAAGTTGGTAATGAGGGCACAGTGAGCCTGCCTCATGATACCTACATGTGATAAAATTGCACAGAGCTAAATTCACATATGTACATACATGACCACAAGTAAAACTGAAAAAATCTAAATAAGACCAGTGGATTTGGTCAATGGCGATTTCCTGGTTGTGATATTTACCACTATTTTGTAAAGGTTACCACTGAGAGAACTAGATAAATGGTACGTGGGCTTTCTCTTTCTCTGCATAAGTTTTTTCTTTTTTAAGATTTATTTATTTATTTATTTATTTATTTATTTGAAAGAGTTACAGAGAAAAGGAGAGACAGAGAGAGAGAGAGAGATCTTCCACCTGCTAGTTCACTTCCCAAATGGGAGTGAAACCAGGGACTTGGGCCATCTTCTGCTGCTTTCCCAGGTGCATTAGCAGGGAGCTGGAACAGAGGTGGAACAGCCTGGACTCAAACTGGTGCCCATATGGGATGCTGGCATTGCAGGTGGTGTCTGCTGTCACAGCACTGGCCCCTGTATAAGTTCTTATATTGCATGTGAATCTTCAATCATCTCAAAAGGGAAGTTAAAGTAAGTAGAAAGAAAAAGGAAAAAATCATTAAATGAGAAGTTATAATTATTGAACAAAATATTTATTTTTTATTTTAAACATTCCAATAAAAGCAATAAAAAATCTTAGTAGATTATTTTAGGACAGGCTAACCTTTCCAAAATAATCACTATATATTGGTCAAAGTAGCACATTAAACATGGCTTCAAATTATTTGAAATCTTATCAAGAAGTGGGGTTCGTTTCTGCTCTCCTTAAATCTGTGTAGGTTTTGTGACTTCTTCAACCAGCAGAATATGGTGGAAATGACCCTGACAGCTTCTGAGCCCAGGGCCTAACATACTGGAAGCTTCCACTTCCTGTCTCTTGAAACATTCACTTTTGGAAGTCAATTGCCATTAAGAAATGTGCCTACCCAGAAACCACCATGCACTAAGAAAAAAGATTGGCCAGCGCTGTGGCTCACAAGGCTAATCCTCCGCCTGCGGCGCTGGCACCCTGGGTTCTAGTCCTGGTTGGGGCACTGGATTCTTTCCCAGTTGCCCCTCTTCCAGTCCAGCTCTCTGCTGTGGCCCGGGAAGGCATGGAGGATGGCCCAAATTCATGGGCCCTGCACCGGCATGGGAGACTGTGAGGAAGCACCTGGCTCCTGGCTTCGGACCAGCGCAGTGCGACAGCCATAGCAGCCATTTGGGGGGGGTGAACCAATGGAAGGAAGACCTTTCTTTCTGTCTCTCTCTCTCACTGTCTAGCTCTGTCTGTTAAAAAAAAAAAAAAAAAAAAAGAAAGAAAAGAAAAGAGAAGGTCAAGCCACCTGGAGAGACCCTGAAAGATGACAGCACATGTGGCCAAGGAGCAGTGAGGCATTTGCATGTGAGTGAACAGCCATCTCTACTGCCTAGCAGAACCCTTTCCAAGTTCTCAGCACACAAAATCATGAGCAAAATAAAATGGTTGCTTTAATTTACTAAGTTTTGGAGCAGTTTGCTTGCTATGTAAGTAGAAAATATTCTAAACCAATGCCCATATGTCCTTTGCCTGGATCCCTTCCTTCAAGCAGGCTGGGCTCAAGATGACTGGGATAAGCTTCTTTCCTGGCACCCATCTGTCTTCTTCCTAGGCACTCTGCTGTACTCAAAGACAGACACCTCCACCTCTCGTCTGGTTCTGATATCTCTTCTCTCCTGGATTCCTCTCTCACTTAGCTCTAGGCTCTATCTGAGGCACTGACCTAGTCACAAGCAAAAGCCCACAACCTTGAAATCTAGCAAGATAACTAGTCTAGAGCTTTTCAAACTTTTTGTGTCTTTGATCTCCAATAAGAAAGATGTCTTATAAAAGAACAAATATGTAGGATTAGTCTTGTGGCACAGCAAGTTAAACTGCTGCCTGAGATGCCAGCATCCCATGAGGGTGCCACTGCAAGTCCCAGCTGCTCCACTTCCAATCCAGCCCCCTGCTAATGCACCTGGGAAAGCAGCAGAAGATGGCCCAAGTATTTGAGTCCCTTTTACTCACATGGAAGACTCAGGTGGAGTTCTAGGCTCCTGGTTTCAGCCCATCCCAGCCCCAGCTGTTGCAGCCATTTGAGGAGTGAACCAGCAGATGAAAAATTCTCTCTCCCTCTCTCTCTCTCTCCCTCTTTCTCCTTCTCTCTTCTTCTCTCTCCTTCTCTCCCCCTCTCTCTCCTTCTCCCTCTCTGTAATTCCACCTTTCAAATAAATAAATCTTTACCAAGTGAAAAGAACAAAATAGGTAAACTCACACAAACACCTGTAATTGAAAGAAAAGTTTCAAAAAGCAATGACTACTAGGTCAAAGCTTTTCTTTTCTTTAAATAAATGATAGCTTTGTAACTATCACACTATGACAAAATAAAATTACCACATACTCTTAGTAGTAACTTCCTTGAAACTTACACATTTAATCTGTTTTATAAGAGAGAAAGGATAGTCATTGGCCATCTAAAATGGTGACTCTAAAGGAAACACAAAATTGAAAAATTGACCCACTAGTCACTTTTGTTTCTTTGTTTCTTTGTTTCTTTTTTTTTTTTTTTTTTTTTTTTTTTTTGACAGGCAGAGTTAGACAGTGAGAGAGAGAGACAGAGAAAGGTCTTCCTTCCATTGGTTCACCCCCCAAATGGCTGCCACGGCCGGCATGCTGCACCGATCCGAAGCCAGGAGCCAAGTGCTTCTTCCTGGTCTCCCATGGGGTGCAGGGCCCAAGCACTTGGGCCATCCTCCACTGCCTTCCCGGGCCACAGCAGAGAGCTGGACTGGAAGAGGAGCAACTGGGACAGAATATGGCGCCCTAACCGGGACTTAAGCCCGGGGTGCCGGCGCCGCAGGTGGAGGATTAGCCTAGTGAGCCATGGCACCAGCTGAGTCACTTTCCCTAGCTAAGCAGACAACGTGTTTCCATTTCGGCGCTAAGGTAAACCTTGCTGCTTCTTTCTTCCATTCACAAAACATTTGATAAAACAAAACAAAACAAAAATCACAGGAAAACAGAGGTGCATACTAGAAAAAAATCAGCTTAGGAAATAAAAATTTTCCAGAGATGCCTTCTAAATAGAAGGAAATAGCACATTTTGCTGTTTGGAAATAGGAATGTTTCTGTTTCACATTAATTAATGTGAAATATTCTCACATTTCTTAAAATTTGCTGGATTCTTTCCTGAGGCAGACCTTTCTACTACATTGATAAGTACTGAGTGCCCACTGCCTCTTGCAGCCCAGCGCTTTCAGGATAAGTCAGGCACTGTTGTAACAGCAGGAGCCTCCTTTGCATTTAGGTTAGGCCCCTGTTACTGTCTATGGCTCAGGTAGTCCAGGCCACAGCAGCAAAGATCTGGTGCCCATCCTTCATTTCCCTTGATTCCTGCCAATGCTGCGTGGCAAACTTGATGCCCACAACTTCCAACTGGTTGCAGCTAAAGGACAAAGATTCTTAGCCAGATCTGCACAGGACTTTCTTGAGGAAAAATAAGACTTTGTGTGTCAGCACTGAAATTTCCATATTTCTTGTTTGTGTTTTTTTGCTGTTACTGCAGTTCACCGTATCCTGAAGAGTACACTTAGCAACTACTATGACAATGCTCTCCACTAATTCTTGCTCCGTTTCTGACTCTTTGGTGGGCCAACCCTCCACCTCCCACTCCCTAAATGTTGATGGTTTGCCAAGGCAACGTCCTTAGTTGGCTGCTTTCTACTTTCTACTTTTAGCCAATCCTAAGGTAATCTCATCTATGTCCATGGTTTTAACTACAATGTATATGCTAATGAGTCCCAGTCTAAATCAGTTCCAAACTTCTAGCTGGGTATATCCCTTTGGCTGACCCAGAAGTTCCTGCAACTCAACGTTTTCTAACCTGACATCAAAAGTTCCTGAGCATAGCTCACAAGGCTGCCCTATGACTGGGCTCCATCTAACTCTTCCTTTCTCTCTCTACTACTCTACAACCGGCTCTTGATGCTTTAGAGATACTACACTGGACACAGGTGCCCAGTGCCACCCAACTTCAACGAGTGCCAGTGCACATGCTGCCTCTTTTAACTTCCTGCTTCTCATTTCTTTAATCTCCTCCTCCAAAAAGCCTTCTGTGAATCTCCAAAACAGGGTAAGTGCCTTTCCCTGTGCATCAGAGTACCCCAGACACACCCTGCTCGTGGCATCTATCAACACACTGAAATTCTCTCTCATCAGTCTGTCTCCTTAGCTGCACTTTAAATGCCTCGATGGCAGAGATCACGTCCCATCTTCTTGGAAGCCCCACTTAGGCCCTCAGGCTGGCTGCCTATTTTCATAAATAAATCTTCGCTAGAACACAGACATGGCCATCCATTTACATATTATCCATGGCTCCTTTCACACCACGCCAGCAGAGCTGCAATGGAGATCATAAGGCCTACAAAAACCTTAATTATTTACTATCTGCTCCTTTAAGGAAAAGTTTGTAAACCTGGACCTAGCACAATGATTTGCTTATAATATAATGTACGTGCACAATAAAAAAATCTAGGGGGCAAGAATAAAATATGTATTCATTAACAACTATTCTACAGCAAATGCTTTTTGATCCACTTCAATTCTGTCCTTGTAAGAAGTTTGGACAGGAAAATGAACAAACTCCTAGGCCAAAAATCAAAAGGAACTACATAATAGGCAACCGTGGATGGGAAAAGGTTTAACTGACAGGTTCCAGGTTATAGCTAGACAGGGGGAGGAAGTTCTGGGATTCTATTGCACAGTAGAGTGACTCTAGGTAATGTTAATAAACTGTGTATTTCTCTACTTAAACAAGCAAAAGCTAGAGTTTTAGATGCTTTCAGTATAAAGAAATGCTAAATGCTTGAAAAGATAAATATATTTACCTTGATTGGATATCTTATAATGTATTCATATAATGAAATATCACACAGTACCCCATAAATACGTGCAATTTTTATGTCTGTTAATATTATAAAAATAAATTGAAACACCATGTTTATCTAAAGCTAAAGGTTTACTTTTATGGGGTCATAAGGTAAGCCAATTTCTTCAAAAAAGCTACTTTTGAGAAGAGTTATGCATAAATCAAAAACATTTATAAATATCTGAAATCTGAACCAACATGACCCTAAAAAGAGGCCCTAAATTAAGTCTGGACTAAGTGCTGCTGTCATCTGGCAGTGTTTCTCACCTCCCAGGATACTAGGGAATAGGTGGCAGGGAATCAAAGCAACAGTTGGATAGATCATAATATATGTATATGAGCTCTGGGGTGTGTTATGGTTTGAATATCTTTGTTCCCACCTCACCAAATTTATATATTGAAACCCCACCCTCGAATGTGATGACGTTTGGAGGTATTGCATTTGAGAAGTAACAAGGTTTAGAGGTCATGAGAAAGGGGCCCTTATGGAAAGAGGAAGATACAAAAGATCTCCATCTCTCTTTCTCTTTCTCTCTCTCTCTCTCTCTCTCTGTGTCTGTATGTGTGTGTGTGCATCAAAGAAAAGCCATGTGAGGACATAAGAAGACAGTCTCTGCGACAAGGCAGGAAGAGGGATCTTACTAGGAACCAAATCTGCTGGCTCTTTGACCTTGGACTTCCCAGTCTCTGTAATTACGAGAAATCGATTTCTGTTATTATCCAGGCCGTGGTGTTTTGTTATAGCAACCCAAGCTGACTAAGAACTGGCATCTGGAAACTGGAGAAGCCTAACTCCCAGGTTTGGACAGGCTTCATATAGATCAGTGAGGAAACCTAGGAGCTAATCTTTATTCCTCTTTTATCAGTTTGTTGCATGTATAATCTTTGAGTTGAGCATTCTGATAGGAGCATTTTACCATTTCCATCTCACAAGTCCTCTTCCTGTTCACCTGTCCACAAAATTCTGCCTAAAACTCCTCTGATTTCACAAGCTGGTTGTAATTTCCCTTTTCTCTCTGAAGACTGATACCATTTTTTTTTTCATGTATCTTAGAACTTATCATTAGCTTGGCTTGCTAATAGGTTTCTTCATATGTTATTATCTGATTTTTTAATAGGCCACAAATGTCTTAGGAAAAAACACTCTATCCTATATATTATACCCTCTTTATTTTTCCCTCACTCTCTGACAAGTATTAATGTTGATATGCAGAGATTTGAATGAAGGCAGGTCAGAAATATTTCCATGACTTGCCTTGGATCAAATCTAAATTATACAAGTAATGGATAAATTAAATACCTGAAAAATGATTTTTTATCATTACACTAACTAAAGAAATATGGGACATGGAAAAGGATTTCTTAAATACAAAATAATCTTCTGTGAATAGACAAGGTTTTTCTTTATTGCATTTTTTAGAAGCAAAAAACATGAACAGAATCGAAATGACCCCTTAATGATGAGAGTTTACCTACAATATATGCCCTCCCCAAAAAACTCTGACAGTCATCATCACAAAGACTATAAACAATTAGAAGAGTAAAAAAAAAGTGAGCACTAGGCCGGCGCCGCGGCTCACTAGGCTAATCCTCCGCCTTGCGGCGCCGGCACACTGGGTTCTAGTCCCGGTCGGGGCACCGGATTCTGTCCCGGTTGCCCCTCTTCCAGGCCAGCCCTCTGCTGTGGCCAGGGAGTGCAGTGGAGGATGGCCCAAGTCCTTGGGCCCTGCACCCCATGGGAGACCAGGAAAAGCACCTGGCTCCTGGCTCCTGCCATCGGATCAGCGTGGTGCGCTGGCTGCAGCGCGCCGGCCGCGGCGGCCATTGGAGGGTGAACCAACGGCAAAGGAAGACCTTTCTCTCTGTCTCTCACTGTCCACTCTGCCTGTCAAAAAAAAAAAAAAAAAAAAAGTGAGCACTTGTCCTAGCAGTTAGGCCAGTGGTTAGTATGCCTATGAACCATGATTGAGTATCTGAGTTTGCTACCTGGCTCCTGCTCCTGATTCCAGCTTCCTGCTAATGCAGACCTTGGGAGGCAGTGGTTGATGATTAAAGAAGTTGGGTTCTTGCTACCCACATAGGAGATCTAGACTGAGTTCCTAGTTCCTGGCCTCAGTTTCAGCCGAGGACCACTGTGGGCATTTAAGGATAGTGTCTCCCTCCCTCTCCCTGTTCGTCTCCCTCCCTGTCTTTTTCTTTCTTTCTTTTTCTTTTTTTTTTTTTTTTTTTGGACAGGCAGAGTGGACAGTGAGAGAGAGAGAGAGAGAGAAAAGTCTTCCTTTTCCATTGGTTCACCCCCCAATGGCAGCTGCAGCCGGTGCATCACACTGATCCGAAGCCAGGAGCCAGGTGCTTCTCCTGGTCTCCCATGGGGTGCAGGGCCCAAGCACTTGGGCCATCCTCCACTGCACTCCCTGGCCACAGCAGAGAGCTGGACTGGAAGAAGGGCAACTGGGACAGAATCCGGCACACCGACTGAGACTAGAACCTGGGGTGCCAGAGCCGCAGGCAGAGGATTAGCCTATTGAGCCCCTCCCTGTCTTTTTCAAATAAATAAGTAAAATTACAAAGAAAAAATGCCTTCTGTCTTCCCAAATTGCATATACTATCAATAAACAATATTTTTCACCTAATTGTTCACAGTTAATTGGCTAAGAATATAAAACTAGAATATATTTTATTATGGGTCATGATTACTGAATAAAGTTTTGCCTTCTCTCTTTTAAAATCAGGCCTTAAGGGACAGTTAAAATCGCAAAATTAGATTATTAAAAATTTTTTTTTGACAGGCAGAGTGGACAGTGAGAGAGAGACAGAGAGAAAGGTCTTCCTTTTGCCGTTGGTTCACCCTCCAATGGCCGATGTGGTCGGCGCGCTGCGGCAGGCGCACCGCGCTGATCCGAAGGCAAGAGCCAGGTACTTATCCTGGTCTCCCATGGGGTGCAGGGCCCAAGGACTTGGGCCATCCTCCACTGCACTCCCTGGCCACAGCAGAGAGCTGGCCTGGAAGAGGGGCAACCAGGACTAGAACCCGGTGTGCCGGCGCCGTAAGGCGGAGGATTAGCCTAGTGAGCCGCGGCGCCAGCCAAGATTATTAAATTTGAAAGTGGGTATGCATGTTCAGCTCCCAGTGGCTTTTTGCTCTTTAAAATTAATACCTGTTTTTAAAATTTTACTCAAGTAATACAAACTTCATGCATTTCATATATGAAAATTTAGGAACACAGTGATTCTTCCTACCCCACCATCCCTAAAATAAATACCTTAATGAACTTGAAATAGTATCTAAACCTAGATGCAGCAATCAAGGTTTTAATGGTTCTTCACCAAAAAGCTAAATAAGTTAAAATTCTAAGTAACATGGTAATCAGAAAAGTATACCACATTAGCAACCAGCATTAATTTAATGGTGATTAGTGTATCCAATTAATTTCCAGGAGAATGGAATATGGTAGGATTGAAATAAAAGAATGGTCATTTTTAAATAAAATGGAAATGATGCAAAGGCATAGAAAGCAGGAAAGGCTTACTGTACAGAAAGAAAACAGGAGAGAGAAAACACGCCATGGGAACGATGGGTAAGAGGGTCCTTGTCAGTCAGAGGAGGTGCAAGAGCACAGGACAGGGCTTACTGGAAGGGAAAGAATTTGAATGATGAGATATGCTGGTAAGCTGGGAGGCTACAAACATCAATGCATGAGTTCTGACAAGTCTTTCCCAAGGCAAGCCCTACATAGCCTCTACATTTTCTAGTGTACAACCTAACTCAGATATTTGAACTTCATTATAAAAAATCCCCAAGTAGAACTAGTGTTTCATTTTGTCCAAGTCCTTGATTGAGCTATAGCTCAAGTGGAGGTTACTCTATTCATTGGAAAGTAACAGAAAGATGGAACAGGAAGGGCCATACAGAACAGAAGATAATGCATCAAAAATGCCACAAGTCTCTTTTCTCACTCCTGCTCCATATTACAGCTCTGGGTTCTACTGGAAATACGTAGCACTTTAAATAGATCCTTTCAAAATTGTGATGGACCACATTTCCTTTGTTCTTGTACATTCTCTGGTGAATACACACATAACGTACAGTCAACAAGTCTATCTCACCCAAATGAAAGTGTCTGGTAGCATAGACTGCCAATGCTTTCTCAATAGAAAGATGCTACAGGCTGGTGCTGTGGCTCACTAGGCTAATCCTCCACCTGCGGCGCTGGCACACCGGGTTCTAGTCCCAGTTGGGGCGCCGGATTCTGTCCTGCTTGTTCCTCTTCCAGTCCAGCTCTCTGTTGTGGCCCGGGAAGGCAATGGAGGATGGCCCAAGTGCTTGGGCCCTGCACCCACATGGGAGACCAAGAGAAGCACCTGGCTCCTGGCTTCGGATCAGTGTGGTGCGCAGCACACCATTGCGGGGTAAACCAACGGAAAAGGAAGACCTTTCTGTCTGTCTGTCTCTCTCTCACTGTCCATTCTGCTTATCAAAAAAAAAAAAGATGCTACATATGGTTATAAATAGAGATAAGTAAAATATTGACCAAAGCATTAACCAGGCTTTGCTTGAAAAAAAAAAAAACCACTATCATGGGAAGAAAAGGATATTATCACATTTATGTATTTAATGATTAACATTTGTCATAGATTTGTATATAAAATATTCACATTGAATACATAAATATTTATTTATGTATTTATTTATGTATTTATAAAAGCTGAAAGCTAGTATTATTAAGTATAAGTCTCCAGGAAAAAAACACATAAAATTTTTAAAAATAACAGATAAGAAGAAGCTAAAAAATTTTTTTTCTGCATCTTTGATCTTCAACAAATCTGAAAAAAATGGTGAAATGCTATATTGCTGTGAGAAAATAGACTCAATCATAATGTAACAAAACAAACTCACAGACTGATATGCGCAGAATTTAGCACATGTAATAGCATGTACAATTTTATGATCCAATCAACACACAGAATAAATTCTCTTTGTACAATTTTTAAAGTTATTTTTCCCGAACATAATCCAAGAAAAGTAATCTCCTAAACTGGATAGCTAATACTAAAATCTCTGAAAATTTTATAAACACTGAATTGAAAAATAAAGCACAAAACTTTTCAAAGAACGTCTGATAGTTCAGACTTCACATATTTTCAATAGACATGAGCTCAAAAGTTCCTAAAAAAAAAGGAGTTGATTCAAATCTGTCATCGATCTAACTGGGTGCTTATATTTGAAGCCTGAGATGGAAGAACTTCAGGAGATACTGCCAATTCCACATCTGAGAACTAGACTAATGATTTTGAAGAGACATGTAGGAGCACTTTGAACCTTTATTCTGTGGAACTGTGCTTATGTTTTAGTCAACAGAGTTTCAGGCTATTGTCCTTGTGTGTGTATTTTAATATTTTCATCAGATGAATCTTTTATTTACTTCTTGAAGCTATGTAAAATAAAGAGTGAAATTTCACAAGTCTAGAATATATAATAAATATGTACATGAAATTCAATTCAAGTATTGTTCCAATACATAGTACGAAGCTTTTTATACTCAATTCAACCCAAGGTACAAATGTCTTCCCTCTGGAAGAGATGTATAATTTGGGACATGCTCAAGCTGACTTGCCCCAAATGGTAGCGTTAGAAACATACCAGGGGATTCCAATTCAATCCCATCAAGGTGGCATGTACCAATGCCATCTCACTATTCCAAGTGATCAATTTCAGTTCACAATTGATCATAATGAAAGGACTAAGAGTCAAAGGGAGCACATAAACAAGTCTAGTACCTGCTAACACTAACCGATAGAATAAATAAAGGGGAGAGTGATCCAACATGGGAAGCGAGATACTCAGCAGACTCATAGAATGGCAGATGTCCTAAATAGCACTCTGGCCTCAGAATCAGCCCTAAAGGCATTCGGATCTGGCTGAAAAGCCCATGAGAGTATTTCAGGCATGGAAAGCCAAGACACTCTGGCAAAAAGATCTCTGCGAGTGAGATCCCAGTGGAAAGAACAGGTCTTCAAAGAAGGAGGTACCTTTCTCTGAAGGGAGGAGAGAACCTCCACTTTGACTATGACCTTGTCTAAACAAGATAAGAGTCGGAGAACTCAGAGGGCTTCCATAGCCTTGGAAACTCATGACTGGAGCATAGGGAGATTACTGATGCCGTAGACAGGAGTGTCAATTGGTAAAGTCAACAACAGGAGTCACTGTGCACTTACTCCTCATGTAGGATCTCTGTCCTTAATGTGCTGTGCATTGAGATTTAATGCTATAACCAGTACTCAAACAATATATTTCACTTTGTGTTTCTATGGGGGTGCAAACTGTTGAAATCTTTACTTAATGCATACTAAACTGATCTTCTGTAAAAAAAAAAAAGAAATTATCAATTCCCAACTTGACTCTCACTGGGATTAAACATGACAATAGGTCTGATCTGATTTCATCATCATTTAAAAAAATCATCTATTATTTTTCACTTTATGTTTCTGTGTGGGAGAAAACTTGAAATCCTTACCTAATGTATACTAAGCTGATCTTCTGTATATTAAGATAATTGAAAATGAATCTTGATGTGAATGGAAGGGGAGAGGGAGTGGGAAAGGGGAGGGTTGTGGGTGGGAGGGACGGTATGTGGGGGAAGCCATTGTAATCCATAAGTCGTACTTTGGAAATTTATATTCATTAAATAAAAGTTAAAAAAAAAAACAAATGTCTTCCCTTTGAATGAGACATGGAAAGATTATTTCTCGATCAGAACTATAACCATACAAAGTATCACAAAACAGATTTTACTCAGTGCTGCTGTGCCAAAATCCTTTCATGTGAAATTACTGAAAAATCCACATGGTTCTACAGCACAGAAATCACCAAAAGTCACATTTCAGAACCTCACGTTCACTCAACTGGAAGACCTGAGCGCCAAGTTTTATTAGAAGCAATTCATCAATGCTCACTAGTCTTCTCAGAGACAAGTACTAAAGAAGAGAAGTTCCCATTCTGTTGTAAGGCCATATGATAATGTGTGATCTCCATAATCCACAATAAGTATTTAAAGATGTACAATAAAATTATAAAGACAAACTCCAGT
Source organism: Oryctolagus cuniculus (assembly GCF_964237555.1). Lineage (NCBI taxonomy): Eukaryota > Metazoa > Chordata > Mammalia > Lagomorpha > Leporidae > Oryctolagus > Oryctolagus cuniculus. Next base: position 158,200,122 of record NC_091433.1, read on the forward strand.
TTTGTATGAATTGTACTAACTTCTTGGTAAGTCCTTCATGTCAGAGAACAATTATGACATAAGTATGATATGAATACACTAGAACTTCAGCCTGACTGTATTCAAAGCTTCAATTAATTTTCAAGGATCAAACAACTGTACTGCCAAGAGACTAGAAACCATAGGTCTCTTACATGATCTTACAAAGTAATAGGCAGGGAGAGGTCACTCTCCAAGGTCAGCATATGCACCACTAGAAATATTCAAGAAAAGAGCTTCACATAAACAGCTGCAGCCAGTCCTTGTTAGCATAATTACTCAAATATGACTTGTTAGTTTCTCCTTCTATCTGTCTATTCCTGAGGATAAAAGACAGATTACACATATTTTTAAAACATCAAAGAATTCAATTTTTAAAAAAAGATCAAGCATGGGTCATAAATCTCAGAACTTAAGTAATAAGATCTCTTACAGTAAGGGAGATGGTGCAAATATCACACAGTTAGCTATATTTTTATTTCCATAAACATAGTATCTTCACTCTGCTGACCCAAATAGGGAGATATCTGATTATACAATTGAGAGAAAATCTTTCCCATCCCCCATAATCACCACCAAATGCAAGACTTGAAAGTGCTCAGGATAATTTGGTTATTTCCAACAATCAAAAGAGACCAATCTCATATGGGAATATTGGCCAATAATTAAGGAGATATCAGTTGCCTTAGCAACAGATTCCTTCCCAAATAAGCACTGTTTTCATTCAGCAGCCTTTAGCCAAAAGGGGAATTAAATCACTGAAATCAACAATTCTTTTGTTTAGCAAACAGAACAGCTTTCCAGGTCTCAAGAAAACAGACCCCTCACAGTTGGTCTAGCTTTGACCAAGGTAGCAGTTTTTTAGTTGAACAAACCAACCTCTTGAATTACAGAATTTTTATCATCAGAACCATTGCTAACAGAACTGATAGCTTTTGCCAAAGAAATATGACAAAAGAGAGAGTATCTCTTAAGTGATGCTAATGAATAGACTTAGCTACACAGATCTTAACCTTACGAGAAAATGTATAATGTGTACGTGTATGTTTCAGTCCACATGCACTGATGTCGTTCCGGGTGTGTACTTTAGCAAAGGACTAATCAAGCTATTCTGTGAACTAATAAAATAGCTTCTTTTACTTCAGTTTCTAAGTGTAAGAGTCTTACCTCACATGACAATTAAAAAAATATTTCATGTGGCTCATAGCCAAAACTGAGAAAAATGAATATCCTCCCTTTTTAAAAAAGATTTATTTATTTATTTATTTGAAAGGCAAAGTTACAGAGAGAGAGAGAGCGAGAGAGAGAGAGAGAGAAGAGGAGACAAAGAGAGAGAGAGATCTTCATCAGCTGGTTCATTCCCCAAATGGCCACCACAGCTAGAACTAGGCTGATTCGAAGCCAGGAGCCAGGAGTTTCTTCTGGGTCTCCCATATGGGAGCAGAGGCCCAAGGACTTGGACCGCCTTCCACTGCTTTCCCAGGCACATTAGTAGGGAGCTGAATCGGAAGTGGAGCGGCCAGCACCCATATGGGATGCCGGCACTGCAGGCGGTGGCTTTACCAACTACTCTACAGTCCCAGCCCCAAATAACTACCTTTCTAAATGTTGATATAACCTGGCCAACTCCACAATATGAAGTCAAATCACTGTACTGAAGGTATGTACAGAGATAAAACGCTGCTCATGTCTTGATAAATAGCAAAAATAAATAAAAGCTCACTATAACTAATCTCTCTCAACAAAGGCACACTTACACTCCCAAAGGCCCCTAAAAGCAAAATTTTACTTTTAAGGAAGCAAACAGATTCATGTCATAAAACATTATATCCTAACTCCATGCCATGATCACTAATGTCTATACAGCAGACTTTTAATAAAAATGACCTTACCTTCCTAACGTTATTCTGCCATAACATTCCACTTCGTCCCCTTTCAAGCCCCCATTTTACACTGGCTTGGGCCCCAGATTTCTGTTCTGGCAACAACACTTCATTGTATCTTCACCACCAGCAAGCATTTGAATTGACCCCCATGTCAGAATCCAGCAATGATGCTGGAATCTTCATCTTTCTTGCCCTTGGTACAGCAATTAAAGCCCCACTCAGAATGCCTGCATTGTATATGAGTGCCTGGTTGGAGTGCCAGCTCCACTTCTGGTTCCAGATTCCTGCCAATGCACACCCTGGGAGCAGCAGCTGATGGTTTAAACACTTTCATCCCTGCCTTCCATGTGGCAGACTCAGATTGAGTTCTGGACTCCTGGCGTCAGCCTTGCTCCACCTTGGCTGATGTAGGCATTTGGGAAATAGATGAAAGTAGTAGATGAAAGATTTCCCTGTCTTTATCTCTCAAATAAAAATTTCAAATTTTGCTATTCAATTTATAAAGAAAAGAAAATCAACTGAAATAATATGGGGGAATATAAAATAAAATTTAAAAAAATAAAATGCCCTCTGGTTATTGGCTTGTTCCCCAAGGGAATGGTTAATAATTTGGTGTGGGACTTTCAGATATTTTTCTTACATCTAAACAAATATGTTTGCTTTTAATTCACAAAATGAAACTTTACACTATATTCTACTTTTTTTCATGTCTACATGGAAAAAAATTTAGTCAAAGAATTAAATGTGAAAGATGAATTCCCTGAATTCAACCAACCCCATGCAAAAGTGTATACAACCACTTTATATTTCTTTTCCCAAGTAATTTTTCCCACTCTTGCCTAGTACCATATCATTTGTTTTCCATTTCTGCAAACTGAACTGTCCTATACCATGTTATTTATTTTTCTTATAATGAAAAACAAAGTATTTCCAGGAAAATAAAGATATTTAAATATTTGTCAACATTCCCAATATTCATGGAGGTGAAATGCTCAATCAGCTAATAGGATTTTTTTTAAAGATTTATTTTATTTAATTGAAAGACAGAGTTACAGAGAGAGGTAGAGACAGAGACAGAGGTCTTCCATCCACTGGTTCACTCCCCAGATGGCTGCAACGGCCAGAGCTAGACTGATCCGAAGCCAGGAGCCAGGAGCCTCTTCTGGGTATCCCATGTGGGTGCAGGGGCCCAAGGACTTGGGCCATCTTCTACTGCTTTCCCAGGCCATAGCAGAGAGCTGGATCAGAAGAGGAGCAGCTGGGACTAGAACCGGCACCTGTATGGGATGCCGGCACTTCAGGTCAGGGTGTTAACGCACTGAGCCACAGCACCAGCCCCATATCACATCATTTCTACTACATGTTGTATGGAACATCACAATTTATCTCTTCATAGAAATCTTTCCTTCCTCCTGAATAGGCACAGGAGTACTTGGACCATTAATGGGACCCTCAGATGGCAGAATGCACAGCAAACACAATACACCCACTTAAAAGAAATTCTCACAAACAGAAAATACATAGATTATTTTTTTTCCATTTTCAATTATCTTTATATACAGAAGATCAATTTAATATATATTAAGTAAAGATTTCAACAGTTTGCACCCACACAGAAACACAAAGTGTGAAGTACTGTTTGAGTACAAGTTATAGAATTAAATCACGATGTACAACACATTAAGGACAGAGATCCTACATGGTGAGTAAGTGCACAGTGACTCCTGTTGTTGACTTAACAAATTGACACTCTTGTTTATGGCGTCAGTAATCACCCTAGGCACTAGTCATGAGTTGCCAAGGCTGTGGAAGCCTTTTGAGTTTGCCAACTTCAATCTTATTTAGACAAGGTCATAGTCAAAGTGGAAGTTCTCTCCTCCCTTCAGAGAAAGGTACCTCCTTCTTTGATGGCCCGTTCTTTCACTGGGATCTCACTCACAGAGATCTTTCATTTAGGTTTTTTTGTTTGTTTGTTTGTTTGTTTTGCCAGAGTGTCATGGCTTTCCATGTCTAAAATACTCTCATGGGCTCTTCAGCCAGATCTGAATGCCTTAAGGGCTGATTCTGATACCAGAGTGCTGTTTAGGACATCTGCCATTCTATGAGTCTGCTGTGTATCCCACTTCCCATGTTGGATCATTCTCTCTTTAATTATATGAGTTAGTAAGCTAATAGGATTTAAAACCATAATTTTTGGAGATGAAGGAAATCTGCTTTCTAATTTAATTATAGCCTTTAAGATTATGTTTGTCTTTAATTCATATTTTTGACTCATTTGAACAAAATAATCCTAACAAATGTTAGGGCTATGAATGATAGATGGAGATATCCCTTCTTCCCAGATAAAAAATATTAAATCTGAAAATGTCAAAGGTACTTGATTAGCAAATAATTTCAGCCAAATGCTGATACTGAAATTCTAAATTCACTGTTGCACTAATGATATACCAAAGATGCCAGGAACACCAAAGTTCTCACTTGCATCAATAAATCAGTGTACTAGAGCCTCCAGATGACTATACATTAAACAGCTAGTAGAACCAAGCACATATATTACCTTGGTTTAACCATAATTCCTTACATGTAATTTCCCTGCAAATCCAAACCACAAAGAGGTTTCACATAACCCCAGCTAGATTGGCTCTCATATAGAAATCAACAAACTATAAATGCTGAGTAAGGATGTGAGGAAAAAGGTACCCTAATCCACTGTTGGTGGGAATGTAAACTAGTGAAGCCACTGTGGAAGACAATATGGAGATACCTCAGAAACCTAAAAATAGATCTACCATATGAACCAACAAACCCACTCATAGGAATTACCCAAACAAAATGAAATCAGCAATATGAAAGTTATCTGTACCCCCATGTTTACTGCAGCTCAATTCCCAATAGCTAAGATATGGAATCAATCCAGATGTCCATCAACTGATGACTAGATAAAGAAATTATGGTATATATACACTATGGAATACTACTCAGCTGTAAAAAAGAATGAAATCCTGTCTTTTGCAACAAAATGGATGTAACTGGAAACCATTATACTTAGTGAAATAAACCAGTCCCCAAAAGACAAATGCCATATGTTTTCCCTAATCTGTGGTAACTAATAGAGTACCAAAAATTTAATGTATAGGAGTGAATTTGACATTTTAAGATTTGATGATTGTTTACAGACCTTGTCTCTACTATTGAGGAACAGAGATGTTTTTTCCCTCCTACTATTTTGTTGAACTCTTTACTTAGTGTAGGATTAATCTTATGATTATAGAGTAAACTGAGCCAGCACTGCAGCTCAATAGGCTAATCCTCCGCCTAGCGGTGCCGGCACACCGGGTTCTAGTCCCAGTCAGGGCGCTGGATTCTGTCCCGGTTGCCCCTCTTCCAGGCCAGCTCTCTGCTGTGGCCAGGAAGTACAGTGGAGGATGGCCCAAGTGCTTGGGCCCTGCACCCCATGGGAGACCAGGAGAAGCACTTGGATCCTGCTTTCGGATCAGCGTGGTGCGCCGGCCGCAGCGCGCCAGCCGCGGCGGCCATTGGAGGGTGAACTAACGGCAAAGGAAGACCTTTCTCTCTGTCTCTCTCTCTCACTGTTCACTCTGCCTGTCAAAATAAATAAATAAATAAAGTAAACTGAAAGTAGACCATTGTAAAAATTAAGCAAGGGAATAAGAGAGGAAGGAGGAGGAAGTGTGGGAAGATGGGCAGGAGGGAGGGTAGGAAATATCACTATGTTCCTAAATCCGTATATATGAAATATATGAAATTTGTAGACCTTAAATAAAAAGAATAAAAAAAGAAACATCACACAAATGGTATCAATTTTAAAAAGACTAAAATACAATAAAATACACTGAACACACACCCAAAAAAGTCATTTAAATCTAGTAATGTCTTACTCCATGCTGGTTATTAGAAATATAGTTATTTGTGTGTCTTAGATTGGTTCCCAAAACAGCAGAACCTGAGACAAAGGCTTGCTTGCAGTAGTTGACTTGAGGAAGGCATTGAACATCACCACAGAAAACTCTAGTTTCATTCCATGCAAGCTAACAAATTGTGTTTCTGAACTGTATTCTTCCCTATGACTGAAAGCAGACACGTTTGTTCATCAGTTCTCATCTTCCATTGATCAGTGGCTCTACCAGCATAAAATTCCCCACTTCCTAGTTTTACATCTAGGTGTCCTGTGGGTTTCCTTGGGAGAAAGTGAGGAGTATTAGGTGCTGACCCATGAAGTTAATACTTAGCAAAGCTGATCTCATTAATTGTGACAAACATAGTAAAATGAGATGTTAATAGGGGAAACAAGAGTGAGGAGCATATGCAAATTATGTTACGACCTCACAATTTTTGTTTTGCGAATTTAAAACTATTCTGAAATAAAGTATTTTAAAGAAAACTGAGGGGCTGGCACCATGGCATAGCAGGTAAAGCCACCATCTGCAGTGTTGGCAACCTACATGGGGGTCCTTTCATGTCCCAGCTCCTCCTCTTCTAATCTAGATATCTGCTTATGGCCTGGGAAAGCAGTGGAAGATGGCCCAAGTGCTTGGGCCCCTGCACCGGCATCAGGGACCGGAAGAAGCTCCTGGCTCTTGGCTTTGGACCAGCCCAGCCCTAGCCATTTCAGAAAGGTGGGGAGTGAACTAGTGAATGGAAGACCTCTCTCTCTCTTTTTCCCTCTCTCTGTCTGTAATTCTACCTCTCAAATAAATAAATAAAATCTTAAAAAAAAAAAAGAGCTCCAAAGTCTATATTAATCTAAAGTGGAAAATGCTGTGGTTATTCTAAAATATACATGAAGGGGGTGGGCATGTGACTCTGAAGTTAGATTGCCGCTTGGAATGCCCACATCCCATAGCAGAGTGCCTGGTTCACTAGACCCAGCTACTCTGCCTTCGATCCAGCTTCCTGCTAATGCACACTCTGGGAGGCAAAGGTGATGGCTCAAGTCCTTTGGTCCCTACCACCCTTAAGGGAGACGTGAATGGAGTTCTGAGCTCCTCACTTCAACCTGGCCAGGCCTGTGCTATTGCAGGCATTTGAGGAGTAAACCAGTGTATGGAAGATCCCTGTCTGTCTGCCTCTCTACCTTTCAAATAAAATGAAAAGGAATGAATGGACGAATGATACATGAAATCTGACCCTATTTTCTACTAAGCTCCACTGACACATACATAATCAAGTAGGGTACCTGTGTTTCTTTGAATCAGTAGGGAGTGTTTACCTTCAACCCTCACTCACTAGGCAACAGCTGTTCTTCTCTTTAGTATTGATAATATTGTGCAACAGTATCGGAAAATACAACTGCTGAATACGCTTTATTGTCATAGGACAGTAAGGGATCAATTTATTTAAAAAGCCTTGATTTATTCTAGAGGAAAAGCATAATAATGCAGTTTAAATTAATAGTCAAACCTTTAGATCAGTCAATATAAAGGATAACGTAAAATTGTAGCAAGGACTTTTACAACAGAAACCTGAAAAACTCCTACTGCTTAGGCATTTTAAGAATCATAAACTTAGTTATGGTCCAGTATAACCATGACCTTATTTTGAGTACAGGAGAGAAAAAAGTTTTGCTCAATTTAAGGTGTAGGATTATTTACTGTTCTTTGAATTGAGGTACTAGGTTAGATTTCTTAAGAAAGAGATTCTGCCAAATAGACCTACTGTAATCATTAATAAAAAATGAAGCTGGATCTATTCAACAATGACCCAATAAATAGAAAAACTCTGGGCTGGTCCTATTCATTGGTGGCTTTCTTGTGGATTCACAATCAATGAGGAATGAGAAAGATACACAATATGATTTGAACTACACTTTAACAACTGCTAAAAAATGGAGCCTGGCCAGATTACATCAGCCTGTGTCCACATGTGCCTTGTTCTGTGACTGCTCAATAACTAACAAGACTTAGTAATTCTTGCTTCTGCCTGAAACCCTCTTCATCAACAAAGAACAGTATCAGAATTTAAGACAAATGCTTTTAAAAACCCAAAGCTGGAATCAGTATTGTGGCATAGCAGGTAAAGCCACCACCTGCTTTGACGTCATACCATACCAGTGCTGGTTCAAGTCCCGGCTGCTCCACTTCCTATCCAGCTCCCTGCTAATGGCCTGGGAAAGCAGCAGAAGATGGACAAGTCCTTGGGCCCCTGTACCTGCATGGAAGACCCAGAAGAAGCTCCTGCTCCTGGCTCCTGGTTTTGGCCTGGCCCATGGGCTCCTGGCCTATCTGGGGAGTGAACTAGCAAATGAAAGATCTCTCTCTGTCTCTGTCTCTCCCTCTCTCTCTGTAACTCTTTAAAAAAAAAAAAAAAACAAAGTCAGGCAACTAGAATTAAGTCACAAAAAATATTATATCTATGTAGCACTTCTGTAAGGAAAAGAAGCACAGATTGGTGCCTGTGGGGAGCAGGGTCCATCTCCCACAACATGCGGGGCCCCCCTGAGAGAGTCGGTTGGAGAGCTCGCTGGTGCCGCTCCTCCGCGGCAGCAAATCTGGGAAGGACCGGGGAAAGAAAACAGTGTCCAGTGTCATTCCTCCACGAGTGGGGGAGCGACAAGTGGTGCCGTGACTCGGATACGGACTGCTGGAAGAAGCCAGAAAATACCGGGGAGAAGCTAGGGAAAACTTAGGAGGAAAGCCGGGAAAATACCAGAGAGAAACTAGGGAGAGAGAGACGAAAAGCCACGGGGAAGCTAGGCCTTAACGGAGACGAAAGCTAAACTGTAGCGGAGACGAAAGCTAGGCCATGATTTGGAAAAGCCGCGGGAAAGAGAGAGAGAGATGAAAAGCCGCGGGGAAGCTAGGCCGTAGCAGAGACGAAAGCTAAACTGTAGCGGAGACGAAAGCTAGGCCATGATTTGGAAAAGCCGTGGGGGAGAGAGAGACAGAGACAAAAAGCCGCAGGAAGAAAGCCGCGGGGGGAGAGGAAAGCCGAATAGAGAGAAATAAAATAGAGAGAAATAAGAAAGCCAAAGAGAGGAAAATAAGAGAGCCGGGAAATGCCAGGGAATAGAGAGAAATAAAACAGAGAGAAATAAGAAAGCCTCCCCACAACATGGCAATGAGAGGACTTGGATTTGGACTGCCTGGGGCGATAAGCACCTGTGGGCAACTCTAGCAGAGCAGAGTATGCGCTGCGGGGCACCGAAGACAAGCGCGTATCAACGCCACAAAGAATAAAAAGAAGGGGGATCTGTGGGGAGCAGGGTCCATCTCCCACAACATGCGGGGCCCCCCTGAGAGAGTCGGTTGGAGAGCTCGCTGGTGCCGCTCCTCCGCGGCAGCAAATCTGGGAAGGACCGGGGAAAGAAAACAGCGTCTGGTGTCGTTCCTCTGCGAGTGGGGGAGTGACAGGTGCCTCCTCACATGGGGCACCAAAATATTAGAAAAAGGGGGCAGAACAGAGAGGAGCAGAATACAAACTCACAGCCAGACTGAATTTATTCAGAGAAAACAAATCCACAGAGGTCAACCAACTTCTATCATACTCAACCAAACACATGGCAGAGGCCTCAACCCCAGCAGGCTGGGCCCTTTTATATCTTAGGTGGGCTAGGGAGGCAGTAAGTGGAGATGAGCTTCTCCATACTGGTTCTTCAGGTTTGGCCTACTAGCTTTCAAACCTGGGAAAGAATTCAGGGAATGGGGTGGAAGAAGGCAGGAGTAACAAGAAACCCAGAATGGCTGAGGCTTATGTCCTTGTGCCACCAATCCTGACTCAGTATAGATAAGGAGATGGGGCACTGGTTTCTTTCTGGCTGCTTTCTGCTGATCCGGGGTGTAGACATGGGGCAAGGGTCTATGCTCAGGATCAGAATGACTGAAGAGGAGCAGTCTTGTGCTATTCCTGCAAGGTGGCTTGAGATAGAGCAGTCATTCATTCCTGCAAGAATCTTTGGAATAAATTAATTATACGTGGCAGAAACAGGAGCACTACAATTATGAGGACAAAAGGGGATATTAGAGACATTGCTCGTGGTGGAAAGGATGACTGAAATAAAACAGGACAGCAAGGGTCCTGTCCAAATAGTGGGAGGAGAGGTGTGTGCCTGGCTGCCACAGCGAAAGACTCCCATTTTGTTTAGTGTGTAACTACTGACAAGGAGCTGTGGGATGGAATTAATCTGGCCTGCTTCTTCTTCTAAAAAAAGATTTAATTATTCATTTACTTGAAAGGCAAAGTAACAGAGAGGCAGTGGCAGAGAGAGAGGTCTTCCATCTGCTGGTTCACTCCCCAGATGGCTGCAATGGCCAGAGCTAGACTGATCTGAAGCCAGGAGTCAGGAGCTTCTTCTGGGTCTCCCATGTGGGTGTGGGGGCCCAAGGACTTGGAACATCTTCTGCTGCTATCCCAGGCCCCAGCAGAGAGCCAGATCAGAAGTGGAGCAGCCAGGACTCAAACCGGTGCTCACATGGGATGCCAGTGCCGCAGGCAGAGGCCTAGCCCACTACACCACAGCGCCGGCCCTTTGACCTGCTTCTAGTCCTAGGCTCCCTCGTTTCCTCACTCTGCTTATAGAAGCCCAGGCTGCTCTCAGGGGTTTGGGTGAGGACTGAAGCTGAGTTCTTTGAGCTGAGTAGGGGCAGAGTAGGGATCCACGGTCTATCCAGTGTTCCAGCAGGTGGCCTTTTAAGGGGGCTGCAACACTAGCTCACAGAAACTGTCTCCAATCGAGGTTTCGTGTGCGTGACCATCCAGAATTTTATTGCCTGAAGCAAACGAATCTAACAAGGAGATTAAAAACACAGGATAAAACTAAGGACAGCCATTATCAGAGGACCTAAGAAAGGTGCTGTTCAGGGGGTGACATTGTGGCGCAGTGGATTAAAGCCCCAGCCTGCAGCGCTGCCATCCCACATGAACACAGGTTTGAGTCCCGGCTGCTCCACTTCCTATCCAGCTCCCTGCTAATGTGCTTGGGAAAGCAGTAGAAGATGGCCCAAGTCTTTGGGCCCCTGCACCCACACGGAAGACCCAGAAGAAGCTCCTGGCTCCTCGCTTTGGAATGGCTCAGCTTCAGCTTTGGGGAGCGAACAAGGAGATAGAAGACTGGAAGGCCTCTCTCTGTAACTCTGCCTTTCAAATAAATAAAATATGTGTGTGTGTGTGTGTGTGTGTGTGTGTGTGTGTTTAAAAAAAAGGTGCTATCCAAGCCAGGAGGGAATTTTCCCATCAAAGGGCAAACAGAAACTGACAGGAGGGGCTTGAAAATAATCAGGTGGGCATTAAGGTCTGGCCAGGGATATATGAGGTTCAGACCTATCTATCTCTTCTCATGTGGTACTGGATGTGACATCATAAGGGAGGTGTTAACCTCCTGAGGGAAGGCACCTTGTTGGCTTCCATTGCCTAGCTGACCTAGGAAGAGAGCTGGCCTGCAGCAGGTTAGTATCGAACAGGTGGCATCTCTAAAAGCAAATTTACAGCTCTGCCTTGATTGCTACTGACCCTAGACTGTCCTGATGGCAGTGGTTACTTTGGAACTGGACAGAATAAAGGGCTTTTTCAGCTTGGGGCCAACAGGGTCTGCGGTTCTGACCCAGGAGTCCTTCATTTCCAGTGGCCTGGCTCTTGGCAGAGCTGACCATGCTCTTCAGGAGCCGGTTTCTGTCATGACAGCTGTTTGCCCAATGCCCTGACTCCTCACATGGAAAACAGGTGCCATGTGCGGGTGGACTGGCCTTGTTGGGTCTCCTTGATGGCAGATCACTATTTAAAGCAGCCATTAATTGGCCTGCCACCTATCATTACATTGCTCCTGCTGCCTCAACTCCTCTTTCTCCCGGTCTCTATTAAAGTAGAACTCAGAGGAAGCCTTTAGGAATGTCAGCCAAGGGGGTACTGAACATGAAGACCACCTTACCTAAACTGTCTTATATAAGGTCTAAAGATCAAACTATACATCTGGATAGAGAGATCTACAGAATAAAATCAGTTTTCCATCTTGGAGAGACTAGAGGAGAAATGAGGAAACAAGTCAGGCTTCCTGGATTGCTTACTGTCAATAACTTAACATCAAACGAAAGCTTCAGTGGACAATTTTAGCTGTCAAATAACATGAAAACATTTATCAAAAGGTCAAATGCCTTCCATATATTTTAAGATTACACATAGTTGGAAATATTTCTTGAATATCTAACACAAGTTTAATCCAATTCAAATAGAGCTATTAATAAATTTTCCATGTAGGTATACAATATGTACACACATATAACACATTACAGGAGAGAACAACAAAATGGTTTCAGTTATTAGCAAAGAGATTTCAGATGCCACTACACAAGGCAGGGGAAAAGACAGGAGAAGGCGAGGCCCGGAGCATTCTTTGGAGTGAAGTTGCTCAGGATTTATCACTGTTCTGGAGTTTTTGTGTTAGCCCTGCCTAATAATCCTTGAAAATAATAAAGTCAATTTTTTAAAAAAATGTTTACTTATTTATATTTATTTGAAAGGCAGTACCAGAGAAATAGAGAGCGAGTGAGTGCTTCCCTCCACTGGTTCACTACCCAAGTTCCCATAATAGATGAGGCTGGGCCAGGCCAAAACCAGAAGCCAAGGGCTCCATCTGGGTCTTCCCACATGGGTGGCAGGAACCCAAGTACCAGAGCCATCATCTTCTGCCTTTCACAGTGTGCATTAGCAGAAAACTGGGTAAAAAGTAGAGGAAGAATTTGAACCCAGGCACTCTGATATGGGATGCAAGTACCCCAAGTTGCTGTTTAACCCACTGCACCACAACGCCCACCCCTGAAATCAATTCTTATGGAAGGCTACAGAGACATTTCTTTTACTGAGAGGCAGAAAGACAAAGACAGAGCTTTCATCTACCAGTTCACTGCCCAAATGCCTGCAAATGCTGGGACCAGGCCAGGGTCAACACCTGTAGCCAGAAACTCAACTCAGGTCTCCCATCTGAGTGGCAGGAACCCACTTCCGTAGGCTCTCACTGCTGCCTCCCAAGGTCTGCATTAGCAGGAAGCTGGAGTCAGGAACTAGGGACAGTTTTTGAATCAGGTACTTTGATGTGGGATGCAGGCATCTTAACTGTGATCTTAACCTCCTAAACACCAACACTATCATTTATTTATTAATGAAAAAGTAGTGAGATTATTTCAAACCTAAACATACTACTCATTTTGGTTTTCGACACATATGGACAAATCTGGATCTACCCATCATCACTGTATACCTGATATTCATTCAACAGATATCTCCTGAATAACTATGTGACAAGGATGAGAAAACTAAGTCAAATAGGACATCGTCCCTGCCTTACAGGAGCTCGCTGACTATGGGTGATTTGCTGAGCAGAGTAAGACACAAGCTCCGCAGAGAGGCACCTAACCCAACAGAAGCAGATGAGATGGATCAGAGAAAGCTTCCTGGGACATTTTAAATTTACTAATTATAAATTTTATCTGAACATTATCTGCTGCAATAGAGCCTATCTTTCCTATAAAAAATGGTATGTTTCAAGTAAATTTGTAGTCCTTACACACACACACACACACACACACACACACCCCACATTCTCTTGGTAAAATTTAAGATGGTAAAGGAAAAAGTCTTTAAAATTTTTTCTACTTTTTTTTATTGCAAGAAGTGATCCTTTCTAACCTTTCAGCTTGCTATTGTCTTAGAATGACAAAGCAGCTGTGAAAGAGTTGTTTTCCATTATTCTTCCACATCTTATCCTGTGATGCTCTTCAATCATTTCAAATCTAGAAGAGAGACAAGTAGGCAGTATGGAGAGGAAACTGGCAAACTAGCCACTCAAATTACAAAACAGCTCCAACATTTCACACCTTTTTAGGACAAAGAGCTTGCCATTTAATCTGCTGCAGAACATTAGAAATTTAAATCATTCTCTAACATGCTTTTCAAATTATAGGCAAATAAAGAAACCTCGGTAAAAAATAGAGTTATATACCACCAATATATTAGTTATGCTGTTTTCCCTTTGAGAAAAATATTAACTACTTTTTTGTTGATGACTATTAAATTGAACTTGTAATTTTTAAATGATATAAAGGTAAAAGAGGTAGAATATCCCCCTTTCCCAGATTTATTTATTTGAAAGGCAGAGTTAAACATGCACACACACAAAGAGAAAGTGAGAATATCTTCCATCCACTAGAGTGACCCCAAATGGCTGCAACAGCAGGAGCTGGGCCAGGTACAAGTCTAAAGCCTGGAACTACATTTGGATCTCCCACATGGGTGACAGGGACCCACCTTCTCAGTCCATCTTCTGCTGGCACATTAGCAGGGAGTTGGATCAGAAGTGGACCACCAAGACTCAAACTGGTGCTCCTGATATAGGATGCTGGCATCTCAGGTGGTGGCTTAACCCGCTGCACCCCAAATATCCCAACCATTTTTATGCTACTCAAGACACTAAATCTGAGGCAGTACTTATGCAAGTCTTCCCTCCTGGCACCCTGAGTTTATCAATACCATCCTGTGCTACTCTTTCACTGACTTTGCCATCACACTTCAACTTTATGGCTAGGGAGAACTTGAAACATATAAAATAACACAGCTTGATCAAGGTCACTAATTAGAGGGAAAAAAAAGTATGAGTGTCCGTCCACATTTGCTAATTTCTTTATTTCTCAGAATTCCCAAGCAGGGGCTGGTGCTGTGGCATAGTGGGTAAAGCTGAGCCTGCAGTGCCAGCATCCCATAGGGGCACTGGTTCTAGTCCCAGCTGCTCTACTTCCAATCCAGCTCCCTGCTGATGGCCTGGGAAGCAGTAGAGGATGGCCCAAGTCTTTGTGCTCCTGCACACATGTGGGGGACCCAGAAGAAGCTCCTGGCTCTTGGCTTCAGATTGGTGCAGCTCCAGCCATTGCGACCATCTGGAGAGTGAACCACTGGATAGAAGACTTCTCTTTATTTCCCTCTCTGCCTCTGCCTCTCTGTAATTCTGCCTTTCAAATAAATAAGTAAATCTTACCAAAAAAATTAGAATTCCCAGCCAGACAACTGTTTCCAGTCCTCAGTGACAAGAAGAGCCCAATAAAATCTAGTTTGCTCGATATTTTCTAACAGCAGGGGCCTTCAAAAAGTTCATAGACAATTCATATTATGAAAAAAATTATGCATGGAAATCCAAATGTTTTGAACCAAAATACACTTATCTTTTAAATTCGTCCATGAGTCTTTTTTTTTTTTTTAAGATTTATTTATTTATTATTTGAAAGTCAGAGTTACACAGAGAGAGGCAGAAGTCTTCCATCAGATAGTTCATCGCTGACCTGAAGCCAGGAGCCAGGAGCTTCTTCCTGGTCTCCCATGTGGGATGAAGGGCCCAAGGACTTGGGCCATCTTCTACTGCTTTCCCAGGCCATAGCAGAGAGCTGGATCGGAAGAGGAGCAGCCGGGACTAGAACTGGCGCCCATATGGGATGACAGCGCTTCAGGCCAGGACATTAACCCGCTGCAACACAGCGCCAGCCCTCGTCCATGAGTTTTTGAAGTAACCTTGTATCTGGGTTTTACTTCACTAATCTAGAAAAAACCATCACTTTGATTGCACACTAACTTTGAAAAAGTTTCCATTCTTATTTCCCAGTCATTAACATTTTGCATTCTTTCTGATGAGCATCCTTTAGCAATTTATAGTTTTAAAATAGAGGCCAGATCCTAGAGAATGAGAGTATCTCAATTTTTCAGAGTAACACAGTCAAGCGAAAAAAAGATTATTTCGTTATAGCTCTCTTATCCACCCAAAAAACATTTAGGAACATATTAACATATCACTCACAGAATTTCAAGATGACACAACTCAAAGGATACTAATAAATGTAAGTCACCAAGAGCTGACATTTCCATGACCTAAGCTTGTGTATGGTACCTCTCGCTTATGTCTACTGACATCCAGGAGTAAACCCTAAGGGAGTTGTTTTGAGTGAGGGTTTCTGTATGTCTCTTTGAATAGGAATACAAAGTGACAGAAAAATAACTCAAAATTGCTATAAAATGAATGGTATTTCCAAATGCGCAAGCAAACAACATGCACTTTAATATAACACATTTCTTCTTATTTGGCAGTAAGTTAAAACATATGTTGTTTGAAGTTTATATAAAATGGATGAAAAGGTGTTATTTGTGTTAAAAATGAAACCAAATTACTAAGTGGTTTAAAATCCATGGCTTTTATTATCCAAATGTAGCCAGTTAAAAGTAATGTCACTTGAAGAGTAAAAATAAATTAGGGTTAACAGTTACTGGTTTGCTTGTTTTTTGATGAAGGAAATAAACAAAGTAAAAACCTTCAAAAATATGCACTTAGTCATTACAATTTCACAATTTTCTTTAACACAAATCCAAAAAACAAACAACAAAGAAATTTAGTTACTCCTTAAAATCAAGTACAAATATTTTTTTCCTGAAGGCTTTTCTTCTACGAATTACCAAAGAAAGAGCTGTCAAAGGCTTAGTCACACTTCAAAGAAGAAAAGTCAATGGCAGCAGGTAAATATCAGATGGTCAAAATGTCCTCATCAACTTACATTGGGAAAAAGTCTCATGAAAAAGAACATCAACAAAAGAAAATATCATTATTAACAAACAATTATTTTGCCATCAATAGTTTGATTAGCACTCTGCAAAACAAAAACAAGAATACGATATTAAGTTGTTTATACTCAAAAGAAAGAGCGAATAGATTTTTTAAACAAATTGGAAGAGTAGAAGCTTATAACTAAAACTTTAAAAGTTTTGGACAATATAACCAGATATATTTGATTCTTAGGCCCAAGGTACTTAGCATATTTCACTTTTCTTCTAAAGTCCTTATAAAATTTTATAACAAAGTAAGTCATTTTTTTCTGTTGGCTATTGCTGAATACAGCTAGAAAATTCAGATGTCTTCAAAACATCAGGTAACTCGGCTCGAATAATTAAAATTAAAAAAGCATATACTTTTACAATAAATCATTAAAATAGGTCCAAAACCCTTAAGGGAATGCCTATGTCTTTATGTATTCTGTGAAGAATTGTATCCTAATTTAAGTGCTGATGAATATTAAATAAAAAATATTTTACTGTGAATTGTACCATCACCACTGACTGGCATTGTAGATGGATGCTGTGGTGAAGAAAAGCCACCTCTTGAAACATTATCACTAGTGACATCAGCTCCAAGGAAAATTCATCAAGAGATATCACTTTTAATGATATTTATTTATTTGAAAGGCAGAGTTACAGAGAGAGAAAGGAGAGACAGAGAGACCTTCCATCCACTGATTCACTCCCTAAATGACCACAACAACTGGAGCCAGGTCAGGCCAGAGCCAAGAGCCAAGAGCTTCTTCTGGGTCTCCATATGGACGGCAAGGGTCCAAGGACTTGGGTCATCTTGCTGTATCAGAAGAGAAGCAGCCAGGACTTGAACCAGCACCTACATGGGATGCCGGTGCTGCAGGCAGCAGCTTAACACACAGTAACACAGTGATGGTCCCAAGAGATATCATCATAATAGTCCTTTTTCCCTTAGTTATGTTGGTCCAAAATACTCTCAGATGTAAAACACCTTAACTACATTGCTTACCATGATTTTCTTTTTAATTTCTAGAACACTTCTCACATTTCTATTCTTATCTGGGAATAAAAGTAGTTGAGAAACTTGAAATAAATTGTTGACTAAGCTTCATTTTCAAATATGATCTGCCTTTGTTAACATTTCAAACAAGTGTTAGAACATACTGGTGAATATACTCCTTTATTCTCATGTGCCAGCATTCTATAAAGACCAGGGATGGGGAATGTCCAGCCTGCAGGCCAAATGAGGTGGGCAAAATCACTGGGTCTGGCTCTACCAAGGCAGGTGAGACTTGGAATTCAATAAATCTATAGCAGGTTAATTTTTTTAAAAAGACATTTATTTTATTCAAAAGGCAGATTTATAGAGAGAAAGAGAGAGACAGAGTGGGGGGGTGGAGGGAGAGGGAGAGAGACAGAGAGAGCCTCCATCCACTGGTTCACTCCCAAAATGGCCCCATGGGCCAGGGCTGGGCTAGGCCAAAGCTGGGAGCCAAGGGCTTCTTCCATGTCTCCCACATGAGTACAGGGGGTCAAGGACTTGGGCCATCTTATCCTGCTTTCCCAGGTACATCATCAGGGAGCTGGATCAGAAGTGGAGCAGCCAGGACTTGAACTGGCACCCATATGGATGGGTTGCCAGTGCCACATGAAGCAACTTAAGCCACTGGACCACAGCACTGGCACAGAGCAGGCTAATTCTTAGTTGATAATTTTGTATGGCCCACAAATGATGTTATAAATATCCAAATGGCCCTTAGCAGAAAAAAGGATCCCCACCCCTGATTACAGACAAATGAGAATTAAAATGCCTTCTTTCTTTTTTTTTTAAAGATTCATTTATGGGGCCAGCGCTGTGGTGCAGTGGGTTATTCCTCCGCCTGAGGTGCTAGCATCCCATATGGGTGCCAGTTCTAGTCCCGGCTACTCCTTTTCCATTCCAGCTCTCTGCTATGGCCTGGAAAAGCAGTAGAAGATGACTCAAGTCCTTGGGCCCCTGCACCTGTGTGGAAGACCAGAAGAAGCTCCTGGCTTTGGATCGGCGCAGCTCCAGCCATTGCGGCTATTTGGGGAGTGAACCAGTGGATGGAAGACCTTTCTCTCTGTCTCCCCCTCTCACTGTCTATAACTCTGTCCCTCAAATAAATAATTTTTTTTAAAAGATTTATTTGAAAGTCAGAGTTACAGAGACAGAGAGGAAGAGAGAGAGAGAGAGAGAGACAGATTTTTCATCTACTGGTTCACTCCTCAAATGACCTCAATGACCAGAGCTGGGCCAATCCAAAGCCAGGAGCCAGGAACTTCCAGGTCTCCCATGTGGGAGGAGTGGCCCAAGGACTTAGGCCATCTTCCACTGTTTTCCTAGGCCATTAGCAGAGATCTGGATCGGAAGAGGAGCAGCTGGTACTCGAATCAGTGCCCATATGAGGTGCTGGTACTTAGGCAGTGGCTTTACCCACTATGCCATAGCGCCAACCCCCAATTCAAGTACTTTCTAAGAAGCATCATTTCATGAACCTTTATTAGTTTGAGATGTAAAATGTTCAACCTCTGCCTTTTTTCCTTGCCCTTCAAAATTAAGTGAACAGTAAAAATCACAATAATGATCTAGATGCTAAGCCTCACACCTGTAGTACTCAAATTATTAACTAGTACATCACATTTCAAAAGTTCGGTCATCTAAAACCTGGACTTCACATGAATCAAAGTTAGTTGCACTAATTCTGGCAACATAATGGAAAAAAAGAAAACATTTTCTGAATTTTTATACTTTACAAGATTTTATTACAAAATTATTGATAGTTTCAAATAATGATTTATTCTCATGACACTTTTAAGGTAACTGGTTACCAATTACACAGAGCCCATTCTACTTTAGGGGGCATAATGAATAAAACAAGAGTGGCAAGAAAAGTATATGGTCCAGGCCTTACTATCACATGAAATGAAAAAGAAGTCATATGTATAGTCACAAGAAATACCTTCACAGGAGCCGGCACCATGGCATAGCAGGCTAAGCCTCCACCTGTGGCACTGGCATCCCATATGGGCACCAATACATGTCCCAGCTGCTCCTCTTCTGATCCAACTCTTTGCTGTGGCCTGGGAAAGCAGTAGAAGATGGCCCAAGTGCTTGGGTCCCGCACCTGCATGGGAGACCTGGAAGAGGCTCCTGCTTCCTGGTTTCCCACTGGCCCAGCTCTGACCATTGCGGCCATTTAGGGAGTGGGCCAGCAGATGGAAGTTCTCTCTCTCTGTCTCTCCCTCTGTCTGTAACTCTGCCTCTCAAATAAATAAATAAAATCTTAAAAAAAAAAAAAGAAATACAACCACTGGGTTGAGGGACAGTCATTTATCATAGTGCACTGAAATGAATAAATGATACAATTATTCCCTGACTTGCTCAATTAGATTGCTTTTCGTATTAAAAAAAGTTAATGTATTAAGTTAAAATGTTTTAAAAAATTGTGTAGCCCTCTTTTTGGCATTTTCTTTTTTTCAATATGTTGGTTAATTCAATGGCATACCAAGAGGCAAGAGGTGGTAGGAGTGGTCTACCATAGTAGGGAGAAGTATTTTTTTAATTTATTTTTCAAAAGATTTATTTAGTTATCTTTTGAAAAAATTACAAAGAGAGGAGGAGAGAGAGAGACAGAGAGACAGAGAGACAGAGAGAGAGAGAGAGAGAGAGAGAGCTCTTCCGTCTGCTTTCACTCCCCAAATGGTCACAATGGCCAGGGCTGGGCCAAGCTGAAGCCAGGAGCTCCTTCCAGGTCTCCCGAGTGGAGGCAGGAGCCCAAGCACTTAGGACATCTTCAGCTGCTTTCCCAGGCACTTTAGCAGGGAACTGGATCAGAAGTGGAGCAGCTAGGACTCAAACCAGTGCTGCGGGAGAAGTATTTTTAATATTGGCATTTTAATTGCTGGCACATGATAATAATTAAAAACTTATCAACTTTTAATTTTATTTATTTTTAAATCTCTAACACGTATATTATCACCCTAAACTGGACTTCTGCTACCATCCCTTCCAGCTGTTTGTATGCCCTGCTGGAAATCTTAAAACACAGAAACAGTTAACACTTTTTCATGAGCTCTGGCATAGTCTGTATTTGCTTATCATTCCTAAGCAACATCAACACTGTTTCCTTTTCTTCCTTTTACTCCTTGTGAGTATTCAACTTCAAGCATTCTATAAAAGAATTGGTAAAGCTGAATTTGGATCTATTGAAAGTTAGACCAGGAACGGGGAGAAGAAAAACTAAAATACACCTCATCTAGTAAAATACTGTTCTCAGGTCATCAAAGAAGGAGGTACCTTTCTGTGAAGGGAGGAGAGAACTTCCACTTTGACTATGACCTTGTCTAAATATGATCAGAGTCGGTGAACCCAAAAGGCTTCCATAGCCTTGGAAACTCATGACAAGAGCCTCGGGTGATTACTGATGCCATAAATAAGAGTGTCAATTTGTTACGTCAACAACAGGAGTCACTGTGCACTTACTCCTCAGGTAGGATCTCTGTCCTTAATGTGCTGTACATTGTGATTTAATGCTATAACTAATACTCAAACAGTATTTTTCACTTTGTGTTTCTATGTGGGTGCAAACTGTTGAAATCTTTACTTAATACATACTAAACTGATCTTCTGTATATAAAGAGAATTGAAAATGAATCTTGATGTGAATGGAAGGGGAGAGGGAGCGGGAAAGGGGAGGGTTGCGGGTGGGAGGGAAGTTATGGGGGGGGGACCATTGTAATCCATAAGATGTACTTTGGAAATTTATATGTATTAAATAAAAGTTTAAAAAAATAAAATAAAATAAATAAATAAAATAAAATACTGTTCTCAGAAAAAGTTGTAACACTCGGAAAGCAAAATACCTTAAAATACAAATATTCAGAGTTTTCAGTTTCTAGAAAAGTGATAAGTAAGCTGTTGAAAATTAAATAATTGAACACTTGGAAGAGTCTGATTCAAGAGTACCTAACTACCACAAAACAGGCTGTATACTTTTCCTTTTCATTCATCAAATCTGTGTGGAAAGGGCTTTTCATGTTTCTCTGCATTAAAAACAAAATACAATAATATAACCAGACTTGCATCTTTGTATGTAGATTCTACTAAAAAACATTGTCCTTATGTTAAATGGATATGTAATAAGACATAGCCATTATCTTTGAAAGTTTTTAACTTCATTTTAAATTCTTGTTTTTTTAATAGTCGAATTTTTCTAAAAATTTCCATTATTTTTTCAATTTTTCACAATTCATACTCCTCCCAGCAATTCATTTGTAAAATTCAGTTTGTTTTCCTGTCAGTTTTAATCGGAGTATTACAACCCACGATTATACTTGTATCTCAATAATTCATTCTAGAGTTCTACCACGACATCATTACATAAAAAGTATTCCATGGACAAATAAATCTGAAAACATCAGATTAGAGAAAGAGTAAAATACTTTCCAAAGTAAGTCATACATCAAAACAAGAAAACACTGCCTAGTGAGAGCAGATTAATTTTATAAAAATATGAGATGTTACTAAATAGTTTAAATACACTGAATGGGACTAGTGCTTAACCTAGTGTTGAAGATGTCTGTGTTCCATATTGGGGAACTGAGATTCAATCCCGAGTGCCTGGCTCCTGATACCAGCTTCCTGCTAATGCAAACCCTGGGGGCAGCGGCTGAAGTAACTGGACCCCTGCTACCCACTTAGGAGACCTGGGTTGAGTTTCCAGCTCCTGGCTTTAGCCCTAGCTCAGCTCCACTGGGGGCATTTGGGCAGCAGGCGGGAGTTCTCACTCTCTGTTCCTCTGTGCCTCAAACAAATAAGTAAATAAAACTTAATAAAACTAAGGTTTCTCTAATTTGAAATAAGTATCCTTCCATTTAAAAAGCAACCTGTCTCTATCTTTCATAACACAATTAAGTACCTGTAGTTATTAAAAACACAAATGTTTGAATTATATACTAGCAAATTTACACATGTCATAACCCTAAAGATAGACAACTGATAAATAAGAAAAACTGAGATCAGATATCATATATTCTGGCATGAAACTTACACAGCGGTCTTCACAAAGTTCATGGAAAGCATCAACTTTTTAACCTAGAGGTTAAGACACCAATTAAGATGCCCACATCCCATACCAGAATGCATGGGTTTCATACCTGGTCTTCGCTCCTGATACCAGCTTCCTGTTAATGCAAACCGTGGGAGGCAGCAGCTCAAGTAATTGGGTCCTGGCCACTCACATGGAAGACCTGGATTGAGTTCCCAATTCCCAGATTCAGAAGGGCCTGGCTGTTGCAGGCATTTGAGGAATGAACCAACAGATGGATCACTCTCTGTCTCTTACATCTGTGTGTATGTGTGTGTGTGTGTGTAAGTATCTTTCTGCCTGTCAAATAAATAAATACATATTCCTGGAAAAATAGAATTAAAATACAAGTTTATTTTGTTGAAAAAAAAAATCTTGAAATCCATGCAGTTTTTTCACAATGTGCATTTTCATGGACTCTTTAAAGACCCCTCATGTTTCATGTCTTTCTTTAATATGTCAAAAATACTTCTCATACAGTCATATGTATGAAAAGCCTATTTTAGAGCTCTCTTACATACTACAGAAAGTTTTACAAAGCTAACATGAACATGAAGCACAATGTAAAGAAAATACGGGCGAGTGTTTGGAGTGTGGCCTGTGGGCCATGAATATGAAAATCTACCTGCTGAGGCAGAAGATGTGGTGTTAAAGCCTTGAGAAAAGGTGATGACTGAAATCACTAAAGAGCTACTGAATGGAAAACTGTGGGAATTTCTAACCTAAAAGGCCTTATGGTCTTCTGTCCATCCATATGAATGCAAAAAATGATGAAATACACAGACTTGCATCCATTTCACATATCTAATCCCACAACAGATTTTAGATCTGATTGCCTTCATGCATGGTAAATAAAAGAAGAATTACATTTGTTCCCATTTTAGTTATCTAGTTTTTGGCATTCCCATTGACCAATTTATACCTGTGGCTTGATACAGACATCTGTTCTTATGACTCTAATGTCAAAACTTCAGTTTTTAAAAAACGCAATTTGAGAGAAAGTATACCAAATGTAAAAATATGAAAGTCAAGCTGGATTCTCTATTTGATTATAATTACCATTATAGTACACATTTCAGCTGTGTATAATAAAGGAAACACCAAAAACTCAAAACATTTGAGAAACTATTATCTACAATAACTTTAAGTTATTTTCAGTTATAAATTATTCAAGAATGATTTCAAAATATCACTATCAGGAAAAAGAACTGATTTCACATTTCCATAGGGTAACTTCAAGGCAACCACACTGTTACTGTGAAAAGAAAGTATTTGTTCTAGAACCAAGAATATCAAGCCTTTTCAAGTTTTTATTTTATTGTAAAACTTTACTACAACAACCAAAAAGGCAAGTGCCTATGAAAATTCCCAAATCCTTCATCACAATTTTTAGTGCAAACAAGAATTATAGATTTCTCTTTTTTTAAGATTTATTTACTTATTTGAAATTGGAGTTGCACAGAGAGAGGAGAGGTAGATAGAGAGGTCTTCCATCTACTAGTTCACTCCCCAATTGGCCACAGTGGCCAAAGCTGCACTGAACAAAAGCCAAGAGCCAGTAGCCTTCTCCAGGTCTCCCACTCAGGTGTGGTAGCCCAAGGGCTTGGGCCATTTTCTACTGCTTTCCCAGGCCATAGCAGAGAGCTGGATTGAAAGTGAAGCAGCCAGGACTTGAATCAGCACCTACATGGGATGCCAGCACTGCAGGCGGCCCTGAATTATAGATTTCAACATGATAGTCTATGAAATAAACACAGGCACTTCATGTGTTGTGAACATCTGATTTATATTCACTCAAGTGCTTGTTTCATTCAGTACCAGGCACTGTGCTAAGGCACTGGGATTTTAACTGTAAATAAGACAGAAAATGTCACTCCCTCAGGAAGCTTACAGTGAAGGGGAATACACCAAGAATTAGTAGTGTGGCCACACAGATGGAAAGCTTCTGTCACGAACAGATGAGACAGGCAAGGCTTTCTGGAGGAAGTGGTATCTGTGCCTAACAACTATATTCAAAACTCAAGAGCTTTACGCTCCTGGCCTTCATCAGTATTCAGACCCATAGACACCATCCCATGTGGGTGAGGAATGACAGCCCGCAGCATCCCGCAGACTGTGTCATTCTGTGCACCACATCAGTACAGACTCTGAGTCTGTGGCAGTTAAAGACTGAACCACCTCCCCCCAAACAGAAGAAGAATCTCTAGAATTCCTTATCCTCATGTGGACTGTTTTCCCTCTGATCTCAACTTGAAAAGCTTGGAGAAAACTGGCACCACTTTTTAAGTTTGTTTTCTGAAGTGCAACTTAACAAACAGAAAAGTGGAGAAATGAAATCACAACTGAAAGAATTGACACACATGAACCCTCCCACATGATCACCCCAGTTCAGGAAGTGGAATGCTACCAGCATCACTGCAGCTTCCCTGTGCCCTTACACGTGGCCCCAGGTGTGACCGTTATCCTGATCTGTAACCAGCACTGAGTCCTTTTGCCATCTTTTGAACTTGACAGAAATGGAATCATATAGCGTGCATTATTTCAAGCCTATCTTCCTTGATCACTGTTTATGAGATTTATCCAAGATGTTGTGTGTAGTAGTTTATTCATTTTCTTTGCCTTTATAGTATTCTGTTATTTGAATACACCACAACTTGTTTGTCTATTCTAATGTTGATGGACATCTATTTCCAGTGTTTAGCTATCATCAATATTTCTGTGAACATTCTTGTACATGTTTGGTGCATATATACACACAATTCAGTAGGGTTTACTGCACCCAAGAGTGGAATCGTGAGGTAGCAGGGTACACATTTGTTCGGTTTTAATAGCCACTGTCAAACAGTTTTCCAAAATGGTTTTACCATTTCCAGGAGTAGGGCATTGAGCTTCAGTTGCTCAACCTCCTTATCACATATGATTTTGTCAGTCTTTTTAATTTTAGTCATTCTGTTGGAGATGCACTGGCATTTTGCTCTGGTTTTCATTTGCATTTCCCTGATAACTATTTAGGCTTAGTATCTTTTCCATTTTTATTGCTCACTTAGATATCCTGCCTAAGAAGTGAATGTTCATGCCTTTAATTTGTGAAATTAAATACTTTTTCTTGTTGATTTGTAAGAATGTATTACATCCTGAAAACAAGTCTTTAGGCTGTATGTGTTGCAAATCCCTCCTCCCACTCTGTACCTTGCTATTTCACTTTCAAAACCATGTCCTTTAGAAGCAGTAGTTACTAATTATAATGCAGACCAATTTGCCAACCTTTTCTTTATGGCTATGTCTTTTTGTCCTGTTTAAGAAATCTGGGGAATGGCATTGTGGCACAGTAGGTCAAGCCACTGCCTGTGATGCCAGCATACCATATGGGCACCAGTTCAAGTTCTGGCTGCTCCACTTTGGATCCAGCTCTCTACTAATAGCCTGGAAAAGCAGTGGAGGATGGCCCAAATCCTTGCACCCCTGCACCCATGTGGGAGACCCATAAGAAGCTCCTGGCTCTTGGCATTAGACTGGCCCAGCTCCGGCCATTGCAGCCATTTGGGGACGGAACCAGTGGATGAAAGGTCTCTCTCTCTCTCTCTCTCTCTCTCTCTCTCTCTGTCTCTGTCTCTCTTTTCTCTCTCTCCCTGTAACTCTGCCTTTCAAATAAATAATCTTTAAAAAAAAATCTTAGCCTACCTCAAAGTCATGAAACTACTCTTACATATTCGTTAGAAGCTTTACTGTTTTAGTTTCACATTCAGAATTACAATCCAGTTGGAAATGATACATGTATATGCTATGAGGTGGAGGATCATGACTTATTTTTCTCTACCGGGCTATTAAGTTAGATCACAATGTTTTATGGAAAATGCCACTCTCCATGACTTTACAGAATTAGCTATGTTATAAAATCAACTTTCTACAAATGTGTGAAACTGTTTTTGACTCTATACTGTTTCATCAGACTCTCATCAATACTTACACTAATACCATATTGTCTTAATTATTATAGCTTTATAAGAAACCTTGATATCTGGCAGTGTAAGTCCTCCAAATTTCTTCTTTTTTCTTCAAGATTCTCTTGACTACTACATGTGCTTTGCATTTACATATAAATATTAGAACCATTTGTCAATTTCACACACACTGAGAAAGACCTGTGGTTCTACCCAACTCTTTGTTTCTGTTCTGCTCCCAGTACCTCATCTCCCTTCTAATACCCTCAGATCATTTTGGAATATGTGTCTCCCATTAGAATTTAGGTACTCATTCCTGCATAGCAGACATTGGCGATCCATGGAAAGTGCTTCACAGTAAAGCTCATGGCTCTGCTTAAGGAGCAAGCCTTGATTTTTAGCAACTTGATTCAGTCCCTGAGAGACTTTTCACAGAAACATATTTTTTAAAGAGACAACTATTCAGACTTCTCTTGAAATATATTTTTATGATAATTGCCAGCATAATATACTTTGAAAGTCTCAGAGGATATTCAGAAGTTCCATTCATATCACCCTTTAAAATCAATGAGAATCATAACATTGTTAGAATTTTATAATGCAAAGGGTCTTCAGGGGTTACTCCTTTTCTTATTAAGCCCAGTAATGTAGTCAGTTTTATGCTGCTCTCATAAAATACCACATACTGGGTAATTTATAAAGAACAGAAATGTATTTTGCTCAGATAGGGAAGCCGGGAACTCCAAGGTTGAGGGGCTGCAACTGGTGAGGGCCTTCCTGCTGCACCATATCACAGCACAGGCAGCACGTGGGTGAGACAGAGATGGAACTCATGGCTGCAGGCCCTTTTAGAGTCAGCTTTAATTCATTCATGAGGCTGGGGTCCTTAGGACCTAAAACATCTCCCATTAGGCTCCATTGACCTACACTGTTATTTTGGGGGTTAAGTTTCCAAAACATGAGTTTTGGGGGAGACATTTAAAACATAGCACTCACTTTTACTTAAATACTGATGTCTAAAATGAGTAACTTATAAAATTATTTTTTCATATGATTATGAGAACTGTAACTGCATTATTTTCCCTTAGAATCATAGCCACAAGATTGCCTTTCAAATGTTCTTGCACTCTGAATTTGTAACACCTAACATATATACAAACTTTAGAAGTAGAATGGTCTAAAATTAGAGGTCAAGAATTTATGGTTCCAGTTTGGGATGTGCCACCAAGAACTTATAGCAACACAAACACAGATTTCTATACATATGAGAAAAATTCTATTGCCTGTGTTTGATATATTGCATTATCTAGCCAGTGACTTTATGGCTAATACAGTCCATTAGACCATAATGGACTTCAGGACAGGGGCTGATGGATTCCTACACCTTAAAAATAGTAAAACTCAATAATTTTGGTTGAATTTATGAGTAACTAATTTCGGTCACATCTTTGTTTTTCTGGAAGGACATAAGAGACTAAGAAAAAACAAACTTAAATTGAAAGGGAAGTTGACTTAAATGTTTTAAGTGACTCTTAAATAAAATGTTTTCAAAAAGTGAAAAAAAAAAAAAATGTTTTCAGTGAGGGATTGAAATTTCACATTCAGCTTTGTTCTCCCCATACTGACTGAAGGTAACATCTCCATTTAGGACAGAGAGCAGACGGGGCCGATCTGTCAGGCCTGAATGCTAGTCAGTTGCAAGAGCCTTTTTTGTACTGTCATACATGCTACATACTTTACACACATGCTCCATTTCATGCATGCTACATATACCTGTTGACCTGATTCGAGAGTACTCAAAGCTGTCGCACTGCCATCATGATACTTTGATACAATTGGTGCCTTTGTAGGAAGCGTTGACTTTGGACAAATCTTGATTTTATGTACCTGTGGCTCAGAAGACCAAATGTACATGGATCATGAGGCAAAATGAACATGAAGAAGAGGTAGATACCATGAAGGGAGAGAATTATGTCCCTCGCACATGTTGGATTACTTGGCATGTTAATGCTACTGATTCACCTTTACAATAATCATTCTCTCATATATAGAAAGGTCTTATACATATATAAGACCATTTCTTAGAAAAAACTGCTTGAGGCCTTGGTATATTAAATTATACTACTCAGAATAGAACTATGATGATACAATAATATTTTTCTAGATATTTTTAAATAAATATGCCTACTTAAATGTATAGAATATTAACAAACTCTCATTGATCTGGATCACAAGCAACCAAAAAGCTTAATCATTATCAAGTTCTTTCCAATTTTTTCCACATTTTACTTGAAAGTCAGAGAGACAGAGAGAGAGAGGGACACAGAGAGACAGAGAGAAAGAGAGGGAGAGAGGCCTTCTATCCTCTTGCTCCCACCCAAATGCCAACAATAGCCAGGGCTGGGCAGGGCTGAAGCCAGAACTCTGAAACAGCAATAGCTGATCATGAGGAAAATCATCCAATAGACCCTTTTTTTATAAGTGACTATTTTTTAGAGTATATTTAAGTTTATTTTATTATATTCTAATACTCACAAAACTGGTCATATACATATACAATAGGTATATATGGATAAATAACTTGAACATAAAAATTCAATTAGAAAATTCCATTCACCACCCATTACATACATATCAGGGGTTTATCTTACCTGTTTTCTCAAATTTAGGTATTTTCAGCCTCTATGCTCTCTCTCCTAAACATTGTATTCTCTAAGCCCTAAAATACCCCTTAAAATAAGCAAGTTAATCTTATCTTACACTTTCAACATGTCAACAGCTTCTGTGAATATCTTTTATATAATATTTACTGTTACAAGTTTACCATTATTAAATGTGATAAAATTAAATGTATACTCTTTTTCAAAGATAAACAGAATTTTCAGTTATAAGGACTGAAATTACTAAGAGTTGAACTTAAATGAGTCTGAATTGTTCAAGCTTAACCAAACATCACACTTTCTATTCCCATATTTATGAAGCCTAAAATCTCTTTAACTTCATTTTTTAAACCCATATACATTTCAGCTGCTGGAAACAGCTTTGAGCTTTCCTAGTATCTGATTCATCAAAAGCTTTCCATTCAACAAAATGATTTTCCATACAAAAAGTCAATATCAAATTTAACATTAGGGAATATTTTGTTAAAAAGCAATATAAATTCAAGGAAGTACATATATCATTTACTGCAATATTTTATAAAAAGTATAAGATAGAGCAAATTGATCACCCTTACTTGTTCACAATTTATATGAGAAATGAACCTAAACTCAAGTTAATTTTAATATAAGGTACTGAAAAAGAATTGGAAAAAATGGAAATTATTTTGAGACTTTATGGTGTTTAACTGGCTTAAATATTTTTAAAGAGAGTATATAATGCCTACAGAGTCTTGCTTTAGGACTTTTGCTATTCAGCTAGCTATTCTAAATATGATAAAATAACAACAAGGAAAAAAATCACTGCACATAATTAAGTTGTCATTATGCCACCATAAATAGATTTTATATGAAAACTTAATATTAAATTTAACATTTCAACATATAATATTAAATTTATTCAAAAATAAATTAATTTGTATTTCTATGCATAGCAACTATTTAAAAACATCATTTGTTAAGCAGCACATAATGCATAATAAAGCCATTAAGAGCAGGTAAGGTTCCTAGCAAACTTTTTTTGCTTTTTAATGCTGTTTCCTTTCATGCTCACCAAATAGAATATGGTAACACTCACCATTCCTTACAAAAAGCATCATTCTGAACATATAGTTGAATAAATGTCGTGATATATGGGTGAGAGAGAGGTACTAGGCATGTATCTTATATTAACATGATCCAACTGCTCCACAATCCAAAAACCTATACTTCTTTTCTCTAGAAAAAATTTATAATATGTAGGTTTGAATTTGAAACACAGGTTCACTAATGTATTTACTCAACAGAAGAAGATTAATTCCAAAACCCAGGATTCAATAGTTTTAAAATGTATCTAACTGAAAAAAATATATTAGCTCCAAAAGAAAATTTAACCTATTTCCTTCCAAATATGCTAGAATACTCATTTAGTGCAATGAATTTGCTACACTGTTATCTTAAATGATAAATAAAAATAACCTAGTCTTCCCTAAATTAAAAAAGAATAGGATTTTCACATCAACTCGAATAAATTATCATGTTAAAGTTTCCAGACAGTTAATTTGAATAATAAAACAAGGGTTACTGAATTTCTGAATGAACATTTCAAGAGGCAGGCTTAACTCTTTTTTTTTTTTTTTTTTTTTTTTGGCTTAACTCTATTCTGACTTGAACTAAAAAAAAAAAATCTTTTTTAATTTAAGGTTTTGCAACCCTCTGAATTACACAAAATAATTGTCAGAGAAATTTTTTAAATAACCACATTGACCATAAAAAGGAATGAATGACAATTCCTTACACCTAAAGCTTCCTTTGGATGGGTGGAGGTTGTTCGTGGCTATGTGTGTGTGAGTGTGTGCAAGTGACCACCAAAGTAACAAGGATTCTGCTTCTTCTTTTGATTCTGCACAGAGCAAGTTGCTCTAAGAGCTCTTACTTCCTCGTTTCTGAGTAGACTAACAGAAACCACAGTATTGCTCAGAATTCCCTTCTATTAAAGACAGTTACTAAATCACTTTTACTGGTGCTACAGTTTGGTTCTGAGTCTCCTAGAAGCTGAATGGCAACGTTAAGCCATTAACCACTCAGCTTCTGAACAGGAGGAAAATTATACTTGTACAGCAACTATGATTTCTGTCAAGACTGCAGTAGCAGTCAAAATTAACAATAAGCCAGTCCCAAAAAGACAAATGTCTATGTTTTCCCTGATCTGTGGTAATTAATAGAATACCAAAAAAGTAATGTATAGGAGTGAAATTGACATTTTGAGATTCTATGATTGTTTACAGGCCTTGTCTCTACTGTTGAAGGACAGGGTTTTTTTCTTCTTACTATTTGTTGAACTCTTTACGTAGTGCAAGGTTAACCTTATGAGTATAAAGTGAACTGAAAGCAGATCATTGTAAAAATCGAGAGGGAATAAGAGAAGAAGTGGGGAGAAGGGTGGAAGCAAGGGTGGGAGGGAGGGTAGGGTGGGAAGTATCACTATGTTCCTAAATCTGTATATATATGAAATACATGAAATTTTGTATACTTAAAAAATTAAAACAAAATAAATTAACAATGCATTTTTCTTGTACTTAGGGCGGAGGGGTGGGGAGTGGGAAGGAAACAAACAAATGCTTGCACCCTATCTTTCCCTCAGACTACCTAGATTTCTGCTTCATAATGTGACACCATAAAGTGATGGCTGTCAGTGCTTGTTTGGGGACACAATTTCAAATACAAAATGGAACTTTAAAGAAAGATAAGCTACTTAAATCTTAAAAGGGAAACTAAAACTAACGGCAATTTTCTCATGTATCACATTTCAAAGAAGAGCCCTTACAGTATAAAGATCCCATGAGTTCATGACAGCTTTATTCTCAGACCCACAAATCGGGCCATTGTTATGCTCTGAAACGGCAGGAACTGCTGCCACCTATAGGATCTGAACAATAATGGCAGCGTTTTACTCAGCAGTACCCTCTATTGGGGACAGAAAATGCTGAATGTGTAAGCACTTTTCTTAACAGCAGGTGGCCTCACTTTGGCTACAGATTTACCTCAAAGATGGTTTAAAAGCTTTTTCGTGTTTTGTAAAATAAAATCCAACTTCTGCCTGAATCTAAAGTTGCTAGGTGATTTGAGACAAGGAATAAAAAAACAACCTCAAGGCCTTGAACTCTGCAAATTCACTTCCATAAACACCGTTTCACAAATTTGTTTCCCAGTTGCTAATTATGTCACTTAGTGTCATGATGTACTCAACAGGTCACAGAAGGCAGAGATTCTGGGAGACTCCACAAAGGGAAGACATTTTGAATGTAAAATGCTCGTTACCATAATTATTCATGTCTTCCTAGAACTCACTTTAGTCTATAATGAAATAACCATAAAGCTGACAGTTTCTTGAACCATTCTTAAGTAATACTAAATAAGCTTATACATCCTGAAAGATGTTTACTCTTGAAAACTCGTAAACTCAAGCATTTAGTGGTAGCAACATGTACCGAAGATAGACATAATTTTCCTGCAAAAGGAAAATAGTTCACTTTTTATATCTTTTTATTGTAACTGTGCAATGATAGTTTCCATTTGATTTCATTCCGTCCACACTAGAAAATTAAAATATCCAATGCTTTCATTATTGTTAAAGATTTGAGAGCATTTTAAATGCTAACAAATAAAAGATGTTATAGCCAAGGGCAGAAGTAAAGGATTTCAGCCTACTGAGAAGCCACGGTAAAGTAGGCTTAACAAACCAAAGCAAGTCTTGTAACAGAATAAACCATTCAGTCAAGAGTCAAGTAGTCCTTGTTCCATGAAAATAAATAAATGTTGTCCACTGTACTGCTATGGACATACCATCAACTGATGATACTGCAAATGCTAAACTCCAAACCTCCACCTGGAATCATAGCAAATGGCATGAAAGAAATACAGACTTCGGACAAAACAAGGAAATTAATAAGATAGCTCTGGAAAAGCATATAGAATTATTTTTGAAATGTTGACTATTCCTGAAATATCATATAAATATTGAAAACTGAGTCAAGTATCCTGATGCTTATCATGTTTCTACAGAAAAATATTTAGGATTTCTTTTTAAGGATTCTTCAGATCTTTGGTGACAAAATCACAGATTCCTAGAAAATACCCACTGCTTTAATTCCCACTGCTTTTAATTTTACATGTATGGCACATGTAGGAATTTGTTAAGGTCACATCAGTCTTAGATAGGCTGTATTCGCCAGTGAGGACTGTATATGGAGGAGGAGGTGCCACCAGTTGTTCCTGTGTGGTAGTTTTGTTAATTCAATGAGTTCTCACCTTAACACCTTTCACCTCTGATCAGGCTGGACCCACACCTCCACTGTCATGAACATGCTAACAGTCCTAAATTTAGGTCTATCACTTAATGAAAGTTCTTTACATAACGTTATGTGTCTGGCTTGGCACCATCTTCAAATGTCAGCTCAGTGCTAATGACAAAAGCTCTGATGGACTCTTTCCATCTGATAGTTAAGAAAAGGCAACGAGGCAAAGTGGAGGAACAGAAGCAGCTAAATGTGCTCAACAAGAACAATACTGGCACCTTAGAATTCTAGATGCCTGGGCTTTATTTTAAATCTATAATTTCAAGTCCTTATTTTTTTTCCCAGCTGCCTATTCAAGTTATTTTTAAATGGTTTAATGAATCATTATAGTTTAGGCTTTTCAGCATTAAATTATTTTATCAACTTTCAAACCAGTATGGGGAAATATGGTTTAAAAATAGTTTCTATTTGACATAGGGATAAGCAAATTTATTTGATATATATTTATATAAACAATATCATTGTATTGAAATTAACATACCAGCAATACAAAGATCCTCTGGTTCTCAAAGTAGATTCAATTGTATACCCTAATACTAGGCTTCTCTGAACTTTATGATGGTATTATAGGTTTGCTCTACTGTGATATACACAAGCCTTATTAGATCAAATCTCCAAGTTCCTATTTTAATTCAATAATGAATTATGCTATAGAAAATGAGATTTTTCTTATGTGCTTTTCAGGACAGTGACTACACAGAAAGATAAATTGTGGTAATACATCTCCATAATTTTTCAGATTTTATTTTATTTCTTAAATTCTCTTTATCCTCACTATAGTGATTTCCCAGAGTCTCTGACCCACAACTACCTTTTATATAATTGTATAAGGACTCTCTTTCATTAATTCAGTAATGTACCATTCGGATTACAATAGTAGCTATGATATAGTTAGTATCCACCATGTCTCATGTGCCAGATGCTTTTTATTCATTAGAATTTATTCTTAATAAAACTTTTGTACCCATTTGACAGATGAGAAAAGTGAAGGACAGGGAAATTATGTGACTTGCTACCAGCTCTGAAGATTACAAATTAACTACCCTTTCCATTATTAAACTGTGGACATAATTTATTTTGAAAAATACTGAGCCATTACTACATGAAACTCAATGATGCTGAGCATTTGATTTCACAAGATAACATTTCATAAAATTGTGCAACTCAAAATTCTTTGAAATTCATAAAGTACCACAAAAATCTGAATGTGACAAGATTTAACATTTCATTTAAATTCTTGACAGACATTAATATATCACATAATAAAATGTACATACTTCACAGCAAAAAAGGATTTAGCAGCTATAAAGTATAAATAGTTGATGCTACAAAGTCATTATGTATCCCATTGTAAGAATATATTATAATATGCAAACCTGTAGAGGGACCCCATATTGATAATGAATGGGATCATTTGAATTTGCAATATTCTTGATCTTTAAGGAATTAATAATCTCCCACTTGATTTTTTTTCACCTACATACTTTCACCACTTTTGTAGTGTCTTCATTTTGAAAGCACTTAGAATAAACAGTTTAAAAACTGTAATTTTCTTTGTAGGTGCAGAATTAAATTGCAATATCGACTCAAGCACCAAAGAACTACAGAGCTACCCTGAGGACAAAAGGCATTTTAGATGTCTTAAATATATTATGAAGAAGTCTTTTCTTTAAATCATCAAGCAAGAAAACCCCATTCTTTTCTTTTATGTAGTGATTTAGTCCTGTTTCACACAAAACTCAAATGCAATGACATTCAGTTACCACGCAGTATATAATAAGAAACAAAAGATTTCAAAGGATACCCTAAAGCTTCAGTTTTAAGGGACAAAGGTAGGTTAGCAGATGGTTTTCAGAGAGTACTGTCAGCCACTATTCCCCTTCAGAGTCTTCCCAACAATGATGCATTTGGGAGGAGTACTGTTTATATGCACACCATATGCTTCTAGTAAATCAAACTCTAAATGAGATTATGTATGAGGTTTTGAGAATGGAATTTCCCTTTTCTCTTCCTTTTGGGGGCCATTCTTGTAATTTACACAGTCTCACTGACTTTGCTTTGGGGTACACCAGTTACTCCTTTCAAAAATTTCTACCCATTCTTATCTATGTGTAAAAAATCCTGCTTTTCAGATAAGGCCTATTCAGTATTTCCTAATTCAGGACAAGCCCTGCCACTTACTAAGACTTTCCTTTTTGTTTAGCCTTCATTTGCTTACTTTAAATTTTAAGTCAGATATTCATAAAATTTATTAATTTATTAAGTGCTCAGGTACAAAACAAATAGAGAACACAAAGGATATTAAACTAATGCCTTATGCTATAAAAGACTACATTTTGGCTCTTTTCAACTATATTATTTTGGTAAATACTAGAATCAAGTTTTTTCAAATAATAATAATACATTCAAAATTGCATCTATTACTATGTCTTAGGTATTTTCTTATCAATTCTCATGCCTGGTGAGTCTTTCACATTGAGGGTCATAAATATTTTCAGTTCACTGAAGGTATTGAGATTTCTATGTAGCAGGCTCTGAGTAAGGCAATGTTATATTCTGAAGAGTTTATATTTTAGCAGGGTGAAGAGCAAACATAGAAATAGAGCATTTCATTACAGAGGGTTTGAAGACATTACAGTGATGCTAGCGCAATTAAGAGAGATGTTGCACAGTGTTATTCAGAGTACAGAGACCGAC
The DNA here is from genome assembly GCF_964237555.1 of Oryctolagus cuniculus. Taxonomy (NCBI): domain Eukaryota; kingdom Metazoa; phylum Chordata; class Mammalia; order Lagomorpha; family Leporidae; genus Oryctolagus; species Oryctolagus cuniculus. The sequence continues at coordinate 158,236,330 of NC_091433.1, forward strand.
ACTTGATCTGGTAGTGAGGAAGGTCAGGAAAGATGTCCTGCATAGTAGTTTGCTGAACTTGAACCTGGAAGGAAGCAGTCACTGTGTTAGAGATTCAGTGACATCTTTGGCCACACCACCCTGAATGCAGCCCATCTCATCTGATCTGGTAAGCAGGGTCGGTTCTGCTTAGTACTTGGATGGGAGATTCAGTGTCTACTTCAATTGACCTCTAAGAATTAAATAGTAAGAGTGATTTCCATGTTGATCTGGTTATATTTTCTTTGAAAAAATTACTCTGGCATATGACCAGTTTTGTTTTCCCCTCAGCACTTATTTCTTTTATACCTCAAACTTCTATTAAGTTCAAATGATAGGTCACAATCCCAAAGAAGAGCTGTGATGTCCATTATGACGCTCAAATAGCAAGCACTGCAAACGTGTATGTGTGAATGGAGATCTAAAACAAATCATTTTCTTCTTTTTTTGCCTATTTGTGTTGCAATGAGCCAGAACACCTGTTCTAGAAGTTCTGTAATTGCTACTTGAAATTATTAAATTTGGATGGTGCCCCCGTGGATAATCTCTAAATAGAACAATTGGTTCCAGTTTGCTGACTAAAAGGTAGTTGTGAAAGAAAGGCAGAGATGTGTGCCCCAGTAACAAACAAGACCATGCACAGAAGACAACGATCCTAGGAAGGCTACAGCATCCCCAGTAGTTGGATTTTCTCTTCATAAACTGTTTTAGCTTTTGTCATGTAAGTTTCTACGACATAGTTCACTTACTACACGTTCAGCTGTAAATTCCCCCAAGAGTTGTTTTTGTTTTCATAAGTTTAGATATCTACTAAAAAAAAATCTGTATAGAGTAAAATCACCATGAATATTCCACTGCCCTCAATGTGATTATTCCATAATAAATGTCATTTGTTTTATACAACTTACACTTTCTATAAATAATGTACCTCTCTAAATGCACATTTTTAAAATTTAGAGTACTTGATGGAATTATTTCTAAAATGTTCTAAAATATAGTGCTCTTTTAAAACTGTTCTGGTATTTAATCAACGATCATGATTCTTCTCTAACAATGGAATTATCTGTTTAGATTGAATCTGTGGGTGATTCAATGTTTAATTTTTAAAACATGGAAAAACATTTTGGTAAATAAAATGTAAAGTCTTAAAGCTATCTATGCAGTTTCAATTATTATAAACTGTTAAGTTTCATAATACAATACTTATCATTTTTCATAAAATGAAATAGAAGGGAAATGTCTTAACTTTTTTTGTATCTTCTATAAATATTTGTCAAAATGAAAGAAAAAATATGGAATACTTGTATTATTAATATCTTTATATAGTATGGTACAGAACAAATAAGATTTTTAAAGTGGATACAAAGGTTCAAACTTTGGATAAGTTATTAAACTGAGCTTCACAACAACAGTAGTAATAGGTACCACTTATTAAGGGACTACTATTGTATCCATTTTACATACATTATCTCATTTAATCTTCACAACAAGAAATAATAGCTATCCAAATGAACTTCAAAAGCAGATTTTATGCACTGATTAAAATAGGATTGCTTATTCATATGAGAAAATCGTAAATAGTTCTTTTTGAAAACCTTCACAACAATCCCTTGAAGTAGGTACTGTTTTCATCTTCATTTTACATACAAGAAAGCCAAGACTCAGAGGGGAGTGATTTGACTGAAGTCGAATACTTAAATTAATGCTTAAGCTTACTCCATCTAACTAATAGATTCCAAAGTCCATGTTCTTTCTAATACGCCAATTTACATCCCAAAATACCTTTAAAAAGGAGATAATAATATCTTCCATACAGAATCGTTAACTTTATTTTTTGAAAATATATGAAAACACAATAGCTACCCACAGAGTTAACAATGTCTATATATTAGCTTTCTTCCCTCAACATCCAAATGATTTCCTTGCTTAAAGGAGATGTAATACCCAACAAACACCTACTATATTATAGTATATAAATATATCTACTATTATTATGTAATGTTTTATACCTGTCAGTTTTTAGACACATAGTTTTTCATAATCCATATTTTTCATGAAATTTTTGAACACCTTTTGTGTGCATGAATTTCAAAAAAAATTCTGAACCAAAAAAAGATTATTTTTAAATTTCATTTCCATGAGCTTTTTGAAGTGTCTTCATATATACCTCATTTATTTAAATCCATTTTCTTCTTAACTTCTATTTATTAGATGTCAGACTGTATGTATGCATGTACAGATACATAAATGTGTATGTATTTTTTTTTGACAGGCAGAGTGGAGAGTGAGAGAGAGAGAGAGAGAGAGAGAGAGAAAGGTCTTCCTTTTGCCGTTGGTTCACCCTCCAATGGCCACCGCGGCCGGCGTGCTGTGGCCGGCGCACCGCGCTGATCCAATGGCAGGAGCCAGGTACTTCTCCTGGTCTCCCATGGGGTGCAGGGCCCAAGCACTTGGGCCATCTTCCACTGCACTCCCTGGCCACAGCAGAGAGCTGGCCTGGAAGAGGGGCAGCCGGAACTAGAACCAGCGCCCCGACCAGGACTAGAAACCGGTGTGCTGGCGCCGCAAGGTGGAGGATTAGCCTAGTGAGCCGCGGCACCGGCAATGTGTATGTATGTTTTTACATACATGTGTATACCTAAATATGACTGTCAGCTAAAAATAATTACCACTGATCTCACCAACCTCTCCATACTTTACACCTCACACCGCTATCCATGTATATAATCCACAACATCTCAATTCTTCAGTTACCTATTGTTGCCTTAATTTAGGATTTCTAATAGCTCCTTGTTATTGTGCATTATCTTTACATTTATATTAACTTTTTATCTTTAATTTTCTGTATAATTTTTGAAGCCTCATGGCTCAGGAGTTTCCATGTTCAGTATTTCAGTTTATCTTTAAATTTCAGTGATTTCAAGCATTCTACATGTAATGTAAGGAGTATAATATTCTCCACCTGCTGGCTCACTCCCTTAAATGCCCACAACAGCCAGATCCAGCCAAGCCAAGTCCAAGAGTCTGGAAGTCAATCCAGATCTCCCACATGGCTGGCAGCCAAATTCTATACTATTTTTCCACAACCGGTATACCACTTTACATTATCACCCATAGTACCTAAGGCTTCCAATTTCTTCACACCTTGACTAACATTTGCTATGTTGTGTTTTTGTGATAGTGGTTATCATAATGGGTGTAAGTTTATTTCCCACTCTGGTCTTGATTTGCGTTTCCCTAGTGATTAGCAATGCTGAATACCTTTTCATCCATTCATAACCATTTGTACATCTTCTTTGGAGAATGTCTGTTCAAGTCTTCTGCCATTTTAAAATTTATTTTTGGCATTACTATTCAGCTTCAGGAATTCTTTATATATTTTGGATATTAATCCTTTATCAGATAAATATTTTGCAAATATTTTCTCCCATTTCATACGTTGCCTTTTCATTCTGCTGACCTTTTACCTTGCTATTTTTACTTTTGTTGCCTATGCTTTTGGTTATCATAACCAAAAAAAATTGTTGCCAAATCCAATGTTATAAAGTTTTCTCCTGTGTTTTCTTCCAGGAGGTTTACAGTGCTAGCTCTCACATGTAGGTCTCTAAACCATTTTGAGTTGGTTTTAGTATGAAGCATATGTTGTATCCAACTTCTTCTTTCACATGTGAATACCCAGCACAATGTCAAATGGAAGTGATGATACTTGATGTGCTGTGTTCTGATTTTAGAGAGAAAGTCTTCAGTATTTTCACTGTGGGGTTTTCAAATATGGTTTTCATTACATTGTAATTTCCTTCTATTTCCAGTTTATTGAGCTTTTTTTTATCATAAAAGAGTGAAATGTTTTTCTGCATCAGGTGATATGATCTTGTGTTTTTGTCCCTTGCTTTGATTTTATTCTCATAGGCTGACCACACCTTGCACTTCAGGAATAAGTCTACTTAGCCATGATGTAGAAGTAAAACCCCTTTAATTTGTTGTTGAATTCAGCTTTCTATTTTGTGGAGGCTTTTTGCATCAGTGCTTATAAGAGACTTGGGTCTACAGTTTTTGTGTACTACCTTTGGGTAATGTGGACCTAATGAATTTTCTTTTAGATTTTTTGAAGAGTTTTAGAAGGACTGGTATTAATTCTTCTCTAAATATCCAGAATTTTCTAGTAAACTTTCTGGTCTTGAGTGTTTCTTTGTTGAAAAGTTTTTGATTACTGATTTAATCACCTTACAAGTTATTGGTCTGTTTAGACTTTTATTTCTTCATGATTCTGTCTTGGTGGGCTGTATCTAAAAATTCATCCATTTCTTCTAAATAACCAAATTTGTTATGATCTAATCTTGGTCCATGTGTTGTTCAGGAGTAAGTTGACTAATTTCCACATATCTGTGAATTTTCAGTTTTCCTTTTGCAGCTGATACCTAGTTTCACTCCCTTGTGGTCAAAAACATATTTGATATGATTTCAATCTTCTTAAATTTGCTATGATTGCTTGTGATGCTTTAATATATGTTTTGTCTTGGAGAATTGTTCTATGTGTGATTGAGAAGGATGTGTGTTCCTCTGTGGTTGGGTGCTTTGTGTGTCAGTAAGGTCCACTGGACTACAATGTTGTTCAAGTCCCCTACTTCTTTAGTGATTTTCTATCTAGTTGATATACCCTTTACCGAAAAAGCAGGGCACTGGAATATCCTGTTAGTCTGCTACTATTTGCCACTTTTAATTCTGTCAGTGTTTGATTCAAATATTGGGTGTCCTGCTCTTAGGTGTATTTATATTAATATTTCTTTTCCCTTCTTGAACTGGCTATTTCATCATTGCATAACGCATTTGTCTCTTGTGACAATTTTTTTATTTAAAGTATCTTGACTCCAATACAAATACAAACATCCCTGCTCTATTTTGGTTGCGATTTACATGCAGTATCTTTTCCCATCCTTAAACTGTCTGCCTATATTCTCATACCTAAAGTAAGTCTCTTATTTATTGCCTGGGTTGCATTTATTGTTTGGGAGGTTCTGGTTCTCTCTCTCTCTCTCTCTCATTCTCTCTCTCATTCTCTCTCTCTCTCTCATCCTTTCAGTTACTCTCTGTCTTTTGACTAGGGAGTTTGAAGTAAACATTTACATTTAAAATAATTACTGATATGATTCACTATGCCAACCTCTTGTTTTCTGTTGTCTAGTTATATTGTCCTTCATTTCCTCTCTTATAGCTTTGCTTTGTGTTTGATTTTTTGTGGTGACATGTTTTGATTTTGTTCTCATTTTCTTTTGCAAATCTTCTAAAAGTGTTTTTTTTAATTTTGTGGTTACCATGAGGATCCATAAAATATCGTATAGTTCTAATAATCTATTTTAAACTGGTAACAACTTAACTTTAATTACATACAGAAACTCTACACCTTTACAACTCTCCTCTCATTTTATGTTATCAATGCTGCAAATTCCATCTTATTTTTAATCTGTATTCATTAACATGGTTCTAGCTATTTTTATGCTTTTATCTTTCAAAATCTATATTTGAAGTCAGTTATGCACCCCAAGACAGTATTTTTTTAAACTTTTATTTAATAAATACAAATTTTGAAAGCACAACTTTTGGATTATAGCGGTTCCCCCACCCCCCAATAACCACCCTCCCACCCACAAATCACCCAGGCCATAATCAAAGTGGAAGTTCTCTCCTCCCTTCAGAGAAAGGTACCTCCTTCTTTGATGGCCCCTTCTTTCCGCTGGGATCTCACTCACAGAGATCTTTCATTTAGGTTGGTTGGTTGGTTGTTTGTTTTTTTTTTTTTGTTTTTTTGTTTTTTTTTTTTTTTTTTGCCACAGTGTCTTACCCCAAGACAGTGTTAAGGATTCTGTATTTGCCTATACACTTTACCTTTACCAGAGAGTTTTATATTTTTGGATGTTTTTATGTTGCTGTCCAGTATCCTTTGTTACAACTTAAAGGATTTCCTTCAGCACATCTTATAAGGCAGGTAGAGTGATAACAAACTCTCTCAGCTTTCTGTTTATCCAGGTAGGCCTTTATTTCTTCTTCATTTTTAAAGGACAGTTTTGCCAAATATCGTATTCTTGGCAGTTTTTGTCTTATATTACTTTTAATAAATCTTCCCACTACCTTCTGACTTATAATGTTTCTGCTGGAAAATCCACTGATACTCTTATGGAAGTTCCCTTGTATGTGTCAAGCGCTTTTCTCTTGCTGCTTTCAATTTTTTTTTTGTCTATGATTTTTGACATGATATGTTGTGTCTTAGGGTGAGCCTCTTTGATTTTACTGTATCTGGACTCCTTTGAGCTTCTCAAAATTGGATGTTCTCCACTTCTTCCTTCAGATTTGGAAACTTTTGGTCATAATTTCTTCAAATAGCTTTCAGTCATAATTTCTTCAAATAACCCCAATGGCTCATTCATTCTTCCCCTTCTGAGACTCCTATAATGTACATACTGATCTGACTTATGATGACCCATAAATCTCTTAGGCTTCCTTCACTTCTTTTTTTTAAAGATTTATTTATTTTGAAAGACGGAGTTACAGAGAGAGGTAGAGACAGAGAGAGAGGTCCTCCATCCGATGGTTCATTCCCCAGTTGGCCGCAAGGGTCGGAGTGGCGCCAATCCGAAGCCAGGACCCAGGAGCCTTCTCCAGGGATGGGTACAGGGGCCCAAGCACTTGGGCCATCTTCTACTGCTTTCCCAGGCCACAGCAGAGAGCTGGACTGGAAGAGGAGCACCCAGGACTAGAACTGGCGCCCATATACGATGCCGGTGCCTCAGGTAGAGGATTAACCAACAGTGCCACGGCGCTGGCCCCCATAAATACTTATTCAATCTAGGGTTAAGTTGACACCTATGATGCCAGTATCCCATGTGAGCCCTGGTTCAAGTCCCAGCTGCTTTGCTTCTGATCCAGCACCCTGCTGATGGGAAAGCAGCAGAAGATGGCAAGTTTTGGGGCCCCACCACCCAAGTGGGAGACCTGGATGGAGTTCTAGGCTTCTAACTTCAGCCTGGCCCAGCTCTGCTCTGGCCTTGTGCCCATGTCAGGAGTAAACCAGCATATGGAAGATCTTTCTATCTACCTCTCCTCTCTTTCTGTGTAGCTCTGCCTTTTCAAATTAGTAAATAAATAAATCTTTTTTTAAAAAAATAAGACTTTGGATCATATATTATTGTTAAGTCAGTGTTTCTGGGTGGAAACAAGACCTAGGACTTCCTGTTCTGCCATCTTGCTGATGTTACTGTAAGCATTAAGTTTTGAAGTATTTTGTTATAAAGACAAATTGGAGCAACAACCTAAATGACTGAAAAGACGTTAACATGGTAGAGATTCGTGATGTTGTAAACATTACAATAAGACAGCCAACCAGACATTGTGTGCCTCCTGACAGAGAACAATTCTTCCGAAGAAGTAGCTTTTAAATTTATTAATTAGGAAGGAGAGAAAAAAATTAAAGCTTGAATTGGTTCAACCCTCTAGATATATCCATGTATAGGGAATATAGGAAAAAGAGGCTCATGTTTAATGACACTAATCAGTTATAATCAGCAAAATTCAGACTCTACAGGAAAATCTATAGAATAAATAATTCAGTTTCTTCAAAGGCAAAAGCAAACAGAAATACAGAAGAAATCCATGGACTAAGAGACTTAAAAGCATCTTAAAAAAAAAACTTGACACCTAAGTTATATTTCTATTCAGTCATATGATGTCCCACTTACACAAAGGTACTCTCAGCAATAAAACACAAGGAATTTCCCAAGTTTTGGTATAACTTTAAACAATATATCAGATTATATATGACACATAAATTATAGCCTTTGACCCAGCAACAATTCATGTCAATATATTTTCTTTTTCTTTTGAATTTTATTTTATTTAATCTTTATTTTGATAAATGTATGTCCCTTTGCATGAAATCTACCTCATGGCTCTTTCCTTTATGTGTTTTTCTTGCCCACATCTCAGCAAACAATAGTTTATTTCTTTAATAATTGGAAAATGACCTTCTCAGTCCTAGGACAATTTCATTTTTTTAAAAAGATTTATGTATTTATTTGAAAGGCAGAGCAATAGAGAGAGAGGTAGAAACACACACAGAGACAGAGATGGAGAGACAGAGAGAAAGGTCTTCCAGCCACTGGTTTACTCCCCAAACAGCAGCAACAACCTGGCCAGGGCAAGGTTGAGCCAGGAACCAAGAACTCCATCTAGGTCTCTCATGTGGGTGGTAGGGGCCATCTTCTGCTACTTCTTCAGGCAGAAAGCTAGATCATAGTGAATTAGCTGGAACTGGAACTGGTGTTCCAGTATGGGATGTTTGTGTATGGCAAGCAGCAGCTTAACCACCTGCAAAACAATGCTAGTCCTATGAATGTACTTTCATGGCAATTTTGTATGCAACATCAAAATTAAAATCCATGAAGGAATTAGGTCTATTAATATGAAGTTAATGAAATAATTATAAATAAAAAACAGATGTTGTTATTAAAAATTATGTTTATATAATATTCACTAGCACAATAAAATTCTCCAAATCATATTGATAAGTGAAAAAATGCAGGTTACCCAAAGATATGCATATTATAAATTCATTTGTTTAAAATTATGTATGTGTCTATATGAATATATACAGATACCTGGAAGGATCATTACCAAAATATTAACAGAGTATTAATATCTTTTCATGAAAAGAATATTAATTATTTTAGGTGCTAAAAATGTTATAATTTGCTGTCTTTTCTTACTGTGCAAATTTCTGCAATACTTTGCATATGTATAATACTTAGAAAAATGCTTTTGTTTTATTTTTATCTCCTAAAAATAAACCATGGAATATGAGAAACCCTCTATTCATTCAATCACTTAAAATCAATTTGATATTTATAGAACAATGTTATACTGTCTTCTCCAAATACAGAGAGTAACAGAAACATAATTGAAATTAGAATATGCAAGCCTCTGCCATTCCACATTACTCCAAACATTTTGGGATCCAGATAACATCGTATCTATTAGTAAATGGACTTTCAGAACAAAACAGCTCACCTTGTGTAAATGAATTAGCTGAGAACACAGGGTGGCAATTGTTATGCAAGGACACAACATAAGCTCACATGATGTGATCCACCAGGAAATCACATATGCCTAGGGTAGTCAGAGTACAGAACTGCGCTCTGTCAAAGAATTCTGGCCGTACCCTTGCCTTTTCTTTAGTAACTGATCATATATAGCCATTCCAACTGGTGCTGGATTATACACATTCTAAATTAGAGCACCAGCACAAGTAGTGAAATACATTTTGAAAAGAATCTGATATGGAATATTACTGTGAATTTTCACATAAAATGCTCATTTATACTCATTCATTCAACAAGTACTTATTGGGCATCCACTATAGCCTGGAATCAGTTACTAAGTGCAGGATAGGGGTGAAGAAAACAGACCCATTCCCTGCCCTCTTGGAAATAACATTTTAAAATAGTAACACATTTCCAGCTAAACAAATGTCTTCAGATTACTATATAACCATAAATTGCTGGCACTGGGGGTGGGTGTTTAGCTTAGTGGTTAAGATGACGGTTAAGATGCCCACAATCCATATCTGAGTATCTGGTCCTGATACCAGGCTTGGCTCCTGTGGACCCTAGGAGGCAGTGGTGACCACTCAAGTGATTGGATTCCAGCCACAGGTGTGGGAGACCTGCGCTGAGTTCCCAGATCTCAGTTATATTTGTGGGCATTTTGATGGAACAAGGACATAAGCCTCAGACATTTTAGGTTCTTGTTACCCCTGTCTTCTTTCAAGAAACCAGTTCAGTTTCACATCCTATTCCCCACCCCATCCCCTGCATTCTTCTCTAGATTTGAAAACCGGGTCAAACTTGAAGAAACTGTATGGGGAAACTCACCTCCGCCTACTGGCCTCCATCTCCACCCCTGGCCTACCTAAGATATAAAAGGGCCAAGCCTACTGGGGTCTGGGCCTTCTGCCACGTGTTCGGTCTGTGTGTACACTGGCAGTTGGTCAACCTCTGTGACTTTATTTTCTTTGAATAAATTTGATCTGGCTGAGCATTCGTATTCTGCCTTTCTGTTCTGCATTTTTTTTTTCTTACATTTGGTGCCCCACGTGAGGGGCAGCAATCTGAGCCTCTTCTTACAGATTTGAGGAGTGAACCAGCAGATGGGTGCTCTCTCTCATTTCCCCCACCCTGGCCTCTTGGCCTCTCAAATGAATAAATCAAATAGTAACAGAAGAATGCTGACACTACAGCCAAGCTGCTTAGATTCTAATCCCACCTCACCCATTTATAAACTGCACAACTTTGAGCCAGTCATTTAACATTCTTGGCCTCAGTTTCCTGACCTAGAGTAGCAGCACTTCCTTTTTTTAAGGTTTTCAAATAAGCTGCTAAATGAGTAAAGTGTCTGGAAGAGAGCTGGCACACACTAAGCACTGGGAAAGCCATGCATATACAAAGCGATTAGGATTTCCCACTAAAATGTCAGTCTGGATTACAACAAGGTACACAGAATAACTTTCCTTCAAAAAACTGTTTATCATTTTGCCTTTCTTTTAGAGATTTTTGAGACAGTCTGGAAGGCTGTGGTTAAAAAACAGTGTTTTTTATTTGAATTTCTGGCAGAAATGTGGTCAGAGGTGACTCTCAGCTGGAGAAGGCTCCCATTAAGAACATATCACATGGAGATACTCAGCAGACTCATAGAATAGCAGATGTCCTAAATAGCACTCTGGCCTCAGAATCAACCCTAAAGGCATTCGGATCTGGCTGAAAAGCCCATGAGAGTATTTCAGGCATGGAAAGCCAAGACACTCTGGCAAAAGATCTCTGTGAGTGAGATCCCAGTGGAAAGAACAGGTCTTCAAAGAAGGAGGTACCTTTCTCTGAAGGGAGGAGAGAACCTCCACTTTGACTATGACCTTGTCTAAACAAGATAAGAATCGGAGAACTCAGAGGGCTTCCATAGCCTTGGAAACTCATGACTGGAGCATAGGGAGACTACTGATGCCATAGACAAGAGTGTCTATTGGTAAAGTCAACAACAGGAGTCACTGTGCACTTACTCCTCATGTAGGATCTCTGTCCTTAATGTGCTGTGTATTGAGATCTAATGCTATAACAAGTACTCAAACAATGTATTTCACTTTGTGTTTCTATGGGGGTGCAAACTGTTGAAATCTTTACTTAATGTATACTAAACTGATCCTCTGCAAAAAAAAAAAAAAAAAAAAAAAAGAAATTATCAACTCCCAACTTGACTCTCACTGGGATTAAACATGACAATAGGTCTGATCTGATTTCATCTTCATTTAAAAAAAAATCATCTATTATTTTTCACTTTATGTTTCTGTGTGAGAGCAAACTGTTGAAATCCTTACTTAATGTATACTAAGCTGATCTTCTGTATATTAAAATAATCGAAAATGAATCTTGATGTGAATGGAAGGGGAGAGGGAGTGGGAAAGGGGAGGGTAGTGGGTGGGAGGGACGGTATGTGGGGGAAGCCATTGTAATCCATAAATCGTACTTTGGAAATTTATATTCATTAAATAAAAGTTAAAAAAAAAAAAAAAAGAACATATCACATGGCCGGCGCCGTGGCTCAACAGGCTAATCCTCCGCCTTGCGGCGCCGGCACACCGGGTTCTAGTCCTGGTCGGGGTGCTGGATTCTGTCCCGGTTGCCCCTCTTCCAGGCCAGCTCTCTGCTGTGGCCAGGGAGTGCAGTGGAGGATGGCCTTGGTCCCTGCACCCCATGGGAGACCAGGATAAGTACCTGGCTCCTGCCATCGGATCAGCGCGGTGCGCCTGCCACAGCGCGCCGACCACGGTGGCCATTGGAGGGTGAACCAACGGCAAAGGAAGACCTTTCTCTCTCTCTCTCTGTCTCTCTCTCTCTTTGTCTCTCTCACTGTCCACTCTGCCTGTCAAAAAAAATAAAAAATAAAGAAATAAATAAAGAACATATCACTCTTTGGAATGATATTGTGTCTTTGCTTACTTGTTTATTATCTCCTCTTAAAAGAAAAAGCAAGCAAGCAACCAGAGAACTACTATACTTTCAGGGCCCAAGACAATGCCTGAAATAAGTGGATGCCAAGAAATATTTCTTAAATGATCAAAGAGACTGCGCACAACAACAACAGAAAAAGAATTCAGTGGAATTTGAACACATTTTTGATAAGCTTGCAAAGCCAATATCCTTCAGTATAAGGTTTAGAAATTTAAAAATTATACATGAAAATTATCATCAGTCAAAACTAGAGCTGTTCACTCCACTTGTGTATATTTAGCTACAAAAAGGAAGGAATAAAGGAATAAAGAATGCTATAGGTGGGTACAAGATCCTCTCCTCTGTAATACCAGATGCCTCTTAGCATCTGTGCTCCATGAAAATAAATACTGTATCTTTATTCTTTCCATTTGACTGTTGTTAATTTTAATTGTTTCTGTGAAATAATTTCATTTTCTCTGCTTTAGAGAAAATAAATGATCAAGTTCTCTGCCATTGTGGTTACAGTAACTAATTCCCACTATTTCAAAATCCATACCTTGAAAAAAATTTGGGCTGAGGCACAAAGTTTTATGGCTGGATGGAATCACTAAAAACTTACAATTTTAAAAAAACTTTGTTACGTTTTCATACCCCTAAGATCCTTATTACCTAACCTGAAGAACTGTGCCTACAGTCTAATTCCAAAGAAATAACACAGAAGATATTTCAATTACATGCTTTTCTTTTGAAACAAGTTATTTACATTTTTATGGAAATATTTGCTGTGATTCAAGATTAACAACATAATGGAAGTAGTCGCAGTGGCTTTTTCCCCCCTCTTATGTTATCTATAGGTGGAAAATGAGAAGCTTTGATTATGCAAATTAAAGCAGAATCTATTATCTCCTTCCTGATCTATGTCCTGATCATGGAGGGTTTTTAAGCAATGTTAGTTTCACACATTAGGAATCACAGTCAGTTAACTACTGCTGCTAACTGATGGGCTCTATTTGCCGACTCTCAGTTTGACCCAGCTTCCAGAGCTTAATGGTCCTCCAGGCTGAAAGAGAAAGCTGATCCATCAGGCTTGCATTAGCATAGAATCACACTGGAAGCTTATTGATGTGCGTTCAGCATAACTACCATCCCCAGCACCCAGCTCAGTCCATTATTTTCATTTTATCTCAAGTCATTTGTGTGGCTGTCTGCCCCAGTTAAAGCTCCAGCAAGACTGGTACTTAAATGAATTTGTGAGAAAGGAGACAAATGCCCCCTGAACTTTCAGCACTTTGCTATCAAGGCTTGCTAACATGAAATATACTAGTACTCTCAGGTCCACTTAGTGAGTGTATCAAGAATAGCCCATTGCAGGGGGGGAAAAAGTCACTTACTACCCTATTAGCCAACAAGGAGTGTGATGATTAAATGATTTTTTTAACTGTAATTTTAAAGCACTGCTCTGATTTCTGCTGAAAGCTATTTATAAAAATAAATTTCATAACAGCTATGTCTTTCTGCTTAAATACCTTTCTCTTTTAAAATACAGAACACACACTAAAATAAATGTTCCCAATAATAATACATTTCATCACCTAGGGAAATGTTACATTTAATGGTAACAAGAAAAACAACAATCTATAACAACCAGGCATTTAATGTGCACAAAACCCCATAATAAGAAGGGATTTAATGTGTGCATAAACCCTGTAATGGGTTTGTATATAATCAGGCATTTGAGGTATACATAAAATCACTTTAATTGTAAATCTTTAAAATGAAAAGTGCTTCTGTAGCTGTTTTGAATATACAGCAACTATTGAAACTCTAAAGCTTGTCTTCAAAACTATTTTTTATGAATTTACATAATGTTTACAGCTATAATTCTAAGGGAATCTGAAAAGGGTACCACTCTTAACCCTTTTTATTTTGTCACTCAGAAGGACTCTAAGGACAGATGTTTAACAACTATCCCACACTCCACATGAATTAAGGTAACGAAAACTCCAAAAGTGATAGTGGATTTTCGGTCTGCTTGTCTGTCACTTAAAATTCAGGATGTAGGGTGGGCCTTTGGCCTAGCAGTTAAGACGACTGATTAGGATGCCTGTATTTCTGATAGGAGCATGTAGTTTCAAATCCTGGCTCAACTCTGATTCCAGCCTCCTGCTAATGAAGACCCTGGGAGGCAGCAGGTGATGGTTTCAGTGGTTGGGTCCTTGCTGCCCACACAGGAGATCTGGATTGATTTACAGGTTTCTAGTTTCAGGCCTGGCCATTGAAGGCATTTGGGGAGTAAACCAGCTGATGGGAGTGTGATGCCTCTCTCTATGTCTCTCTCACTCTGCCTTTCTAAAAATTTCAGGAAATGTTTTTAATCTCATTATTTTTCTTATTTTCATACCAAGAAATTAAAACCCAATCTGAAGGACCAACATTGTGGCATGGTGGGTTAAGCTGCCACTACAATACTGGCATCCCATAAGGTTGCTGGTTTGAGATTGGCTGCTCCACTTCTGATCCAGCTCCTGCTAATGCACCTGGGAAAGCAGTGGAAGATAGTCTAATACTTGGGCCCCTGCCACACATGGGAGAGACCTGGATGAAGTTCCAGGATCCTGACTTCAGCCTGGCCCTGCCTAGCAGTGAAGCCATCTGGGGTGTGAACCAGTGAGTAGAAGATCTCTCCCTCTCTTACTATCTCTCCTTCTCTATATATAATTGCATTTCAAAAAATAAACACATCTTTAAAAAGACAGAAAAAGACACAGGGTTGATATGTAGAAACGTAAACTTGACTGTAGTCAAACATTCTTATTCCAAGATGTTTTTGTTTCTCCTTTTATAAATATCTGCATAATAAATTGGAGAATTAGAGAGTAGGAGGGTTAAGAAAGGCAAGAAAGATCTAACTAGTCTTCTACAGAAAGCAAAGTTAAAAATCAATTGAACCTGCTTTTTTTTTATAAAGAACCTTTTTATTTAATGAGTATGAATTTCATAAGTACACCTTTAGGAATATTGTGATTCTTCCCACCAAACCTGCCCTCACCCCCACTTCCAACGTCCTCTTCCCTCCCCCATTCCCAGTCCCATTCTCCATTCAGGAAAACAAAAACAAAAACAAAAACTGTTCCTTGATAGTCAAGATAAAAGCTGTTCAAGTCATTGCTTCTCAAAGTGTCAATTCCATTTCTACAGTTTTCCTTTTAGGTGCTCTATTAGTTATCACAGATCAGGGAGAAAATATAGTATTTGTCCCTTTGGGACACGCTTATTTCACTAAGTATGATGTTTTCCAGATTCATCCATTTTGTTGCATATGACCAGATTTCATTTTTTTTTACTGCTATATAGTATTTCATAGAGTACATATCCCATAATTTCTTTATCCAGTCTTCAGTTGATGGGCATTTAGGTTGATTCCATATCTTAGATATTGTGAATTGAGCTGCAATAAACATGGGGATGCAGGTAACTTTCTTATTTGCTAATATCATTTCCTTTGGGTAAGTTCCCAGGAGTGGGATGACTGGGACATATGGTATATTCAGATTTCTGAGGTGTCTCCAAACTGACTTCCATAGCAGTTTTACCAGTTTGCATTCCCACCAACAGCGGATTAGGGTACTTTTTTCCCCAATCCTCTCAGCATTTGCTGTTTGTTGATTTCTGTATGAAAGCCATTTTAATCGAGGTGAGGTGGAACCTCATTGTGGTTTTGATTTGCATGTCCCTGGCAGCTAGCGATCCCAAACATTTTTTCATGCATCTGTTGGCCATTTGGATTTCCTCCATTGAAAAATGTCTGTTTAAGTCCTTTGCCCATTTCTTAACTAGATTGTTTGTTTTGTTGTTGTTGAGCTTCTTGATCTCTATATATTCTGGTTATTAATCCTTTATCAGTTGCACTGTTTGCAAATATTTTTCCCATTTTGTCAGCTGCCTCTTCACTTCCCTGAGTATTTGTTTTGCAGCACAGAAGCTTCTCAATTTGATGTAATCCCATTTGTGAATGTTGGCTTTCATTGCCTGTGCCTCTGGGGTCTTTTCCAAGAAATCTCTGCCTGTGCCAATGTCTTGCAGGGTTCCCCCAATGTTCTCTAGTAATTTGATGGTATCAGGTCATAGATTTAGATCTTTAATCCATGTTGAGTGGATTTTTGTGTAAGGTATAAGGTAGGGGTCCTGCTTCATACTTCTGCATGTGGAAATCCAGTTTTCCCAGCACTATTTGTTGAAGAGACTGTCCTTATTCCAGGGATTGATTTTAGCTCCTTGATTAAATATAAGTTGGTTGTAGATGCTTGGATTGATTTCTGGCATTTCTATTCTATTCCATTGGTCTATCCATCTGTTTTTGTACCAGTACAAGGCTGTTTTGGTCATAACTGCCTTGCAGTACATCTTGAAATCTGGTTTTGTGATGCCTCTGGCTTTGTTTTGTTGTACAAAATTGCTTTAGCTATTCAAGGTCTCCTGTGTCTCCATATGCATTTCAGCATCATTTTTTTCTAGATCTGAGAAGAATGTCTTTGGTATTTTGATTGGTATCTCATTGAATCTATAAATTGCTTTTGGAAGAATGGATATTTTGATATTGATTCTTCTAATCCATGAATATGGAATATTTTTCCATTTTTTATATCTTCTATTTCTTTCTTTAAAGTTTTGTGATTCTCTTCATAGAGATCTTTGACATCCTTGGTTAAATTTATTCCAAGGTATTTGATTTGTTTTGTAGCTGTTGTGAATGGGATTGATCTTAGAAGTTCTGTCTCAGCTATGGCATTGTCTGTATATACAAAGGCTGTTGATTTTTGTGTATTGATTTTATATCCTGCTATTTTACCAAACTCTTCTATGGGTTCCAATATTCTCTTGGTGGAGTCTTTTAGATCCCTTATATATAGAATCATGTTATCTGCAAATAGGGATAGTTTGACTTCCTTTTTCCCAATTTGAATCCCTTTGATTTCTTTTTCTTGCCTAATGGCTCTGGCTAAAATTTCCAGGACTACATTGAATAGCAATAGCCAGACTGGACATCCTTGGCTGGTTCCAGATCTCAGTGGGAATGCTTCCAACTTTCCTCATTCAATAGGATGTTGGCCAAGGGTTTGTCATAAATTGCCTTAATTGTGTTAAGGAATGTTCCTTCTATACCCAATTTGCTTAGAGTTTTCTTCATGAAAGGGTGTTGTATATTATCAAATGCTTTCTCTGCATCTATTGAGATAATCATAAGGTTGAACCTGTTCTTTACAATTATACAGATCCTGTGATTTTTCTAAGTAAAGAACTAAAATGTTTCCCCACCCTATATTCAGGATACTTCTAATTGCATCTAACCTAAAACCCTTCTATTATAATTTAAGTCCTCTAACTCTTGTGAAAATAAAGAACATTTATCTTCACACACACACACACACACACACGTACATATTTTTATAGCACTTATCAGGTTCGTAGTACTTATTAGCAATAGGATTCAGGTTAACCTAACTTTCATTGAACAAATATTTGAATGAAACAAGGAGTCAACAATTTAGGTCACAAAGATAGATGACACTAAGCATGTACCCTACTCTCATTTTTTTCACTCAGAAGGACTCTGAGAACAAATGTTTAATGACTAGCCCACATAACACATGAACTAAGGGAACTAAAATTTCAAAAGTGCTAATGAATTTTCAATTTTCTTATCTGTCACTTAAAATTCTGGGTGTAGAGTGGGCCTTTGGCCTAGAAGTTAAGACTACTGATTGGAATGCCTGCATCTCTGAGAGGAGTGCCTTTTTATCAAAAGAGTTTCCAAAGGTTAAAAGCTGTGATTTTATTATTTTATAAATCTCATCCCATACTACTTAATATTTATTACTGATAAACATTAATAAAATTGAACTGAATCCTCACTTTGACTCTTTTTTCAATGTTAGGGTTTCTGCTAACTTTAACCTTTATATATGGATATATATCTTTAATGCATGGGGCCAGCGCTGTGGTGTATTGCGAAAGGCCAAGCTGTACTCTATATGTTTGTGTGTGTGGTGGGTGCAAACTGTTGAAGTCTCTGCTTAGTATGGAGTTGGTCCTCTGTACATAAAGTCAAACTAAAAATGAACCATAAAGAAGAAGGGATGGAAGAGGGAGAGGGAGGTGGGATGGGAGTTGGGGGGCGGGTGGATATGGGAGAAAGAACCAGTGTATTCCTAAAGTTGTATCTATAAAAAATGCATTCATTAAATAAAAACTTAAAAAAAAAAAAAAGAAAAGAAAAGAAAAGCCATCCCCTGCAGTGTCGACATCCCATATGGGTATAATTTGAGTCCTGGATGTTCCACTTCTGATCCAGCTCCCTGCTAATGCTCCTGGAAAAGCAGCAGAAGATGGCCCAAATACCTGGGCCCCTGCACCCATATGGGAGATCCAGATGAAGCTCCTGACTCCTGGCTTCAGATCAGCCCAGCTCCAGCCATAATGGCCATTTGGGAAGTGAACCAGTAGGTGGAAGATCGATGTCTGTTTGTCTGTCTCTCTCTCTCTGTCTCTCTCTGTCTCTGTCTGTCTGTCTCTCTCTCTGTAACTCTGCCTTTCAAGTAAATAAATAAATCTTTAACACAGAGCACTACAACTGTAGTAAATTCTGAAAATAATTTTTTAAATTATAAAAATCTAAGTATAATTAGAATATGCAACCATAATAAGTTTCATCAAGTATTGTTCAAAGAATTTGCTTTTTTTTTTTAATGTAAGGAGCTAAGACTTTTCTTTTTTAAAATTCATTTTATTTTACTTTCTTATTTGAGACAGAGAGAGACAGATGAAGAAAAGAGTTCCCATTTGCTGATTCATTCCCCAAATGTCTACAACGGCCAGGACTAAGCCAAGCTGAAACTAGTAGCCAGGAACTCAATCCAGGTCTCCCACACCAGGAACCCAACCACTTAAGCCATCACCTGCTGCCTCCCCGGGTCTCCATCAGTAGGAAGCTGGAGTCAGGAGATGGAGGCTAGGTATCAAACCCAGTCACTCTGATCCAGGGATGCAGGAATCCCATCTGGCATCTCATCTGGCCAAATGTCTTATTCCAAAAATTTTAAATGCTTAACTGGTGTGATCAATAAATTAACACAGACATTTAGCATGGTTTCTGTCATTTTACAAATAAGGAAGCTGTGCCACAAAATGATGAAATAACTTGGCCAATGTTATACTGCTAGTAAGTTATGAGGCTCAAATCTAGGCAGTCAGACTTTGGATAGAATGTGTCTTCTTAACTACCACACAATATTAACTCTCTTTAAAAACTTTTCAATAATTGTATTTTATAGGATCATACCCAGTTTAACTCTTCCAACTGCAATGGATGATAACTGGGCTGGAAACCTCAGTATCTTGCAAATCATTACTGTACCATATTTTCCCCAAGCCCTCTACAGTGTATCACAGCAACACAATCTCTTCCTTTTCCAGCACTGCTCAGACCTGAAAGTACAGTTCAAAAGGTGAGCAGAAAGAGAAATAAAGCTGCAGGGCCGCTGCTGTGGCGTAGTGGGTAAAGCTGCCGGCTGCAGTGCTGGCATCCCATATGAGCACCAGTTCAAATCCCAGCTGCTCCACTCTGCTATGGCCTGGGAAAGCAGCAGAGGATGGCCCAAGTGCTTGGGCCCCTGCACCAGCATGGGAGACCTGGAAGAAGCTCCTGGCTCCTGGCTTCAGATCAGCACAGCTCCAGCCATTGTGGCCATTTGGGGAGTAAACCAGCAGATGGAAGACCTCTCTCTCTCTCTCTCTCTCTCTCTCTCTCTCTCTCTCTCTCTCTCTCTCCTCTCTCTCTCTGCCTTTTGCCTCTCTGTAACTCTGCCTTTCAAATAAACAAATAATCCTCTGAAAAAAATAATAAAGCTGCATGATACAGAAATCATCCAATAGAATCACTGGTGACTTCCAACAACTTGCTCATCTTTAGAGGTATGCCTCCTTCAAAAAATAAATCTCTAGGCTGAAGTTCTGCTTTGATTTTGCCAATAGTTCACTTCCAAGGAACAATATCCCAATTGTAGTAATTATTTTATTAATCAAATTCCTTGGTATTTACTATACTTGGCGACACTATTTGGAAAGGATAACACTGACAATGGTTAAATTTCTACCACTCCTACAGATTTACTTTATTTTATTGGTTATGTCAGTGATTAGCTATTAAGTAAAATACTCAATTTACTTGCACATTTCACTGGTTAATGTTCCCCTGGTTTTGTTTTGTTTTGCAAACCACATTGAATACAATCCTCAATGGAGAACTTAAAATTTCTATCCTAGTAGTCCTAGTCATTAGATGGGCTTTGGAAAAAAATAACAATTAAATTTCTCAATTTCTGCTGTACATAGAAAAAAAAATGAAATGATTCACTCTGCTTTACCCTATTACATTTTATTGGTACAAGTTTAAAAATTCTTATTTAAAAATTAAAGAATTGCCTTATTTATATTAAGATTTAGAGAACAAGCTTCCCCAACTTTCTTTTCTAAGAGTTGTCAAAATCACGCTACCATCTCCTTACCCCGGAAACAGAATTTCTGTAAAATACAGTCAGACACATATTTTCCTCTCTCTCACCATGCTATTCTAATTTTTAGTTCCATTAAGTCAACATCGCCTCAAGCTTTATGTCCATTTCCAATCTGTCTTATTTCTAAAAAGCTACTTCTTTTAAACTCTGATGACTAAAAAGGAGCATTGAAAAACAACTCTTCTAGTTACACTTATAGTCATCTGATTAATCTATTTCACCCAGGGCAGTAAAGAAAAATAAGGAATTTTACTTTAAACCTAGATTCCAGGGATGATGTTTTCAGTAATTCATTAAAATTTGCATTGAAAGCTGATTCCATGTTCTAACAATACCATCAACGCTTCCCCTTGAAATGGACAACAAAATTATCTTTTAATAAAAATGTTTGTCCTATAAACTCTATGATATAAATTTCCTTAAACTAAACTGAATCCATTCTCTATACTAAAGATGACAAAAATTATCCCACTAGCTGAATTTCAGTGCCAAGCTGTCAACTTGAATTTCTTCTGTTTAAAAATAGCTGTTCATTACATTCAGTAATGGGCTGTCAAAGCACTACAGCACTGAACCTGTATCATTCACAGAAGCAATTGGGCAATGTGCATTATTATGTTTAGATTACTTGCATTCTTTACAAGACCCCTGGGCTAATTTTAAATGAGGTGGTTCACTTGAACTAAATCAAAATCTATTTTACTTTACCTTAAAGCTAACAGATATTTTCCATTTATAACTCACTATTTCAAGTATTAATGGCAGGTAAAACAAAAAACTCATTGAGGATCTATGCAAGTGTAAGTACACATGCACATATGAAAGTTTATGGGTTCATTGTGGTTTTGCTCCCTACAGTCATATATATTTGAAATAACAGTTGATTGAATTACAACACAAGGCACATCAAATTAGATAATATTGCCAATATGTGAACAAGCATTGTCTCCATGAATACATGATAGGTTGTTAACTGGAGCCATCACTCCTGCAGCATATAGTCTTTGATATTTTAGCACACTGCAGCAATTAGACATCCTTTTAACTAGCTAATTTAGTATAATAATTCACTATATAATCTGGCATGAGACATTGTGAACAACTATAAAAAGGCACATAAAACTTACAGCTGATCTATTCATCCCCAGCATGATATCATAACCCCAAAGGCATGCAATAACAGTCACGGGATATCAAAGAGATGATGACTAACTGATCGCAGATGACTTGTAAATATACCTAATGAATGCAAGACCCAGGTTCATGTTTTAAAATTTTTTCACTAGTCTTTATTTTCATTGATAAACAGCTGCTACTAGTAGAACACAAGAAGCGATTATAGTACTCAGGTTAAGATAAATTTAACTTTAAAATATCGTCTCTAGATTATTTTCTTGGAGTATCTAAGGTAAAACAGCTTACAAACTCAAGTTCCAATGTTGGTAAAGGCAAAATAAATTTCAGTTTTTCAGCAAGATTAAAACTCTAAAAGTTAAGTCGGTCAAGAAAGATTTTGGGCCAGGAACAAAAAAGTAATACTTGGTTTTTGTTTGTTTGTTTGAAGTACATTTTGAAAAGGAGTAGATGTGGGTAGGTAGGCATATATATTCTTTTCAACAGTGTTTATCTGAGTCAGAAATACTTTAGGCACACATGTGGCAAATGGTTGAATAAAAAACAGAAAAGCACCCCAAATATGCAGCTGTTGTCTTTATTTAAAGGCAAATGTGTGTGTATGTGTGTGTGCGCATAAAATCCTATGTACAATCTGACATAATCAGCAGTATCTCTAGTTAGAGGCTTAGTAAGCATTATTTATTGTTGCTTTTCACACTCCAAGGTACACTGAGAATAACTGGAAAGAAAATTCTCTGTTCATTAATTCAGAAGCTCATATACATCCATTTTGTTCCTAAAACTCTCCAAATATTCCATTTCATCATTGACCCTTTAACAAAATGGAATATTATTCTGGCTGAAAAAAAAACTGCTTTTAATTTAATTGGCCTGTTTCAACTATAAAATTAGCTTTTTAAAGCAAAATATGGATACGGTATATTATACAGGATTACAATTAAGATTGAAATACTTATTATATTTTCTTCAAAAATGGTACAAATTATTTTGGATATTGACTATGACAATCAATATTGAAAGGTTTTTCTCTAAAACTGCATTATAAAAATATCAAATACACTGCAAATATGAAAGAATTTTACCAGGGAGACCCAGCTATCCAAAACGTAGATTCTATTGTTAACATTTTACCATGTTTATTTCATCATATATCCATCCATCTAAAATAAAAGTCTTAGTAAAAGGTAAATATTCCACAGAAACAAATGAAAAGAAGAATAGCAAAAAGAATGCTTTCCTGAATAATGAACTTAGAGGATAAAAGTTACTGCTTTTGATTACGGCCAGATTCTCATAACTGAGCAAGTCCATTTTAGAAAACCATGACATCACTTTGAATTAATAGAGACAACTGAATCAAAATTAATTCTCTATTAGTTTCTAACTCATCAGTAGACCTAATCTAAAAGACAAGGTTATGACAGTAACAGTAGATCAGTCACTCGGGAAGATTTCAGACCTCTGAGACACAAAAACTTTTTTTGTTGAGTTACAAACAAGGGGATGATTTTTTTCTAATCATTAATATTTCAAAAACTAAAACTACCCTAATTCAACATTGTATCTACTCTAACACATGTATATTAGAAAAACAACTATTTTACTTCAAATTTTGGCTACACCCACGGTACTCTCTCAGGGAACTAAATGTGTTTTTTTTTTCTTTGCTACAAGAAAATTATTCTTAACTAACACACATAAGATTATGACAGACTTAGGGAGTTTACTTCCTTTCTGCTTTTCACTCACTTTACATGGGAAGTACATTATAAAATAAAAGTCACAAAAAATAATTCTTGCTTAGCATCTACATTTCAATTTCTCAGATGAATACTTGAAAAGAATGTTCAGTACTGCTTCCTCAAATCCTTTGATTGGGCACTTCCTGCAAAACTTCAGCAGGTCAGAGAGCAGAGAGAGTTGAGAAACAATAGGCAAAGCACGTTTTTAATGCCCAAATAATCCTTGAGATATTAAAGATTTAAGTGGAAGAAAATCCCCAAATCTCAAAGCCTACTATTTCTCAAATAATTTTAAAGGTATTACTAGAGCTAATAAAATGGTGATTTGTTGTATTAAAATATCTTTCACACCCCAAGTAAATCTCGGCTACATACAAAAAGAGTGAACTGTACTATTTATTTTTCTTTTTGCAAATGATAAGAAAGTATATGCCAATTAAAAGAGAATAGGCTTTTCAGTATTTTTCCCAAAATTGAAATTAGCCTTAATTTGAATATTTGGTTTTGAAGCTCTACATGAAAACTCAGCAGTGAAAGTGTATATAAAAATGTTAGTGTATACAAGACATCCTTAATCACCATAAACTGTGTTGAAGCAAGACTGAAATGCTTTATACCCCCTTTTAAACGTTTTTTATTTGTTGACGAACCAACAATGTTTGGCATAATTAACGCTAAGATCTTCAAAACCCAATGACTGAAAATAATTGCTTCTCTCTTTTCTTTCCTGAGTACTCTGAAGCCCAACCTAAAGATTTAGAGCTGACTGGACAAATATAAAGGATGTCAAAAACAGTGACCGCTGACATGCCATTCAAGGCACATGGAAGAGAGTTCAGGCTTGAATGCTTCTAAACTGCTCATTGGTAAGATCAGCTATCAGCGAGACCCAGTGTAAGTCAGCACTATTCACTGAGCCTGCTATGACCTTAAAATCATTGCTCCTGGGGCATGTTCATCCACCAATTAGTTTATATGCTCACTGGAAATCCACTGCTCAGTAAATGCACTGGCCTCTCATTCCACAGTGTTGATGAAGTGTGTGTGATGGCTTTCTTTTCACAACTTCACCCCGAAAGCTGACCCATCACAAGCTGAGGCATTCAAGTCATCCTGAGCACCCCTTAGTTATCATGCATTTTGATACTTTACTTAACAACTATGGTAGTTCATTTGACAAACAAAAATGTTATGGTGGCCACAGAAGGACAGCCGTAAAACAAAACAACAATCATAACTGAATTTTCTAGTCCTCCAAAGGAGAAAAATTACTAGTAGTAATTGCACCCTACAATTTATTAAGAAACATAAAATATCACAATCATTTTTTCCTCAAAAAATGAAATTTTATGTCAGGTAGTTGTTAGTATTGTTGAAAGAAGAATTTTTCCTGTTGTTTGAAAGGAATTACTAATTAGGAAAAATCTGCTCATCCTATTGTTTCTAAAATGCTGATGTAAGAAATTATTTTCTTCTTCTAGGCAGGGTAAAACCTAGTGAATAAAAGGAAGCCTATCAGAAAAGTAATTTTAAGATACTACAATGACATGATATAAGGTTGGGTCTAGAAACAGGAAACCAAAAAAGATCTCCAAGAATTCTAATCATGAATACAGAAAAACCAAAGGTACAGTGGAAGTTGGATGCATGAGGAGGAAACTGGGGCAGGCAACACAGGTGAAAATATCCTGAAGACAATTGTAAACAATTAAACAAAAGATCAGTTCTAGGGGTATATTCTCATAGACAATGTTAACTGAAATAATATCCATGGCTTTATTTTTAAATAACTTGAGGACACGACTTGCAGACAAAACTGTCCTGATTTTACCCCTTTGGGTTTCCAACAGAGAAAAAATTTTCCCCTAAAACTGTGGCCCAGGCTTTAACTCATTTCCAACTTGCTTCTAGGAAAATGATTTGATTGAGGTTTTGCTTGGTTTTAAATAGCTTTATTAAGATATAATTTTACATGCCATGCAATTCAGCCATTTAAACACTACAATTCAGTGATTTTTTTGGATATCTACAGAGTTGTTTAATCGTTGTCACAATCAATTTTTGAAAATTGTCATCACCCCAAAAAGAAACTTCATCCCCGCATCCTCCCTAGTGCCCTGCCTGGGGCAACCGCTAATCTTTCTATCTCTACAGATTGCCTGCTTGGGACAGTTCCTATAAATAGTACCCTAAAATATGTGGTGATTGTGACTGGCTTCTTAAATTCAGCATAATATTTTTGAAGTTCAACTAGGTTGTAGCATGTATCAATAATTCATTCCTTTTTACTATTAAAAAATTTTTGGGTAAAATAGCATATTTTATTTACCCATTCACTACTTGAGTTTTATAATACAAAAGAGTGCCTAAGAATGACAGTTCATAACATGTCTACGGATACCATTAGTGAGAAACTTGCTTATGCAGGTCAGGCTGGTTAGATGTATGTTCTTGCTTGGGTGGATTTAATTAATTTACACAATTAGTTACACTGATTCAAAAGATATAACACATAATTGCAAAACTCAACACCAAGAATAAATAGTTCTGAAGAAATGGAGAAATATATTACATATACATACATATATACAAATATATATACATATAATATACAGAGAAATAATTAAACAGCTAAATTAAATGTACCTCTGTTCCATGATCCAGTATTCTGACAATCAAGTGTACAACCCAAAGAAATTCTCACAAATTATTATTTATTTTAGTAGAGAATTGAAGGCAATTTAAGGGAGTAGACATGTAAAGCATGGTGGATGCTTATCATGAAACACTATGTAATTACCAAACACAACAAACTTTATGAATATATGATAATGTGAATAAATCTTATAGTAAAATGTTGAGTGAGTGGCCACCACTATTGCATAGTGCCTGCAGCGCTGGCATTCCCATATGGGCACTGGTTTCAGTATTGGCTGCTCCACTTCTGATCCAGCTCCCTGCTAAAGTACCTGGAAATGCAGCAGGAGATGACCCAAGTCCTTGGGCCCCTGCACCCATGTGGGAGACCTGGAAGAAGCTCCTGGCTTCGGATTAGCCCAGCTCCAGCCCTTGTGACTAGGGAGTAAATCAACAGATGGAAGAAGATCTTGCACTCACTTGCATGTCCTCCCTCCCTCCCTCCCTCCCTCTCTGCCTTTCAAATAAATAAATAAATAAATATTTTAAAAAGATGTTGAGTGAAAAAAAATCAAGAAGCAGAGCAGAACCTCTAGCTTAATACCACTTACTTACATGCAAAATACATACCTGAAAACAAACTAATGAATAAAAAGAAAGTGGCCATTTAGGGACCAATAATGATAGTATGCCAGAAACTGAAGGTATATGAGTTGTTCAACTCTCTCTACTCAAACATAGATATTTTCGGGGGTGGGGAGAGTTTTTCAAAACTATTTTGTCCCTATCTGGAGAAGTGTTATAGTGTGTAACTGACATTAGGCATGGTCATATAAATTGGTTTGATCAATGAGCTGTGAAAACAAATCATTTGAGACACAGTAGTATATAGTGCACTTTGTCTCTTTTCTAGCTACTACAACAGAGAAGTTGCTTCATCATTCTTGATCCCAGACTGAGGACAACATGGAACACAGCCTCAATAAACCCAGGTAAGCATGCAACATGAAAGAAACACTGGTGTCCTAAGCCACTGAGGTTGAGGGGTGAGCTGTTTGCTACTGCAGCATAACCCATCCCATTATGGCTGATATATTCACATATATCTACAATTACATCCCTCCCAAGTTTACCCAAAATGACTAAATGGCACTAATGTTATGGATATTTGGGCAAGTAGATGTGACAGAAAACACAGTTTTTACCCAGAGAATTACATAGAACAAGAGAGAATACAAGGAAACAATTACTCTAGTGGAATTCACACTTGACTTGAATTATAAAATTTGAGTTTTAATCCTATTCTATTTGCTAGCCAAATGGCCTATATCAAATCCTTTAACCATCATATATTTCAGTTTTCTTATTAAAAAAGTAAGGTATGGGAGTGCACCCTTAGCTCTAAGTTTTTTCCATATTTCTATAACACAGTAAAAAGTAGATGTGCCATACATCCACTAAATAAAAAATTGAATTTCAAACAAAGATAAATTAAAATAGGTTATTTACTATTGTCTTAAATGGTTCAATGTACAAATATTTCATACACATAAACGTGTC
This sequence comes from Oryctolagus cuniculus, assembly GCF_964237555.1. Taxonomy (NCBI): domain Eukaryota; kingdom Metazoa; phylum Chordata; class Mammalia; order Lagomorpha; family Leporidae; genus Oryctolagus; species Oryctolagus cuniculus. The sequence goes on from NC_091433.1 coordinate 158,264,026, forward strand.
AGGAATATGCATTACAATGAATAAAGAACACCCAAGTGATCAAGAATAGACTGCTTTCATTCCATAAATGCTAAAACAGAAAAAGAATAAACAAAGGCCTGGATCGGGAAATCATCACTATGTATAAGGGGTCTTTGGAAAACTCATGATGGAAAATGTGTATTATAAAACGCTATGCATGGATTTCAGATTTTTATACCAAAATAAACTTTTTTAATTCCATTCTGCTATAAACTTTTTTTCTTAATTTTAATTTATGTGAACAACAGAGGCGGGGGGGGGGGGCGCAGAAAAACTGATAGAGAGCTCCATTCACTGGTTCACTTCCCAAATGCCAGTAACAACTGGGTCTGGACCAAGCTGAAGCGAGGAGTCAGAAAGCTAATCCGAGTCTCCCACATGGGTGGTATGGACCCAAGTACTTAAACCATCACCTACCATCTCCTATGGTGCACATTAGCAGGAAGCTGGAATTTCAAGTAGAGCAGGAACCCAAACCCAGATACTTGAATGTTGGATACAGGTGTCCAAAAAGCTTTTTTTTTTTTTTAAGATTTATTTATTTATGTATTTGAAAGGCAGGTTTATAGAGAAAGAGAGGAAGAGAGACAGAGACACAGAGATCTTCCATGTGCTGGTTCACTCTTCAGATGGCTACAATGACCAGGCTGGGCCAGGCCTAAGCCAGGAGCCAGGAGCTTCTCTCATATAGGTGCAGGGGCCCAAGGACTAAGGCCATCCTCTGCTGCTTTCTGAGGTGCATTAGCAGAGAGCTGGATGGGAAATAGAGCAGGCAGGACTTGAACTGGTGCCCATATGGGATGCTGGTACTGCAGGCCATGGCTTTAACCTGCTGCACTACAGTGCCGGCCCCCCAGAAATGGCATCTTAAGTGCTCTGTCAAACGTCACCCTTAAATGAACTTTTCAAAGAACAGTCTTATGTATGACAATGAAGGTTAGGACACAGGTGTGGCCATATCTGTGGTTACAGGGAGGAATAAAAAATAGAGACATTAGGTACACTATGACTGATAAACAAACTCAATATTGGACACAAGCTCTATGGCTGCCAAACAAGATAAATACAGTATGGTGGAAGGGTATGAATCAAGGTTGTTGAAAGGAATGAGAATATTTGCATAAGAGAAAGATCAAATGCATGAGGCTTTGAGAATGAGTAACCAACACCAATGAACCCAATGCATAATTAACATTCAACAAACATCTGCTGACTCTAATACAGATCCTACAACCTTTCAACTTAAGACATTTTACTTTTCCCAAATGTTCACAAATCGATCATGAAGATCAACTTATTGACGAGTTATATTGCCAAGAGTCTGTCTTCAGGGAAATCACAAATCCCAAGAGAATAAGAACCCCAAACAGCTGTTTCAGTTTTCCTACCACCAGGCAAAAAACAGGATGTGCTTGAGAAGAAACTATTTAATGTCAGTTAAGGCCGCATGTGCTTCATCTTGTCCCCTTGCCAATGGCCCACACCGTTGCCATTCCTGGTACATAACTATAATGCTAGTTACATGTGATGCTTAGCATCCTCTTGAGAATTTTACATGTGATTTATGTTAAATATTTATGCATAAGGGAGAAATACTACCTGAAGAGGAGAGATTTGTGTATAAATGCATATTCACAATTCAGCAACATGAATTCTTGTCTAAAACCTGTACATAACAATGGCTATTCAGTTATCCTCACTTTCTTTAGTCTCTTTATCATGCAGGTGTCTCTTGCTTTTGGGGTTAGTCACGTTTCACTCTCCCCTTCACAAAATGGTATGTTCCTCCCAGCCTCTAGCCATCGTTGATTTCCCCAATCTCTGACATATACAGCCTTGTTTGGATGGCTTTACATTTGATGATAGTCCATTTAACATTTACCGTTGTATTATCCTCTACTATTTTATATTTTTTTTTAGGTCACATTGTGAGTGTGTGCAAGGACTCTTTGGTCAAATGGAGGTTAAGAATGTATTCTAAGAATATGAAAGTCTTACAAAGGAAAGCAAGTTATTGAAATGACAGAGGATTCAGAGCAATTTAAATTTCAAAAATTAGAGAAACAAGTAAATGGGATTACTAATATGGATTTAATTCTAACCAACATCCTGAAGTTCACAGTAGCATTCAGGCTATAACAGTGCTATACACATTGTACCTTTACCTCCCTAGGGAAATATTTATAATTCATTTTTATTATTGTTATTAGAAAGCCACAAAGCATAGTGATTAAAGCAATCTCCACATCAATCAATTACTAACCTGAAAAATTGTGTGAAATAATGAATATTTATTATTGTTTTAAACCACTAACTTTTGGGGTACTTTGTTACATAGCATCAGATAACTAATAAGCTCCACCTAGCAACTCCCCCTTGTATCTCATTGGTCAAAATTTGCACAAGGCCAACCACTGCATCAAGACGGTCTAAACAGTACTATCACTGAGCACATTCAGACCCTAAACAAAACCTGTAACAAGCGAAAGGAAATGGACATCAGGTCTGCAACTCTTCAACTGTTTCAGGGGCAGGTCAGCATTCTTCAGGAAGAAAAATAGCCTTCATAAAGGACAAGAAAGATAGCAAAAAGAAAATGCAACCTACACTAAGTAAGGAAATTAACAGAGGAGCCAGGATTTTCTTTAAGAGGGCTTGAATCTCCAGACAGGGTAATGTGAATGCTAACATGCTTAAAACTTCTATCTATTGAGTGAATTAAGCCAGTCCCAAAGGGACAAATATCATATGTTCTCCCTGATCAGCGACAACTAACTGAGCACCAAAGGGGAAACCTGTTGAAGTGAAATGGACACTATGAGAAACAGTGACTTGATCAGCTCTTGTCCTGACTGTTGATGTACAATGTAATACTTTACCCATTTTAGTATTTTTTCTTTGTTTTGTTCTAGTACTATCGGTTGAACTCTGTATTTAACACACAATTATTCTTAGGTGTTTAAATTTTAACTGAAAAGTGATCCCTGTTAAATATAACAATGGGCATAGGAGAGGGAGGAGATGTACAATTTGGGACATGCTCAATCGGGACTTGCCCCAAATGGTGGAGTTAGAATCGTGCCAGGGGATCCCAATACAATCCCATCAAGGTGGCATGTACCAATGCCATCTCACTAGTCCAAGTGATCAATTTCAGTTCACAATTGATCACACTGATAGGTCTAAGAGTCAAAGGGATCACACAAACAAGACTAGTGTCTGCTAATACTAACTGATAGAATCAAAAAGGGAAAGAACGATCCATCATGGGAAGCGGGATACACAGCAGACTCATAGAATGGCAGATGTCCTAAACAGCACTCCGGTCTCAGAATCAGCCCTTAAGGCATTCGGATATGGCTAAAGAACACATGAGAGTATTTTAGGCATGGAAAGCCAAGACACCCTGGGGGGAAAAAAAAGACCTAAATGAAAGATCTCTGTGAGTGAGATCCCAGTAGAAAGAATGGGGCCATCAAAGAAGGAGGTACCTTTCTCTGAAGGGAGGAGGGAACGTCCACTTTGACTACAACCCTGTCGGAATAAGATCAAAGTCGGCGAACTCAAAAGGCTTCCATAGCCTTGGAAACTCATGACTAGAGCCTAGGGAGATTACTGATGCCATAAACAAGAGTGTCAAATTATTAAGTCAACAACAGGAGTCACTGTGTACTTACTTCTCATATGGGATCTGTCCTTAGTGTGTTGTCCAATGTGAAGTAATTCTATAACTAGTACTGAAACAGTATTTTACACTTTGTGTTTCTGTGTGGGTACAAACTGATGAAATCTTTACTTAATATATACTAAATCGAGCTTCTGTATATAAAGAAAATTGAAAATGAATCTTGATGTGAATGGAATGGGAGAGGGAGCAGGAGATGGGAGGGGTGTGAGTGGGAGGGAAATTATGGGGGGGGAAGCCATTGTAATCCATTAACTGTACTTTGGAAATTTATATTTACTAAATAAAAACAAACTTCTATCTATAATCTTCTGTTAGTAATCACCATGAGAAATCAAAAAAAAAAAAAAAAAAAAGAGAGAGAGAGAGAGAGAAAAGAACCAGGAATGTGTTGATTCAAATACTACTTTGATTTTTTTGGAAAAGGAATATAAGTATTTATACAAAAAATTTTAACACTAACCTAACATCTATGGCAAAATTATTAATTTTAGGTTTTTAATTAGGTAGTTTACACATGTTTAGAAAATTATGCCGTGGTCACAAGTGTGGGAAGTGTCAGAAGACTTTTTCTCGCCCCTGACCTTGGTCATGACTTTTCAAGATTTTCAGCAGTGACTTAAAGACATAAAAGGCATGCCTATCAAATGCACATGTGACACATCTGGGAATGATACATATAATAAGAGAATCAAAATTTTAAATGATCTTGACAGCTTACAATAATGTCATTCATACATCCAACAATTCTAAGAAATTATTTCATGGATTTCTGTCTCCTCAAAAATAAATAAATAAATAAATAACAACTGAATTCCTTAAGACAGGCCTGAATCTCAGCCTCTTTGAAAACCTCCCTTTGTATCCCACACAGTGTTAGGAACATAGTAAGTATTTCATTAATATTTGGAGAGCTGTGTTGAACTGTATCAAGTACAAATGTGGAAACTTTAGAAGAAATCAGTTACCTATAATACTTTCACTTCAGGCCATGTGACTGACTTTCCACAACCAGTACAAGATGGAATTTTTCCAGCATACCCTTCCTGAGCTGCCTCAGGCCCTTTGAAGAAAGGCTGCAACAGATAAATCTTTACAGGATACTTAAAAGCCCTTGCAATACTTATTTATTTAGTTAGTTAGTTAGTTATTTCTTTCAGTATTTTGCCCAGTTCTCTGCAATCAGACTTTAAGCCCACTAGGCAGCTTCTATAGTTTTTAAGCTTTTGCCAAGCATAGTAAGCGAGAATAGATGCACACCCCCTTTGCAGAGCTGCACAACATAGCATTTGCTTATTACAATTCAGTATCATTGCAGCAAGATAAGCACACCCCATAGTCTAATTTAACAGACATGAAGAAGTCAAGCTCTATTGTTCAATGTCACAGCCAGCCAGCCCTGCATGATCAACCTTTATTCTTTCCTGGCTTCATTATGAGGATGATGCCTTTCAACTGTGGTGACTAAACCTGTTAAACTACAAAGCAAGAAATTTATAGAACCTTTATAAGAGTAATACTGAACAGCTTAAATGTAAAACCTACAATTAAATTCCAAAACTAAGCACTTCACCCCCAAGAAAATGCTAAGTAGTTCTTCAGCAATATTCCTGATTTACATACCCCTAAGATGACAGGACTTACATAGCTAATATATACTTACATATATTAATAGTATTTTTTCAAGTAATGTTCAATATAAAACACAGCAGTATTAACCCATGCGTTACAAAACTAATAAATTTCCCTTTAGCATACCAGGGATAGGAGCTATGCTTTGCATCTGAGGGAAAGGAGCTTTTTCATTTTCAAAAAGCCTTCTTTTGTCAGATGAAAAGCCTGAGAGTAAAATATTTCAGTATAGTTCAGTGTTAACAATGGATGTGCCATTAGATTATCATACAAGTGAATAAAGCACCAAATGATACGAGCATTTTTTTACACTTTAGATTTTGATGTGAAATGAGTCTAATTATTTATTCATAGACTTTTCCTCTAAGGAGTTCAAAGCACTATATTTTAAATCTTCAAACACACATTTCCTAAGCTCTCAAATCGAGCAGGTAGGACAGAAGAACACGTGGCGGGGAAGAAGATAAAGAGAAGCAGCACAAAAGAAATGGCTGGATGGAGTAACTCAAGCAAGTTTCAAACTCAAGGTGGTATATTTTATTCATTCTTTCAATTCTTTAAGTCACCCTAACATTTACTGAGCATCTATTGTAAGTCTAGGTCTGTGCTGGACGCTGAGGATATAAAAGCAACCTCTGTTCCAGCAGCTCTCCAGACAGAGGGATGCTACACATAGGGAATGATAAATTTAACACATGCCCAGTGCTAGAGGAGAAGGACCAGGGAAGGAGCCTCTGGCCTGAAGGATGCTAGAAAGGATTCAGCAAGCAGGTAGTAGACATCTCAGTCCTGTTTCAAAATATTAGAACTGTGGAGGCAGTGAAAACAACGTATTGAAAGGCAAGGAACTGCCAAAAGATTTGACCCCCTTCTGGGAGATTAAGAGATACAGCATGGCTTACTGGCAACATTTAGTGCCTAGAAATCATAGGATTCATCTGTTCTGTAAAGAGACAGCAAGGGTGCTATGAGCATGAAAACCAAGGCACTGCACTAATCAAGGCAAAATGAGAAGACAACTATATATACACACACATATACACACGATTTATGTATTTATTTGAAAGGCAGAGTTAGAGAGAGGCAGAGGCAGAGAGAGAGGTCTTCCATCAGCTGGTTTACTCCCCAAATGACCTCAATGGCCAGAGCTGCAGGAATCTAAAGCCAGGAGCTAGGAGCTTCTTCCAGGTCTCTGACACAAGTGAGGGGCCCAAACTCTTGGACCATCTTCTACTGCTTTCCCAGGCCATACCAGAGATCTGGATTGGAAGTAGAGCCTCCAGGACTCGAACTAGCGCGCCCATATGGGATGTGGGCACTGCAGATGGTGGTTTTACTTGCTAAAACCACAGCACCAGCCCCTGTTTTATTTTATACATACGTATATATGAGGGTACTTCAAGTTCATGGAAAATGGAATTAAAATATGTTTACTTCAGTGCAAATATGGAGTTAAAATGCTTATTTAGTGCAATGCATACACACGCACACTTTCTGACTTTCCCTCTGTTAGGGTCACTGATGCTCTTTGCAAGGCAGTTGGGAGAGCTGAGTCACACACACATTTTCCCTCATCTACCTCATCTATGGTTAAAGATGAGTATTTGGGCCAGGATTTGTTGATGCTTTCTGTCCCCAAGCTGCTAGCAGTACATCCCTTCAGCAACAAGGGCTACCTGCTTCTCAAGGACCAGTTTGAAAGGCAGCCCAATGACTTTTCTCTAAGGTGCTATGTATGCTGCAGCCTCTTTGCTCTCCATCAACCACATATAGCATTGCACATAGCAGGTGCAAAAAGAAAAAAAATGCATAGCTAAAGGCTTAGAAGTCCAGATAAAAGAAAATATTTTCCTTGCCTTTACACTATTTCAGGTATAAAAGCTCCCACGTTAAAATATAGAAAACTGTGACTCAATATAGAGTAGATATAAAAAGGCAAGCATGATTGGTAGCTATGTCTCCAAATCACCTTCTGCAGTGAAATCTGTTGACATAAGAATATATATTTCCAAAGTTAACCAGTAGAAGACTAAACACTTTTTTAAAAATTTTTTTTGTCTTTTTTTCAAGACTATGCACTTTCTTTTTTTAAATTTTTTTTATTTGACAGGCAGAGTTAGACAGTGAGAGAGAGAGAAAGGTCTTCCTTCCATTGGTTCAACCCCCTAATGGCCGCCACGGCCTGTGCGCTGCACCAATCTGAAACCACGAGACAGGTGCTTCTTCCTGGTCTCCCATGTGGGTGCAGGGCCCAAGCACGTGGGCCATCCTCCATTGCCTTCCCGGGCCACAGCAGAGAGCTGGACTGGAAGAGGAGCAACCGGGACTAGAACCCAGCACCCATATGGGATGCCAGCACCGCAGGCAGAGGATTAACCAAGTGAGGCATGGTGCCAGCCCCAAGACTATGCACTTTCTAAATTTAAATTATGGCTGCACCAAATCACTAAGTTAAGGAGTACACAAAGGTATTTATTCCTCATTTAGTGATGTGTTAAATAAAAAAAAAAGAACAGTCAAGAAATAGTTCACATTACAACATGCCTTTTTACACAGTTAAGCTTTTATATTTATTGAATACATGAAATGTTTTGCTGGATACTATGCAGGTACCATGGGAGAAAGCAAAGGTAGAGCCTTAGTTCTCAAGAATCCTCTATTTCAAAATTAATGGCATAGGCTCAGTTTTAACACAATATTCTTTTTTAAAAAAATTGTTAATGTATTCATTTGAAAGAGACAGACCACACACTCCCATCTGCTAGTTCACTCCCCAAATGCCCACAATGCTATGGTGCAGGGACGGGTAGACAATAAGGGAAGGGATGTAGCCTGAAGCCAGGAACTCAGCCCAGGCCTCCCAAATGGGTGGCAGGAACCCAACTACTACTCGAGCCATTACTGCTTCCTCCCAGAGTCTGCATTATAGCAGGGAGTTAAAGTCAAACCCAGGCACTGCCGTAGGGTCATAGGTGTCTTAACTGCTAGGTTAACTGGCCTCCCCCAGGGTCATCATTCTGACCCCATAACTCATCTATGATTTAACCTGGATCTCATCCTCCACCAATACTGATTTAAGCAAATTATTAGTCATAATTTAAAGGTCATAGAACTTTCTAATCCTGAAAACTCATGATGTAGGGAAAGAATATTTTTCAGCAAGTCAAATCAAAAGGCATGAACTTAAGTATGCAGATGCTTCAAACTGAAAAAGAGTCTTGGATATAAACATGTACTGAGTCACAAGAAAAGTGTTCTGACATTTAACAGAGAGCAAATAAGTTGGGCTAGGGGTGGGAGATGTTAAGGAAGTAGAAGCAAAGGAATATTTCAAGAGGGAGAAGATGATCTGATAGGTGAATCCTTGATGAACCAGCCAGGCAAACACAAAGTGTAATGTTAACATTCTCCTAATGATGTCGAATTCCAAACAGAGGACGTGGCAAAGCTAATGCAGAAGAGGCCATTTTAAGAAAAGAGAAAATGTAGGTTAAGCAGATGAGTGGATCATTCTGATTACACCAAGTACAAGAGGAAATCTGTGAAATAAAATATGAAGATGTTTAAAATGAATATTGAGCAGTGGGCATTCGATGCAGTGGCTAAGACACGTCTTGGGACACCTCTAACCCATATCAGAGTGTCTGGGTGGGGTCCTGGCTCCACTTCCCATTCCAACTTACTGTTAATGTGTGCCTTTGGAGGCAGCAGGTGATGAACCAAGTAGTTGGGTTCCTCCTAACCATGTGGGAGACCCAGATTGAGTTCTGGGCTCCTGGCTTCAACCTGTCCCAGCCTCAGTTATTGTGGGTAGTTGAAAAGTTAACTGATGGCCTGCGCCGCGGCTCACTAGGCTAATCCTCCGCCTAGTGGCACCGGCACACCGGGTTCTAGTCCCGGTTGGGGTGCCGGATTCTGTCCCGGTTGCCCCTCTTCCAGGCCAGCTCTCTGCTGTGGCCAGGGAGTGCAGTGGAGGATGGCCCAGGTGCTTGGGCCCTGCACCCCATGGGAGACCAGGAAAAGCACCTGGCTCCTGGCTCCTGCCATCGGATCAGCGCGGTGCGCCGGCGCGCTGCGGCGGCCATTGGAGGGTGAACTAACGGCAAAGGAAGACCTTTCTCTCTGTCTCTCTCACTGTCCATTCTGCCTGTCAAAAAAAAAAAAAAAAAAAAAAAAAAAAAGAAAAGAAAAGTTAACTGATGAACAGAAGATCTCTCTATCTCTATCTATCTCTTTACCTTTCAAGTAAAAAACAATGAAAATAAATAAATAAAAATTTGATAATGAGAGGTGTGCATTCAGCCTAACAGTTAAAATGCCTATATCCCACACCAGACTACGTGGCTATAAACCCTGACTCCAACTTTCTGCTAGTAGAGACCCTGGGAGGCAGTGATGATGACTCAAGTAATTACGTTCCTGCTATCCATGTGGGAGACATGAATTGAATTCCAATCTTCAGTCCAACCCAGCCCCCGCTATTGGGGGCAATTGAGAAGATGAGTTGGCAGATGAAAACAGTATCCTCCCCCTCTCTAAATGGATGAGAAAAAACATAAGGGAACAAAGACTCCACAATCAGGATCAGCACTGAGAGTATACACTGTTAAGAGCGTAGGATACTTTGGTGGAAAATGAATGTCTTGGAAGTAACACCATCTGAACACATCTTTCTGAAAGAAATGTTCTATATTTTTCCTGTCTAAAATGGTAGCCATGACCCACACGTGTCTACTAAGCACTTGAAATGTGTCTAGTGGCCAGAGGAAGTGAAACTTTCATTTAATTTTATTTGTATTTAAATTTGATTTTAAGTAATTCAAAGTTAGAAGGCCACGGGTTTAGTAGTGTAGCTTAAGGCTTAATGATTTGGAAATCTTTTCTAGATGAATCAATGGGATAAGCACGTGTTATAAAGTCAGGTCTGGGTTTCAAATTCCAGCACTGGAAATTTCCTAGCACATAATGGCATGGTACCATGGGGGCAATCTGAATGTCAGGCTCCTTGTTTCAAAAAATGCGAGAGATGGCCAGCGCCATGGCTCAACTGGCTAATCCTCTACCTGCAGCGCCGGCACCATATTCTGTCCCAGATGCTCCTCTTCCAGTCTAGCTCTCTGCTGTGGCCCGGGAGGGCAGTGGAGGATGGACCAAATGCTTGGGCCCTGCACCTGCATGGGAGACCAGGAGGAAGCACCTGGCTCCTGGCTTCGGATCAGCGCAGCGCGCCAGCCGCAACATGCCAACCATAGCATGGCCATTTGGGGGATGAACCAATGGAAGGAAGACCTTTCTCTCTTTCTCACTGTCTAACTCTGCCTGTCAAAAAAAAAAAAAAAAAAAAAAAAAAGCAAGGGCCACTGTATTTTCTTTCTTTCTTTTTTATTTTTTGACAGGCAGAGTGGACAGTGAGAGAGACAGAGAGAAAGGTCTTCCTTTGCCGTTGGTTCACCCTCCAATGGCCGGCGTGCTGCGGCCGGCGCGCTGCAGCCGGCGCACTGTGCTAATCCGAAGCCAGGAGCCAGGTGCTTCTCCTGGTCTCCCATGTGGGTGCAAGGCCTATGCACTTGGGCCATCCTCCACTGCACTCCTGGGCCACAGCAGAGAGCTGGACTGGAAGAGGGGCAACCGGGACAGAATCCGCGCCCCGACCGGGACTAGAACCCAGTGTGCCGGTGCCGCAAGGCAGAGGATTAGCCTAGTGAGCTGCAGCGCCAGCCTACTGTATTTTCTATCATTGTACCAAGACTCACTCTTTGTCGTATTTCCCTGCAGTAACTCGAAGAGTCCAGTTTGGCTTTCAGAAACACAAAACAGATTGGGAAACATCAAGGAAATCAGGAGCGTGCACTGAATCATGGCACCACAGGATACACTATCCCAAGCCCAACCCAATCAATTTTTTTTTATAAAACTTTTGTAGGTTTAGAAAAAATTCCTTTCCTTTCCCTTCCAGTTTAGGCCCCTTTTCCTCCAATCACTCTCCATTCTTAATCTGACCGGCAGCACAAAGCATTCAATCTGAGGATGTGGAGGCATTGCCAGAAAAGATGGGAAGTGTGAGCCTGCCAAAGAGAAGTTTGCCTCCAGTTAGAAACATGTTCATCTTCAGGAGTTCCAGTCAGCAACTTGGCTGTTGGCTCCTGACACTTCCTGCTCAGAGCTTTCACAAGCCCTGGGAAAGTTGTCAGATGGATCACTGTACTCTAGCATATTTGCCTCTCCTGAGTCTAGCACCAGCTGTGCAGGGAAGCAACCAGAACCAAGTCCACCAAGAAGCTTCTCTATGAAAAGGAAGCAAAAGAGGAGGTGGGTCACAGGGAAGCGGAATGGAGCTAGACTGGAAATGAGATCAAGAGAATTATTTTTAACAAGGGAGGTGCTACAACATGTGTATTTGCTGATAGGAATAATTCTACAGAGAAGGAGAAATTCAGAACATGGACAAAGTTATTGGAATGATCAGAAAGATCCAGCCATTCAAGAAATAATGCAGTAAACTGTGACTCAGTGGAAGTTTTTCATGCTTTAATGACAGCTCATGGTTGTTTCAATTTGGGGCTCTAAACAACAGTTGGGAAAAAATATCGTGGTTTCAGGAAAATGACAGCAATTGGGCCAAGAAGGTTTGGGTACTTCTGATTTTATTTGTTCATTCAGCACAGATCCCTTTGCTCAGATCAACATCTAACCAGAAAGTAGGCCTGGCAATTACAAAACAATCTAGTGAGTAAAATGATTGAAGACTGTGGGGTTTCCAAAAATGGGTACCAGCTGAGCACAGCGAAGGAGTGGGGGGATGCCATGCCCATCTCCCTACAGAGGTAGCATCTAATCTGCGTTGGGGGAGATGGAAAAAAAAAGGTAATCTCATGTGAAGATGACAGCTGAGACAAGAAAAAGCATACCTGAGTAGAGTTTAGTGTTCTAGAAGTATACAGTGGAAAGGGGGAAATGGTAAAAAATCAACCAAACACAGTAAGGAGAATGTCTACAAGAGATTCTCTGCCATATTGCAAGCCTGACTTTATATCACAGGCTAGTGTTTCTTAAACTTAATCAATGCTGAAGAAATTAATAAATAAGGAAAAAAATCTGAGGACTACTCTAATTGTTGGCTTAAATTAATGTGATAATTTTAGTTATTTACATCTACATGTAAGGATAACCTCCTTATATTTATAACATTATACAACCAGGAAATCCAAACAAGTTTACAAATTAAAGACAGACAAAATCTCAAGACCAACTAAATCCCACTTGAGGTCATCAACTTAATGTAATAAATAATATTATACTGAAACTAATTCATTGATACTTAATTTAATAATAAAACCCAAGTCTAGTGTTGCATTTAGGGAGCATAGAAAAATGGTCAAGAGCATGAGCTTTGGACACAGGTCACCTGAGTGAAAATACCAGTTCTCCATATATTGGTCAAAGGTCCTTTATCTAGTCAAGAAACCACTTAACCTATCAGTTTTCTCATTGGACTAAAAGTCACTTCCTCTTAGAGTTACTGTCAAAATAATGTGAACTGATAGATGGAAAGAACTTAGAACAATCTTACCTAAATTTGAGTTGTGTTTTTAATTTTAATAAACCCAACAGAACGCAGGAAAAAAAAAAGAGCACATGTTTTGGCAGATCTCTGGAGGAAATAACATTAAAGGGAAAAAAAAAGACCCAGAAGTCCCTGAAACCAGAAATTTGGAGAAGACAGTCGTGCTCTGAATCCTATTTGGTTACATCTCCTAAATATAGCAATTAAAAATATCAATTAACCATCAGTTAACCATGGTGCTATCATTTGGGTACAGTTTGAGTGTCCCCCAAGTCTTCATGTACTGAAATTACTGAAATTAAATCCCCACAGTAAGGCATTGAAAGGATGGAAACACTAATCTGACTATGGAGTTTAAAGGTGGGGTCTTTGGGAGGTGATTAGTACTAGATGAGGTCATCAGTGTTGTTAGGGAACCATTCATGGAGAAAGTAATTGTAGCACTGTTTGAAACAAAGTAACTGTAGTGCCATTTGAAAGAAAGTAACTGCACAGTACCGCGCTCAGCCTCTCTCCCGGGTCCATAGTGCCTACTGCCTGCCGGGAGAAGCTCCTGGTCGTAGTGCCTAGTGCCTGCAGGAATAGGCTTGAGCGATCTCTCCTCCTAGTCGCCTAGAATATCAATAAAGTGTGTTTAGCTTGACCTTCCTCAGTCTCCTCGACTCTCTTTGCGGTAACCCGGTCAGTTCCTGAAGGGGGAGATCCTGACAAGTGTGGAGCCTCATGATTGGATCCTGGTGGCACTAAAGGCAGAGGGAGAGAGACACTTAGACTCATGCACACTCCCTGGTCTCTCCTCATCAGGATGCTCTGCACCATCTTGAAATTCTGCCAGCAAGAAAGCCATAATGAGACAAGGCCTTGCATGTCCAATACTGTGAGCCCAGATAAACCTCTTTTCTTTATATATACAGCCTACTTCAGGTATTTTATGATGGAACCAAAAAGTACAGTAATACACATTGTACGGTACATAATGAACCCTAAATATAATTTAAAAGACTCCAGGAGCTTTGATTTTTTTCATCATGTACTGAGCTAAATACTACCCTAATTCGGACATTTCTTACCTTCAGGTTATCAAGTTCCAGAGAAAAAAATATAAAAAAGCGAGCAAGCTTTAAAAATTCCAGGTTTGTTGTAGCAAACACTGCATAACAACACTATCACTCTGTCATATTCATTCAGCTTGATTTTGGAATTTGTTTTAAAATAACACAAAAATGCATACATACATACACACACACAGTTGGAGGAATTAATCTCAAGTGATACTATTATCAAGCATTAGTAATTTACAACTTTATCCAAAAAAATGCAATAACATAATGATATTTAAAACACTAAGCTGATGAGGTCTGTCCCTTGAATTTTTAGAATTACTAGTCCATAAAAACTTAGCAGATAAAATTGCCCCCACAAACCTAAAATAGCTTTCCTAGAAGCTGTACTGTAAAAATTAACTGGGCAAATGAACAGTACCCCCAACAAATTGGACACAAATGATAGCTAATGAGTTGGATACACAAACCAAAGCTTTTAGTGACAATCCCATTGATGGACACCTCTTGTTGGATATATCATATTTCACGAAACCAGTAATTTTTGTACACCTTTTTCAATTCTCCCTTCTTAGTCCTATCTCCATATCCTACTGCTTCTTTCTTACCAGTTGCCAATATTACAACTCCATTCCATTTGTCACAGAGTGTTTCTAAAGCAAAGATTTGATCCTATCACCCTCATTAGCTCTCTACTGCTTTTGGGATAGGGTGCAAAAGGCCTTTCACAATTTGGGTCTTCTGATCTCCAGCCTCTCCTCATTTCTTTCCCCAGTGCTCTAACTCAAAGCTCACTAAACAGCAAGTGGTAGCAACTTTCACTGAGCTCTTCTTCGCTTCTGGGCTTTGTGTGTGTGAGGCACACTTTCCCTCATCCTCAGACTAACTTCTGCTTCTCCAGGTCCTGGTTTAAGATTTCCCCTACATATGAAAAGCCTTTTCTGACTTCTACAAGGCCACACCCCTACCTAATCCTTTCTCTAACGATCTCTCTCATTAGACCAAAAGTTGCTCATAGGCAGGGCTGTGTCCTATTTGCCACATCCTAGAGTCTAATGGTTTCTCGTACACAATATGCAATCAACAAATACTGGCTGAATTAATTTATCTTGCATGTAGCTTTATCTTACTAAAATTTTCTAGAATATTAGTTTTCATATGAACAAACAAAAAACAACACAAGTAAGTTAATGCAGTCATACCACATATTCCAATAATCTGACTTGCTGCTTTCAACTCAGGAACTTTCATCTCATTTACGTATTCTTGTTTTTAAGATTTATTTATTTTTAGAAATCTTTTATTTAATAAATATAAATCTCATAGGTACAGCTTTTGGAATACAGTGGTTCTTCCCTTCATACCCACCCTCTCACCCCCACTCCCATCCCACCTTCTATTCTCTCTCCTATCCCATTCTTCATTAAGATTGATTTTTAATTTTCTTTATATACAAAAGACCAATTCTATACTAAGTAAAGATTTCAACAGTTTGCACCCATACAGACACACAAAGTATAAAGTACTGCTTGAAGACAAGTTTTAAGATTTATTTATTTATTCAAAGACAGAGATAACAGAGAGGGAGGTTTGGTTCACTCCCCAAATGGCCACCACAACCAGGACTGGGCCAGGCTGAAGCCAGGAGCATCTTCTGGGTCTCCCATGTGGATGAAGAGTCCCAAGCACTTGGGCCATCTTCTACTGCTTTCCCAGGCTCATTATCAGGGAGCGGGAAGAGAAGTGGAGCAGCCAGGATTCAAACTGGTGCCCATTTGGGATGCCGGTGTTGCAGGCAGCGGCTTTACCTGCTACGCCACAGTGCCGGCCCCTTATTTTATTTATTCTTAAAATGGGTCATAGAATTTCCCAGACTCTGTTTTGGATTTTTGTAGCCTCCTTTGGTAGCTAAAAATGTCCTCTTTTCATTTCCAACCTACTAAAATGAGGATTGTTTTAAAGAAGAATAAAAAACAAAAGCATACCTCTTTTAAGAACATGGGTTTGGTATCATTTCATCTGTGTTCAACTGTTGTCTCTTATTAGTTGTATTATCATAAACAAGTACTCAACCCCTCTAGGATTCTCTCTGGAAGTGACTGCAAAGACCAACTGAGATGAGGATATCATGTTGTGGATAGAAGTTGAACATATGAAGTTCTCATGATAAACAAATGTCATTTGAAAATTATCCTTATATCAGACTTTGGCAGTTTGGTTTAGCGAGTGGATTAAATGTCAAAAAATTCAATATCCCTACTACTGTAGGACTGTGTGTTTGGTCCACTGAATATGACTTCAAAACAAAGAAGGGAAGGTATGAACAAAAATCCACCCTCACTACCTAAATCATGACTCAAAATATTCATCTCTATAACCACACATTATAAATAATAATAGTGATTATATATAATAATTAATGAGGCTCCACATAACTGGTTTTGTCCTTGCAGCCATCTGAGGTCTGGGAGAGAAGCACTGAGAAAGCTACACACTAAAAGGAACTGAAAGGCCAAGAGGTTCCTGTGCTCAGCAGTACACTTTGCCCCCTGGAAACACATGATCCCTCTCTCCAGACTGGTAAGACATACAAATATTCTTTGATTCTCTAACTATGACCAAAACAATACTGAACTCTTCAAAAGAAATACTAATGATGGCTTGAAGAAAATGCAAAAATTAGACAATCATGGACACAAGCAAGTTGAATATTTTTTTTAAGTTTTCAGCCATTTGTTTGACAGCCCAGGTACCCTGCCATCCCCTATGCCCCATCAGAAGAATAAATGCTTGGGTCTGTTTAGAAAAGAACTGGAACAGGAGTCTGTTTTCTTTAGCCTGTTGAAAATAGACTGTTGATGAAATAAGGAGCTGGAAGAAAAAAATTTACATCTGAGTAAACATTAATCAATCAACTAAAATCTCAGAAACCTGATACCTCCTATTAAAATACGCTTTTTTCTTAAGGCTAAATGATAATTTTCTCGCTAATCTTTATATTCTTTACTAAAACATATACTGTGGGTAAAAAGGAACTAATAGTCTATAATATCAAACATTTAGGGACTGAACAGTATGCACTCAAATATCAAGGAAGGGAGTTTTTTAAAAATACAATTAAACACTCAGGTATTAAATTAAAATAGTATTTTGCAAATTCTGTAACTGTCAAAATCTACTTAATAACATTTCATTTTATTTGATATGAAGGGTTTCATAAAGTTGAACATTCCAAATATCTAAAACATTACTATGAAAACCAAAACTTTATTTTTATTTCTTTGATGAGATGTGATGTGTTCATACCTTAAATAAGGGATAAGATCATTTATCCATTTTTTGATATTTTAAAGTCATGATTATGGATATCTGTAATTACCTAGTTCTGAGAGAATATATAGGGTTTATTGACATAGTCCTATTATCAAAGTTTCACAAAATAAGAACTTCTAGTCAAACCCAGACTTCAGGTGGGTTTTGTACAGGGATCTAACTGAAAGTGTGTTTTGTTTTGTCAAAAGTCTGTAAAACATAAATAAATAATACAAGATGAAGGCCCTTTGCACCTAAAATATTTACTGTCTGACCCATTACAGAACAAGTTTTTCTACCGCCATCAGAGATGATCCTAGTCTGGCGGGCCTGTAAGTCAGTGTGCTCTTTCTCTCTCTCCTCTATTTGGGGAGGCAGAAGCACTAGAATGAGTGTTATGTTTGAGTCCCAGATTAACCACACACTTTCTATATGCCCTTGGATTCCTACTTAACCTCTCTCAGCTTTTGTTTAATCATCTGTCAAACAGAAATAAACATAGCAACTTCACAGGATTTCTAGGCAAATGAACGAAGTACTATGGTAGACATTCAATAAATGAAAAACATTACTATATCTCACTTACATTAAATAAAAACTATCTCCAAAATGAGGATATTTGACTATAAACTGTGAACTAAGAAGGCAAAATTCAAGTAATCCTGTGTGTGTGTGTGTGTGTGTGTGTACATACACCTATATAGATTTATTTATTCAAGAGACAAAGAGCAAGATAGATGGAGAAAGCTCCCATCTACTGATCCACTGCACAAATGCCTACAACAGCCAGGACTGGACTGGGCCAAAGCTGGGAAGCAGGAACTCAACCCAAGTCTCTCACTTGGATGGGAGGAACCCGATTACTTGAGCCATCACTGCTGACTCAGAGTGACTGCACTGGCAGGAAGCTGGAAATGGGAGCCAGATTCAGGAATCAAGCCCAAGCACTGCAATATCAGATGCAGATATCTTAAGCACTAAACCAAAACCTACCCCTGTTTTCAATTTCTCGAAAAGGTCCTTGTGCTATATGAATGAGAACATAATGAACTTTCCTTAACCTTAGTATTAAATCATTCTTAATTCTTAAGTAGTAAATTTGTCTAAAAGCTAAAGACATTCCAAATAATAGCCATGACAGTGAAGCAACTTCTGAATTCAGAAACATAGTGATTAAGTCACTACTGGAAAGCCAGAATCTATTTTCCATTCACTTGGATCACCTTTATTTCATTATACATTTTATAACATAAAAGCAAAACACAGCATAATTTCAGGCACTGAATCATCCTCAAACTGAGTTGCAATTAAGGATAAGAACATCATTAAGTTTCAGGTAATTCTTGCAATTGTAAGCAAGCACTGCCTTTCTATTCTTCTGGAAAATGTCATTTAGGAGGTTTCAACAATTCTCCTAAACCTAGACTGTAAGTGCCATGCCTGAATTTTTTTGGATGCATGCCCAACAATAAATGATTCACAATGATCTGAGGACAGCACTCCCATCCAAGAACTTAATCAGATTAATGATGTATTTGTTTTATAAAAATGAAGTACATTAAGCCTGAGAATACCTAATTTACATAGTAAATGGTTGCTAAGGACCAAAAATACTGCTGGTTTTTATAAAGCTGAGGTTATAAAATTGTCTATTGTCTTGAAATCTGTTAGTAAATAGCAGTGAAATGCAAAATAATAAACAAATGTTAATCAGTAGTATTTATGTATGTAAATTCATTAGTTGTTCAAAAGAACCTAACGATGCTCATACTCCACAATGTATGTGCCCCAGGGACAACATGATGCCATTATGTGATGTTGGAAATAACAGCAAACTTACCTAGAATGTTTTATAGCTTATTTGAGCTCAAATTGTGATTCACATTCTCTAATATTTTCATTTCGGGTCTTAGTTTAATATATGCAAACATAAACAGTAAATTAGCAGTCTATTTTTCCATTTTTGTAGGAAACAAAAGTAGTAGCCTTATCTAAAATGAGAAAGAGGGCATTCACAAAATAGCTGAATTTCACCAAATCCTTAAAAGATGAGAATCAGCACCACTTCTGGGTGGCCTCCTTTGACTTTTCACACATATACATATAACTACTTCATTCATTCCACAAACTTGTGTTTATTAAGCTTGGGAGTCAACAGTAAATAAACCAAAGTCACTACCTGGTATGCTAAGGACACAGGTAAGTAAGCAGATAATTATAATAATATAGGACAGTGTTATAATTAGGTATATAGAGAAGCCAGCTATCAACTCTGTCAGGGGACATGGAATAAACCTCACAGAGGAAGTAAGAGTTTACAATTCCAGTCACCTGAGAAGACGGACTGACAGGTACAATAAGGAATAAGAATAGAGAACCAGGGAGGGATGGTAAAATCTAGGGATCTGTAGACATCTATACATCCTTCTAATTTATATAAAAAAAAAAAAAAGCAGGATTCAAATTTCATTTAAATCTAGTGAGATTCACAAAAATTGAGGTTACTATGAATTAAGTTAAATATTTTTATACAGAAGCTTACATTATTTTTTATATTTTTTTCTTTCCAGGAGGTAGAAAGAAACAGGGACAGAGACAGGGAGAAAGACAACCCTCATGACTGGTTCACTCCCCAGATATCTGTAACAGGGAGGGCTGGGCCAGGAGCTGGGAACTCACTCAGGTCTCTTGCATGGTGGTAGGAACAACCACTTGAGCTATCATTGCTGCCTTCGAGTCCACATTAGCAGGAAGTTGAAATCAGGAGAAGCCAGGCTTCAAACTCAGGCAGTCCAGCACAAGATGAGGTCATTCTAACCAACATCTTAAATGGTAGATCAAACACCTCAGAAGCTTGCTTTTTTTTTTTTTTTTTTTTTTTCTTTGACAGGCAGAGTGGACAGTGAGAGAGAGAGACAGAGAGAGAAAGGTCTTCCTTTTGCCGTTGGTTCACCCTCCAATGGCCGCCGCTGCAGCCGGCGCACCGTGCTGATCCGATGGCAGGAGCCAGGATCCAAGTGCTTTTCCTGGTCTCCCATGGGGTGCAGGGCCCAAGCACTTGGGCCATCCTCCACTGCACTCCCTGGCCATAGCAGAGAGCTGGCCTGGAAGAGGGGCAACCGGGACAGAATCCGGCGCCCCGACCGGGACTAGAACCCGGTGTGCCGGCGCCGCAAGGTGGAGGATTAGCCTATTGAGCCACGGCGCCGGCATAGAAGCTTGCTTTTAATAACTTATATTTGTAGTCAGTAAATACTAGATAAGGTGAGACAAGTGTGTGTGGGTAGTGTTTAAAAAATGAATTTAAAAACTTTACTTCATTAAACATGGAACTTTAAATTTAAAAATAGTTAAATTCACATCAAATATTAATTTATATAGATATAAGACATATATATCTTAGTGGGACAGGCATTTAGCCTAATGGTTAAGATACACACATCCCAAATTGGAGAATCTGTATAGTACCTGGGTTCCAAGTCCCAAATCTGCTTCTGACTCCAGCTTCCTGCTATTACTCACCCTGAAGGAAGTGGTGATAACTCAAGTAGTTGGGTCTCTGATACCCATGTGGCAGAGCTGGACAGTTTCTGGCTCCCACCGTTGGCCCCCAGTTCAGGGTTGTTGCAAGCATTTGGGGAGCTCTTCATCTATCTGCCTTTCAGATAAAACATTTTTTAAAAGATTTGTATAATTATTTGAAAATCAGAGTTACATAGAGAGAGAAGGAGAGTCAGAGAAAGACAGAGAGGTCTTCCATCTGCTGGTTCACTCCCCAATTGTCTGCAATGGCTGGAGCCAGGAGCTTCTTCCGGGTCTCCCACATGCATGCAGAGGCCCAAGGACTTGGGCCATCTTCTACTGCTTTCCCAGGCCACAGCAGAGAGCTGTATCCGAAGAGGAGCAGCCGGGACTCGAAACAGCGCCCATATGGGATGCCGGCACTGCAGGCAGCGTCTTTACCTGCTACACCACAGCACCGGCCCCATAAACAACAATTTTTAAAAGAAATGTATATGATAGAAATTTTTAGATACTTCCAGAGAAGTCTAGACTAAATGTAAACATGTAAAACAAAGAATTAAACCATGATTTTTTTTTTTTTTTGCTTTAAAATTTGGCGACCAGGTAGGCATTTAGCTTAATGGCTCCCAGGGGAATATTATACTGGAGTACTGGATTGCATAGACATCCTTGGCTCCTCACCCAGCTTCTTAATGCAGACCCTAGATGGTAGCTGTAACAGCTCAAGCAATTGGGTTCCTGCCATTCCTGTGGAAGACTGGATCGGTTTCTGGTTCCTAGCTCCCATCTTGGCCCAGCCCTAGCCATGGGCACTTGCAGAAGTGAATCAACAGATGGGAGGGAACTCTGTCTTTAAGTCTCTCTGTCTCTCTCTGACCCTCAAATTAAAAAACATGGGAAAATGCTAGGACAAGCTATGATAGAAAAAACAAGGATCTGAGGGAATTAGAATATACATTTAAACAATAGCTAACAAGCAAAGATTGAAATAATTATAAATAATTCCTTTCTCTCTGTCTCTCTCTCTCTCACTGTTCACTCTGCCTGTCAAAAAAATAATTATCTAACAATCAAATTAATAGGCAGCATCTACTAGACACTCATCTGAGTATGTGGAATGCTGTAGAATGTGCTTGTATCTTATTCAATATTTGAAATGTTGGCCAAAAACCAACTTGTAACAGTCAGACTTACCTGAGAGCATGCTGCCCACCTACCATGGTCAAAAACTTTGTGCAAAGAAAAGGGATATTCCTCATGGCTGCTTGACATACCTGGACTTGGAACAAGTAAACACTTCCAGAATGATTTTTCTGCCCCAAATCAAGTTAGACACATTATCCATTTATCCTTCAACTATCCATAAAATGTCTGCTTACTGCCTTGGATAATTCATTCATTTAATGTAGAGGTTTCATGCATATATGTTGCTCTGTTCATCTTTATCTTTTATATAGGTTATAATTGTCATTTTGCTCTTAGTCACCATCTTAAATAAAAACAATATACTTAAATGAGTTTACAGAATGAAATGGGAATAGGCATGCTTTCATAAAAAAAATCAAGAAAATACAAAAGCTGTAGAAAATCTAAATAAAGGAAAGATTGTAAGAAAAGCTATGTACACATTAATATAGTTATCTATGTAAGTAACTCAGCTCAATTGGTTATAACTACAATCATAGAGAGTAAATATATCTAAACTTCAGATTTGGCCAAGTCCTGGGCATTTAATGCTCCCTGATGATAATTCTGGCAGAAAATAAAAATTATCAAACACATCAAAGGTGAACCTTGAATAGAGCAAGGTAGCTGATGATGTAGTGCAACCTGGGAACATTAGACCATTTATGAGAGATTTGTACATCAAATTGCCACTGACAGCATTATTTTAGAACAAAATCAAACATCAGTCAAAATGTCCTAAGATGTGTTAATACTGAAAGACAAAGATTTGTTACTCTTAGAAGCAACAAATTCCTACAGAAGAGTAAACCCATTGCTAAGCCATCTGTTATTTGCAGTACACATAATAAATTCAACAGACGGGTACACCCCCTGTGTTTCCTATAAACAGATGGTTTTTTAAAAGTCTAAAATATCCTATCAATGGAAACCTCAACCAAAACCAAATTTAAAAAAAAAAAATCCCTCACAACCACACAGCCCTCAGTTGAATACTTGATTTCTTTTCATTCACATACACATAATAAAGATGGCACTGAAAACCCTAGACTACTATCCTTCTGTTACCATGAGAGCAACATCTTTTCTTTGTGAGACACATGTGGAGACAAAGGAGGTCTATTCAGTTGAACTGGTTAAACCATCCTTTATACCTGGAATGCTGATGATACTTCTAGTTGGCAGGCAGAAGCAGCATAGCCAATAAATAGCTCACCTACTTCATTTATTTACAAAACACACATGCCCACAGTACACAGATACAACACATAAATGAATGGATTCAACATGTAAAAGGACATGGCAGCATCCCATTACAGCAACCTATTTCATTCTAAGATACTTCCCTTAAACTTATGAAGAAATAATATTTTGAATGAAATAGTAACACCTGAGAACTTTTTAAAAAAATTCTACTCAAAAGCATGCAGATGACTATAAACTATTTAAACATGTTTTCAAAACTTATTCAAATATTGGTTTTATGTGATACCAAGTCCTTCATATGACATTAACATGCTCAATAGAATAATTTTTATGAACAGTTTAGAGTCAGCAGATAGAAATTAATATGGAACAAAGGCAAAAAAGAAATTAAGGTTTTTTGTAATCTATTTAAGCTAAGTAGAAAATGGCATCAATTCCCAGAAAGTCAGACACTTCCAGCTGGCACCCTGCCTCACTTGGCTAATCCTCTGCCTGCGGCCCTGGCTCCCTGGGTTCTAGTCCGGGTTAGGGCACCAGGTACTAGTCCTGGTTGCTCCTCTTCCAGTCCAGCTCTCTGCTGTGGCCCGGGAGGGCAGTGGAGGATGGCCCAAGTGCTTGGGTCCCTGTTCCTACCTGGGAGACCAGGAGGAAGCACCTGGCTCCTGGCTTTGGATTGCACAGAGCGCCGGCTGTAGCAGCCATTTGGGGGGTGAACCAACGGAAGGAAGACCTTTCTCTCTGTCTTTCTTTCTCACTGTTTAACTCTGCCTGACAAAAAAAAAAAAAAAAAAAAAAAAAGAAGGAAGGAAGGAAGGAAGGAAGGAAAGAAACTTCCATTTTTTTATAAATAATATTCGTCTTACAATAATTATTACTATTTGAATTAATCTTTCTTAGCTTCTATTACTGATGAGTCATAAATGTTCAGTTCCTTTCTTGGAATCAATATATCAATAATATAGGTATCCATATAGAGGACATACCCTGGAAAAGGATATGTGAACATATATATTTCAAGTCCATTATACTCAAATATTCCCAATCAGTTTTCATTCAAATAAAGCTAACAAAAGATGTAAACTCAAAAGAGAGATCAACTCTAATGTAAAATAGCCACAGAAGAAAATGAGCAGATTTCTCTCTGCCAACTGTCCCACAACATTAGTGAGAAAGCATACCAGGAAACACCTTTCTGATGTTTACTGATCACTGTGTCATGGTTTAATGAGGATGGGATTTTACTACACATTTACCATGCCAAATACTACATGCTTTTCATGAACTCATTTAATTCTCAAAGTAGCCACAGAAAATAACAGCAACATATTAATAAAGGAAGAAAGTATTACTTAGAAAGCACATTTTTTTAAAAAAAAATCTACACAAAAAGTACAGTCTTTATTAGCCACCAGAAACCTCCTCAGTATTGGAAATGATCTACTACAAATGGGAGGCTAACATGTTACAATTTAAGGCACATTTGCTATTAGTCTAAATGAAGACTTTAGCCTGACCTCTATCTAAAGTATCAAAGTTTCAGAGAGCCATAAAATAATACACATCAATTAATCATCATCATCTGCTGAGTCAAACATTGGAAAATAATGTCAAGAAGTTACCCTGTAATTACTTTGTGGCTCCTTGAAAACCCATTTGACATAATCACTCCTTGACAGCTGCAGCAGGGAAAATGTTCTATTTCTTCTCCCACCAGTACCCTCTTCTGAGAGCCAGGGGCATTGCTTTTCAGCACTTCCTGATCTGCCAAATGTTTATGAGCAAAGCGTGTGGGGTGCCTTGGTAATCAGTGCTCCTGAGGCCAGTCAGGGCTTGAGAGTTTCCAATCAAAGCTGTGGATTCAGGAGAGCCACAGTCAGGGGACGGGCAATAGGCTTATTATTACCAGTGTGCAGAGAGGAAAATTACTCAAGTACAACAGAAGAGTATCTGGTTTTATCTAAAAGATTTCTGGAACATTTCCCTCCCTTCTGTCTATGACATTTCCATTTACAAAAGAAGTCCTCGATATATACCACATTATAATCTGTTATACATTCTTATTTGCCTGCATGTGGGGCAAGTGGTATTTTAAACAGTGACTTCTTCATGAAAAGTAGGCAAGAAATTAAGTCATTCTGTACCCAACTGAGAAAGCAAGCAGGAATTTCCACCCAAGGTTTTGGGAACTAGGACCACAATTGGGTTTTCTGCCTATACCTGAGATGACAAGGGCTAAACAAAGCTCACTCTGAACATGAAGTGAGGCCTTTTATCGGCTCATTTCTGAGATGTGAATATGGTACTTGATGCCTTCTCTAGACACCTACCATTGAGCTGACTTCTGAGACTGTTCCTCACTTCCCAAGGAGAGAGTGTTTTCTATCATAATTACCCACTTGGCTTTCATCAGGGGCGTCCTCCAGAAGAAAGGCCTAACCTGACAGCACAACATGATAAGCCAGCACCTCAGCAACAGAGTGTGCAAGGAGCCTAGAAAAAAAAGCCTCCACAAAGCAATCCCATTGTGAAGATTGAAGCTTTCTATTGCATTGAGAATACCTGTGTTCTTATCATGGATTTTTCATTTTTTTCCATCAGAAGAGATTATGAGTTAGGCCTGTGACACAGCAAGATTTAGAAAGTCTATTGCATTATCAAAAATGTCATTGATGCCATATCTTACACCTCCACAGTGAAAGGGGGGAGAAATAAAGAGTAGAAAAAAGAAAAGAGCAATAAAGGAACTAACCAGGCAACTCTATAATAAATGCCAGTTTCTGGAAGGCTATTTTATTCCACTGAAAGGGGCAAAAAGGGGAAAACTCATTCATGCATTTTGGTTCTCAGTACTGAATTGGGAAGTGCTCATGCTGGATTCTTCATTTTCCTAAGTTTCCAAACGCATCCTCAGAAGTTAAAACAAAGATAATTTATCCCACTTTTCTAAAGAAGAGGAAAATTTGAAAGAGAAATAAAAAGTATCATGTTACCAAACAAATGTTACTTATAGTATCTTCAGGTAGAACAAAAAAAATTGAAGGCAGAAGGGAAAAGAAGTCTTTCATTAAAAAAGAATAGGTTAATTGTGCTGGCCTAATTTATGGCTGTATCATTCTCACTTTTGTCCATAGTAATGCCACTTGCATATTTATAAGGAAGAAAATTCTGCATAATTAAAAAATGAATTTATAGATTATTTCATAACTGGAATTTTAAAGTAACTTTTTAGTAATAATGTGCTACAACAATGACAATCTCACTTCCTAAAGCCTTATTTTTTAAATGTTGATAGCTCTTATAATATTCTCTAAAATTGTTACTAATTTAACATTTCAACTTCATATCTTCTCCCAATTTCATATAATTTACCCTACTTAATTCCTTGCTTCTGGATATGCCACACTTGCCACCCAATGAGTTTATTTCACTGGTCATTTATTTTTAACAGTAAAACCAAACTATTTGAAGGAAATAATCTCCCAGCAAATCCAACATGGGGAAAAAAGACTCTTATTTATCCAGCATTTTGTGCCATGAATTGAAGCTTTATTGCAAAGAGTAAGCAATAAACAAAAACACCTCAGGGGCCTGGGAGGAGCAATGTAACCCATTACATTTAATTAAATCAAAGGATGGGAGCCCCAGGGTTGAATGAGCTGAAGAACAAATTTGCATTAACACCTAGCAGCCAAACAAGTAGCTGTGGGTCTAGTCTGCAAGTACAATTGTCACCATCTATTCTCTGCACTGAAGGGGGGCCATTAGCTAAATTCTTAGGCATTGTTTGTCCACTGATGAGAGGCTGCCTTCCCAACATTTCACTCTATCACACATGAAAATTGCCTACTAAAATAAACAGCTTCCTCTGAGGGCTCAGAAACAAACATTATTACCTGACTCCAGTTTGCAATTTGTTGAAAACTCTTCAGGGCTGCTAAAGGAGACAAAAAGAAAATGAAGGGTGTGATTCCAGGCCCTAACTTTACATTTGATGGAGATCATAGGTTTGAGCAGATTCTTTTGTAACATCGGAGACTACAAGGCAGGTTATTCCTTAGGCTCCATGAACAGTAGCTCATTCTAGATGGAATACTTTGACTTGATCCTACAATACAAAGCTCTCAAACATTCATAGCTGAAAGCTTACTCAATTGTTCAAGGAAGTCAAAATGGTCTCACTTTACAGAGAATTCCCCTGGTGACTATTTTTATTGTTCAGAGAATATGGTCTTTTTAAGATTTTTATTTTGAAAGTCAGAGTTACAGAGAGAGAGGGGGAGAGACAGAATCTTCCATTCTCTGGTTCACCCCACAGATGGCTGTAACAGCCAGCACTGGGCTGAGCCAAAGTCAGAAGCCAGAAGCTGCTTCTGGGTCTCCCACATGGGTGGTAGGGGCCTCATATGTGTAAATATATTAAACAATATTCTCAAGGAACAGCACTGTTGGATGCAGGGTTGAGCTGCCACCTACAACACCTGCATCCCATAGGGCCACAGGTTCTACTCTCTGCTGCTCCACTTCCCATCACCAGCTCCCTGCTAATGCACCTGGGAAAGCAGCAGAGGATGACCCAAGTCTTGGGCCCCTGTACCCAAGTGAGAGATCCAGTTGAAGCTCCTGCCTCCTGGCTTTGGCCTGACTCACCCCTGGACGTTGCAGCCATTTGGGGAGTGAACCAGTAGATGGAAGATTTCTCTCTCTCTCTCTCTCTCTGTAACTCTGCCTTTCAAATAAATAAAACAAATTTTAAAAAATAACAGCATAGAAAATTTTGAAAGTTCAACACAATAGATCATTAGTAGTTCCACTCTGCTAAATGATGAGAAAGTCAGTATGATAAAGGCTAAGAAAGGGGCAGAGATAGGGCGCTGGCTAGTGTTATTTCATGTTGAAAAAGAAACCAAAATTATAGCAAGACTATAATACACATCAAGAAATATTAGTCCAGGGGCCATCACTGTGGCATAGCGGGTAAAGCCACCGCTGGCATCCCATATGAGCACTGGTTCCAGTTCCCCCAGCTCTCTGCTATGGCCTGAGAAGGCAGTAGAAGATGGCCCAAGTCCTCGGCCCCTGCACCCACATAGGAGACCTGGAAGAAGCTCCTGGCTCCTGGCTTCGGACTGGCACAGCTCCGGCCATTGCATCCAACTGGGGAATGAACCAGTGGAGGAAGACCTCTCTCTCCCCCCGACCCTGCCTCTCCTTCTCTCTCTCTGTAATTCTTTCAAATAAATAAATAAATCTTTAAAAAAAAAAAAAAAAAGAAGTATCAGTCTGAATTAACAATATGTGATAATTCTCTATCCATAAGATGTTGAAAAGCCTTTTTTAAATGAAACCTCCTGGATCACCAAGCTATCACATTCTACAATGCTTCAAAGTGAGATGCATAGTTTACAGGTAGGGCCAGCAGACTGAATCTAAATGGGTTCAGACATTTCTGGACTGCTCCTGTAACAGCGATTGTGGTGGCAGGGTTTCAGCAGCCTTTAAAGAGTTAGGCTCTTTGACTAGAACCTAAAGTTCAAAATGGCTGGAACAGAGGCTCACAACCTACATTTCATACCTATTCCTTATACTCAAGGCACTCTTTTTTTAAAGAATTTTTTATTTATATAAAGTGAACAAATTTCATATATTTCAAATATACAGTTAGGACCATAGTGATATTTCCTATCCTACCCATGCTCCTACCCACTCTCCTCCTTCCTTCCTTATTCTTTTAATTTTTAAAAAAGATTTATTTTATTTATTTGAAAGACAGAGTTACAGAGAGAAGTAGAGATAGAGAGGTCTTCCATCTGCTGGTTCACTCCTCGAGATAGCTGCAACAGCCAGAGCTGCACTGATCCAAAGCCAGGAGCCAGGAGCTTCTTACAGGTCTCCCACATGGGTTCAAGGGCCCAAGGACTTGAGCCATCTTCTACTGATTTCCCAGGCCACAGTAGAAAGCTGGATTGGTAGAGGAACAGTCGGGACTAGAACTGGCGCCCATATGGGATGCCAGTGCTTCAGGCCAGAGCTTTAACCTGCTGCGCCACAGCACTGGCCTCTATGCTTTCAATTTTAAAATGACATACTTTTAGTTTATTTTATAATCATAAGCTTAACCCTCCACTAAGTAAAGAATTCAACAACAACAACAACAACAAAAACACCACTGTTCCTCATCAGTAGAGACAAGAACTGTAAACAATTATAGAATCTCAAAATGTCAGTTTTGCTCAGATATACTACATTTTTTGGTATTCTACATTAACTACCAGAGAAAACATAGATTTGTCATTTGTCACAAATTTGTCATTTGTCAGACTACCTTATTTCACTAAGTATAATGGTTCCCAGTTGCATCCATTTTGTTGCAAAAGATAGAATTTCATTCTTTTTTATGGCTAAGTACTATTCAATAGTGTATATATACTACATTTTCTTTACCCAGCCAGCAGCTGATAGACATCTGGGTTGCTTGCATTATCTTAGCTATTGTGAATTGAGCTGCAATAAACATCAGAGTACAGATAATGCTTTCATAGACTGATTTCATTTCGTTTGGGTAAATTCATAGGAATGTATTGGCTAGGTCATAAGGTAGATCTATTTTCAGATTTCTGAGATATCTTTATACTGTCTTCCATTATGACTACATGAGTTCACATTCTCACCAACAGTGGATTAGGGTACCTTTATCCCCACATTCACACCAGCATTTATTGCTTGTTGATTTCTGTATGAAAGCCATTCTAATCGAGGTGATGTGAAAACACATTGTGGGATTTATATGATCTCCCTGTTGGCTAGTGATCCTGAGCATTTTTTCATGTGTCTGTTGGCCATTTGAATTTCATCCTTTGAGAATTGCCTATTCACATCCTTAGCCCATTTCTTAACTGGATTGTTGTGTTGTTGTTGAGTTTCTTGAGCTCTTTATACATTCTAGATATTAATCCTTTATCAGTTGCATAGTTTGCAAATACTTTCTTCCATTTTGCCAGCTGCCTCTTGACTTTGTTGAGTGTTTCCTTTGCAGTGCAGAAGCTTCTTGGCTTGATGTATTTTTGCTTTTATTATCTGTGCTTTGGGGTCTTTTCCAGGAGCTCTTTGCCTGTGCCAATATCTTGCACAGCTTCCCCATTTTCTCCTCTAGTAATTTGATAGTATCAGGTTCTAGGTTTAGATCCTTAATTCATTTTGAGTTGATTTTTGTATAAGGTGTAAGATAGGGGTCTTGTTTCATACTTCTGCATGCAGAAATCCAATTTTCCCAGCACCATTTGTTGAAAAGACTGTCCCTTCTCCAGGGATTGATTTTAGCTCCTTTGTCAAAGATTAGTTGGTTGTAGATGCATGGATTAATTTGTGGGGTTTCTATCTGTTCCACTGGTCTACATGTCTATTTTTGTCCCAGATAAGGCTGTTTTCATTACAACTGCCCTAAAGTATGTGTTGAAGACTGTTATTGTGATGCCTCCAACTTTCTTTTTGCTGTATAAGACTGCTTTAGATATTCAGGGTCTCTTATGATTCCACATGAATTTTAGCACCATTTTTTTCTAGGTCTGAAAAGAATGTCATTGGTGTTTTCATTGGGATTGCATTGAATCTGTAATTGCTTTGGATAGTATGGACATTTTGATGATATTAATTCTTGCAATCCACTTGGGAGATTCTTCCATTTGTGTCTTCTATTTCTTTCATTAATGTTTTGTAATCTTCATTGTAGAGATCTTTGTCAAATTTATTCCAAGATATTTAAATATTTATGTAGCTATTGTGTATGGGACTGATCTTACAAGTTCTTTCACAACCATGGCATTGTCTGGGTAACAAAGGCTATTGATTCTTGTGTGTTGATTTTATATCCTGCCACTTTATCAAACTCTCTCAAGAGTTCCAATATTCTCTTAGTGGAGTCTTGGTGTCCCTACATACAGAATCATGTCATCTGCAAACAGGGATAATTTGATTTTCTCCTTTCCAATTTGTATCCCTTTGATTTCTTCTTCTTGTCTGATGACTCTGGCTAAAACTTCCAGAACTATATTGAATAGCAGTGGTGAAAATGGAAATCCTTTTTTTGGTCCTAGATCTTACTGAAAGTGCTTCCAGCCTTTCCCATTCAAAATGATGCTGGCTGTGGGTTTGTCATTTATTACTTTGATTGTGTTGAGGAATGTTCCTTCTATACCCAACTCACTTAAGATTTTTATCACAAAAAGGATGTTGTATTTTATCAAATGCTTTCTCTGCATCTATTGAGATAATCATTTTTTTAATTCTTCAGTTTGTTAATATGCTGTATCACATTTATTGATTTGCATATGTTGAATCATATCTGCATACCAGGAATAAATCCCACTTGGTCTAGGTGAATGATCTTTCTGGTGTTTGTTGGATCCAATTAGTGAATATTTTGTTGAAGATTTTTGCATCTATGTTCATCAGTAATGTTGGTCTATAGTTTTCCTTCACTGTTGTATCTATTTTGGTTTAGGAATTAAGTTGATGCTGGTCTCATAGAAGGAGTTTGGGAGGATTCCTCCCTTTCAATTGTTTTGAATAGTTTGAGAATAATTGGAATTAGTTCTTTAAAAGTTTAGTAGAATTCAGAAGTAAAGCTATCTGGTCCTGGGATTTTCTCAAAGCACTCTTAAATTCCACAAATTTGTTTTGACCATGCCCACATTTAGACAGGTCATTTCAGCAGGCCAGAGTGAAGGCCTCAGAAGCAAAGTTCTCTCTAATCTGCTTCCATGCTCTTGTCCTCTGTTCCCACTGCCTCATTCATTAAGGCAAGCTATAGAAACTGTAGCTTCTCTTTCCCAAAGTAGGTCATAGAAGCTAGAACCCTTCTCCCCCAAAGCAAGCCACATAAGTATAGTACTCTTATCTTCTCTTTCTGTCTTAGAGATGTCCATAAAGAAATTCTCTGACCCCCCAATCACTGACAGTGGATCAAGAGTCCCCATTTTAGAAAGGTTTCTACCCCATACTGGGGAGGAAGGAATGCTGCCTAGAGAGGCCAGGAAAAATCTAGACAGGCCTTTCTGGGCTTCACCACTCTGTCTACTGGCATTAGATCTTACCAGTTTTGTTCAGTCATATTTCTACATGGCTGTGTCTATGGAACCTAAAGGATAAAAGTAGACACAGCATCCTGGGTCTTTGCATCTTCATTCTAAAAGCTCCTAAGTCTAGTAAAACTATTATTAAATATATTTGTTGTGCTTTTCTCTCCTTTGCCCCTCTGTTAATAGGGTGTCAGCCATGACCTTTTATGATGGTCATGAAAGGAATCATCCTCTTTCCACCCCTGTGAGGAAACAGCCCATAGAACAAGGAATAATGCCTGCTGCCTATGCTTTGACATTTGTGAAAATTAGTATCAACTTTATAAACTCACAGTCTTATCAAAAACTTGCATCCAGAGTGAAATTTGAGTTATTAGCTTAAGGTTAATGTGACTCCATACTACTTAAGTGGTATAAAGCCTGAGAAACTTGAAGAGATACATACATACATATGCATATATACAACATATTCACAAAAGAATTCTGGAAAATCTCAGACTGTATTTACTAAAACAACTAGCTATATCTATAAACTCTGTCACATTTTTGTGTGACAAGTACAAAAATACATGATCTGAGGTTGGCCATATACCCATAATAATATATAATATTATATTCCAGAATATTTTTATACTATTTAAGCACTGATTTATAGCACCTTGACCTCCATATTAGTTTACATTTGAGGCCTAACAATACTCTGTGGGCAACATTTTTATGCCAGAATGTTATTCATTTGCTTCCTAGTTATATATGCTTCATCCACTAAAATATTTATAAAATCTCAATTTGGTGATACTTGGTGGTAATCTTACTACTCAGGATCACAGATACTGATACTCTTCAGTCTCAACAGATAACTGTTATTGTGATTGTATGTGATTATAATCTGTACTAACACAAATTCTTGGCATTTTATGCTACATCAAATATTTTACCAGGTAATTTAATTGCTAAGTATTTAGGTTTTCCAAATTGCTAGGTAACTAATCTCAATGTTAAAACTATAAATTCAAATATTTTCAAAAATCATTTTACTGATAGTCAAGCAACTCCTCCACTAAGTACAATTTCCTTTTGCCAATTATGCTATTTACCCAATTCTATTTAATACCAGCATGTAAATTATTTTCAAAGTAATTTAAAATGTTTTAGAGTTGGCATAATTTTCAATTATTCTTAAAAATAAATTACTTGGTAAAACAATTCTCAGTTTTTCTCTTAAAGCCATGGGCAAAGCTATTAAGTTTTCTGCTTAATGGATTCAATCCTATATAGAACCAGATAATTAAATCAGGATCCTTGAAATAGTATCTATTTTATATATCTGGCTTTTGATTTAACAATCATTTTGCCCTTTGAAAAATGTAACATCACTTACTCATTCTATATTAACAAAAAGGCAAAGAGAGAGAATAATTGAAGGGTTAATCTTATAAATCTGAAAAAATTTTTATAGTTATATCAATGTAAAAATGAATCACAGCCTTTTCCAGTAATCAAAATAGTTCATATCAAATGTCATTGTTTTTTGATTGCTCTATTTTTTATTGTTCTATCAGAGTCTATAATGACCTCATCTTTATATTTCCATGATAATTTGCAATTGCTGTTCTCTTCATTCAGTCATGATATTCTTCTTCTTACAATGTAAGTAAATCTTCCCCACCAAAATGGGTATTATAACAATGGTTAGTAGATGCTAGATAGGCAGATAATCACTGACTTCATAGGTAGATATGAAATATTGTTGTCTTTTGATAAGACAAAATGGTATTCACTTAGAAACCTGGACATTTCTACCATTAAATAGCTTTCTTTTCTTTTTAATTATTTTTTATTTTTATAACTAATATGAATGAAGTCATTATAAAAAAAAAGTATTATTTTCATTATCAGCTTGAGGTTCAATCTGCTTCTATGAGACCAGGTACACTAGCCAACAAATTGCTGGTGATACATCCTAGTATTATTATTATTATTATTATGAGTATTACATTTTAAAGGGACCAAAAAGAGCAAATGAAACATTAGAAAAGAGAACTAATCAAAGCAAAAAATTATAAAATAATGACTTTAAAAATTACGAGATTAGGTAAAATATTCATCTAGTAAATTATTTTTAATGTTCATTTTTAAAGGATTTCTGTTTGAAGAAAGCAGCTAAAATGTCTCTTTGCCTCTCAAATAATTTTAAAAATAATTTAAAAAAACACTATTTGTTATGGTTAACAAGGTGCAAAGAAGATCCTCAGGCAGGAGTTATTTTTCTCTGATTATTCTATAGCACAGAAGTGAATTTAATAGAGATGTATGTGAGTATTTATGTATAAATACATGGCATACTTTGAAGGATTTTGTTTTTAAAATAGATGATTGAGAGCATTAAAAAAAATCCTTAATCCTTTTGGAGCAGGTCTTTGGCCTAGTGGTTAATATAACAGTTAAGGCACCCATTTCCCATATCAGCATATGAGTTCAATCCCTAGCTCTGGTTCAATCCTCAGCTCTAGTTCCTGATTCCAGCTTCCTGCCAATGAATGCAAATCCCAAGAGGCAATTGTGATGACTCAACTAGTCGGTTCTTTCTACCCACAAAAGAGACATAAATTGAGTCCCTGGCTTCACCCTCTTCCCACTATGTGGTCATTTGCAGAGTGAGGCAGCAGATGAGAGCACTCTCTAATAAATTTTTAAAAATTTTTAATGCCGCCTTTGCTAAGTGTGTAATAAAATATCACATGCTCCTTTAATATTATTCAAAATTACAATATAAACACATTCAATATCATGGCTTAAAGTTGAGGGATGCTTTCTTTCCCAACTTCAAACTCCTTTAGATTCTGATTCAGACTCTGCTCCCTACTACAATACTATTTTTAGAGTTTCACTTGTCTCATCACATGTAAGAATGAGGATATCAAAATAAGCATAATATTAAGAAATATGAAAATAACCAGAAGAAAGACTTAGAAAATTCAAGAGTTGGCTTCTGACATACAGGACAGAATAGGTAAAGGGACTGTTAATTTTCAATATAAACCCTTCAACATATTCTATTTTAACCATATCTGTATGCCATTCTGATTTTAAAAACTGAGCCACTACTCTGTCCCAAAAGTAGTGTTATGTGAAGAAAACACATAATTAAAACCTGTTTCCTGCTCTCCAGGAGTTCATAGTCTATGGGAAGTCAGATAGGTAAGCAAAATTACAATTCTAAGTGATAACTGTGCTCACAGAATTAGTTACAAGATGGTATCGCTACAGCATAGGATAAAAAGAAACAGGGAACTGATGTTTGAAATGCTATTTGAAATCAGAGTCTTGATGTCTGAACCTGTGTGTAAGATGACTCGCCCTCACATCTAGAGCCACTCCTGGGATAATTCCATTAAAATCAGCATAATCAGTAGGAGATATCCTATTCCTCTTGAGGAGTGCTAAAAGAGAATTGTTTATGACACTTTGATTAGTACTGTAGGTTGAGTAAAAATGAGGAGGAAAGAAAAGCTGAGACTGGCAGTGTAATGGACATTTGGTGCACCATACTACATTGTTTCTAAAAAAAGGAGCTCATTTTTACAGTTAAAAAAAAATAGAGGTTAGGGCTGATTACCCAGGCATTCACTCTTCCTACGTATTCTTCAAACAGCAGATCACCTCTTACAGAGGTTCAATCGAAGACTCCACTGTGTCAGCTGGAGAAAGATACGTTGTAAGAGTAAAATACTGATCTATAAGATAAAATGTATGCTCCACTTTCCTGCCTAACCCCACAGATCCTGGGAGCAAATAAATTTTATTTCTATTCAAGTTTGTCAGTATCAGTTTCTATTATTTTGCAGTCAAGAACTTGACACAGACTGGATATGACAGAAAATCAGAGATATGAAAGGATTCCCTAATCTCTATAACACTCTTACCTATTGTCATTCTGAAAAACTATTACTGAGTCAGAGTATAACAGAGTACTTTTAAGTTTTCTGGTTTTGATTTAGGCAGAAAAAGAGAATGATTTCAAAACAAAGAACATTATGTGTTTAACCTGAGACAATCAAGAAATTAACAGGCCTGTTATAAATATTACACTAGCAAACAAAAAGATCATCTTTTACCCATCTCTAATACCCTTGATCTATATTTCAACTGTTTTCCTATTCTGGACTGTTATTGTGAATAATATTATCTTTAATTTTTTTCACTGACACATTATTGAGAAAATTTGAAGATATGGTTATTTATTAAAGAATAATTATGTATTTCTAGAGAGGAATTTTTAGGTCAGAGAACATCTTCATTTCATAACATCAATTTTCATATTGAAGCATTTTTCTTTATCATTCAAAGAAAAATCTATGAGTATCCTTACCAAACACATAAATAAAATTTCTTTACATTGCCAAAATTTCAAACATTTTAAACAAGGATAAAGTTTTACTTACTGCAAAACTTTCAAAAAAACTACTTAAAAAACTGTATGAAAATGAAAATATTCTAAACAAGTCTGAGGAAACATTTGTGTGTCTTAACAATGTGTGTTTTGTTTTTGATGGTTTTACGTTTCTGATATCCAATACTGCTTTGACATCAGATCTTCTCCCACAACTCCAACATTAAGAATCACCGACTGAAAGATATTTAAGTCTAACCAGTACCACCCTGCACATGTTCAAAGGAAATAAGGGCCGATACAAGCAACAGCTGGCAATCAACTTTCTTTGTGAATAAAGATTTAACACTTTCTTAGTGATCTCTTGACCACTGTGATGGATAATAGCAGAAAGCTCTGGAAGTGATTAACAAAGAAAATAAGTGACAGTTAATCCCTTAGACAATTTTCAAAAAAAAATTTACCAAAGAGGGGAAAAAAGATAAGCTTATACCAGTAGAAAGTAGGCTAAGAATAAATGATATTCTATCCTTAAAAACAGACTTGAATTCAATCCATCAAACTAGTATCTTTAAAAATGTAATTAAATATTTTTAGTACCAAATTACCCACACTACTTTCAGGGGCCTAGTTATATTACAGTAATATCTCAAATATACCTCAGTGCTCTAAGATTTTGTATATACTGTCTCTGGACCCATGAAGGGTCTTCAACAAGTTCATGGAAAGTAGAATTAGAAGTTTGTTTTTCACCAAAAGTCTTAAAATCCATGTACAATTTTATCACAATATGTATTTTCCATGAAATTTTCAAAGACCTCTTAAATATAGTTCATCTCCCACAAATGTGGAAAAAGC
Organism: Oryctolagus cuniculus; assembly: GCF_964237555.1. Classification (NCBI taxonomy): domain Eukaryota; kingdom Metazoa; phylum Chordata; class Mammalia; order Lagomorpha; family Leporidae; genus Oryctolagus; species Oryctolagus cuniculus. Next base: position 158,301,542 of record NC_091433.1, read on the forward strand.
ATTGGTTGAGTTTGAAAACTAAAGATAATTATAAGAACAAGAATAAATACTAATTAGAAAACAGTCTGAGATTCGAGGGTATGATTTATTCAATTATATGCAATTTATACACAGATTAATATTAAATAAATTTCATACATATATGTGATCTTTGGAAATTTTTAAATTAGAAGCTAGAGGTTAAGGCTATATGTTATTATTATTTAAATTTATGTTAGAGTTGTACATTTAATAAGTCTTTCTCTATGAGTGGTCAAGATGCTACTTGGGAATGCCTCTCATATCAGAGTGCCTGAGTGCAAGCCCCCACTCAGCTTCCTGTTAATGCACCCTGACAGTCAGCAAGTAAAGGCTCAGTCCTTGGGACCTTGTCCCCACATGGGATAGCAGAATGGAGTTCTGGGCTCCTGACTGAGTCAGGCCTCAGCCCACGCCTATTGCAGTATTTGGGAAGTAAACCAGAGAACAGAAAATTTTCTCTATCTTTCTCTCCCCACCTCCCATCTCTGTTGTTCTGCCTTTCAAATAAGAATAAAACTTCTAAAAAACAAAAAGTTATTTTAAAAAGTCTTTTTATATAATTACATAAAATAATTTTCTTATTTCCTGAGTATTCAGCTAAATTTGGTGATCAGTGACTTTGGGTATTTTTCAGAAGGTAAAAATCTCTAAACACTAAAAGGAGGAAACACCACCACATCTACTGGGTCTGATGACTACGCACTTTGAAAAACATTCATTACTGGGTGGGTAGTAGTGCAGCAGGTTAAGCTGCTGCTGGGGAGGCCTACCTCCCTTATCAGAGTGCCAGGTTTCGAGTTCTGATTCTGCTTCCAATTTTAGCTTCATGCTAATATGCACCCTGGGAGAGAGTAAGTATTTGGATTCCTGCCATGTAGGAGAACCAAATGAAATTTCTATTTTTTAAAAAAGAGTTATTTACTTTCTTAAAAGTTAGAGTTACAGAGAAGCAGAGAGGGAGACAGACAGACAGATAGGTCTTCTATCTGCTGGTTCACTTCCCAAATGGCCACAAAGGCTGGAGCTGGGCCAATCTGAAGCCAGGAGCCTGGAGTTTCTTCCAGGTCTCCCATGGAGGGGGAGGAGCCCAGGGATTTGGGCAACATCTGCTGCTTTCCCAGGCACATTAGCAGGGAGCTGGATCGGAAATAGAGCAGCCATGACTCGAACCAATGTCCATATGGGATGCTGGCACTACAGGTGACAGCTTTACCTGCTATGCCACAATGCTGGCCTGCTAAGTGGAATTTCTCGCTCCTGATCTGAGCCTGACCTACTCCCAGCTGCTGTGGGCATCTGGGCAATGAACCAGCAGTTGGAATATATCCTCTGTCTGTGTTACTTTGCCTTTAAATTAAATAAATATTTTTGAAAAAGTTATTACCAACCATGGAATATAAAACATTGTAAGGTCATTTTCTGAACCTCATAAAATACACACAACCAATGTATAAGTCTCATTAAAAAAAAAACTTAAAATAGAACTCTTCATTCACAAAAGTACTAAGATACTTCAATATTAATAAGACACACAAAAAATGTTCTAATGAAATTGTCACTTTAGACTAACAGGGCTGATTAAAGGAATGATTTACTTCAGTAGATCCTTGATAAAAGGATTCCATGGGAGACAATTATTATTTACTACCTATTCAGAAATACATATGTTGGCTATGTTGGTTTGATTTGATTTTATGGTATGTCCACATTTCACATATCTGCATATTCTTTCTTCTGTAGCATATTATACAGTATGTTAAGTTACATCTTCTAAACCATGACAAAAATCATTGGGTAGTATGTTCCTTATATTATGCAATACACATACATGTATTTCACAGCCTGACTCATATCTTCTTTCAATGTTGAGAATTTCATGATTTAATATTATTGTTGCCAACACTGTATTTCTAGAGGAAGCTACTAATTGTCCACATTTGGACAATGGGTTCTTCCACACGACAAAGAACATTACGGTTATTTGATAAATTAGGCACTACAGACAATGTGCTTAAGGCTAATGAGTTGTCCAAAGACCTAAGAAAATATATGTGATCTATAAAAAAAAAAAATACTGTGCCATAAAAAAAACAGAACTGAAGGATCAAATTTTAAAAAGTTCAAACTAATTTCTACAAAACATGACAAACAGTAAACCTCAGTTTAACACGTGGCTATACTCAAAGTGCATTTAATGTAAGATATGGATAAAATTAATGATTTATTTAAAGACTTATTTATTTGAGAGGCAGGGTTAGAGAGAGAGAGAGAGAGAGAGATCTTCCATCTACTGGTTCACTCTCCAAATGGCACAATGGCAGAGCTGGGCTGATCCGAAGCTTGGAACCAGGAGCTTCTTCCAGGTCTCCCAATAGGTGCAAGGGCCAAAGCACTTGGGCCATCTTTTACTGCTTTTCCAGGCCATCAGCAGGGAGCTGGATAGTAAGAGGAGCCGCTGGGACACGAACTGGCATCTATATGGGAAGCTGGCACTGTAGGCAGAGCCTTAACCTACTATACCACAACACCAGCCCCAAACTTAATGATCTTAATAGAGTTTGCTTCCAAAATAAAGAATTATACAGGGCTGCATCATCTACCTGTGACAAACTAAACAAATTTTTTTCTATTAAAAAAAGAGAAGGATTTAAATATATGTGAAATCAGATAATTCTATTTACAGAATATAGCTTATTTGTTTTCAATTATTTCTCACTATAGTGAACATCTCCATATTTGTGGATGGCCCACATATTCTGAACATTCTTTTTTGAGTATGGAAATTTTCTCAATACTGTGAATTCCTTCTCTCCAAAGTAAAAGCCCGAACTCACCTCCTTTTTTTTTTTTTTTACCTTGCTAATAAAGCAGTCACATCCAGTCAAACATATCTGCCCATGACTTCAATTTAACTAGCGAGCAAAGGAAAGAGAGAGGTGTCTTAGGGGATCCACTGAGAGTGGTAGTGAGGGAGTACATTTTTTGAACTGTGGTAGAGCATATATCATTCATTAGATGCGGTGGCAAGTGGCAGCACCAACATTTCCTTCACTGAAACCACTTCCCAGTGCAATTTGGGCATTATATCTGATGCATCCCCCCCAAAGTCTGACTTTCTGACTCCCCTAGAATCCCATGAATTTCTTAAAACCTTAATAAATTCCTTCTTGGTTAAATCAAGTAGAGTGGATTCTATTGTTTGCAACCTTGCAATGCAACTTAGAACTAAAATAAAAGGACTCCTTCCTTACTCCCAGGCAACCCCCATGCAGCAAATACACATTCATAACTGAACTTTTGGCACAAAAGCTAGGTGTCTACTGTGTTGGATATGGTAAAATGCAGAGAACATATATTCCAACTTCTTCTGTACTGACTTCTTATACTGCTGAAGCAGGAAAACTAAAACGACTTTCCAGATTCCATTGCAAATAAGGTTCTACATACAAATTAGGATATAACACGTAGACACACGTACATGAGATTTGAAATATGAACATAACACTGAACTCACTGCTTCTACAGGAAAGCACAGTGATGGATACCCTGAGTGTTTCTGCAAAAACATCCCTGTGTGAGAGCAGAAGATACCACAGCAGTCTCCTGATCCCCTAAATCTGAATTACGTATTCTTTTTTTAAAAAGATTTTATTTATTTGAAAGTCAGAGTTACACACAGAGAGAGAAGGAGCAGCAGAGAGAGAGAGAGAGGTCTTTCATCCCCTGGTTCATTCACCAATTGGCCACGACAGCCAGAGCTGTGCTGATCCTAAGCCAGGAGCCAGGAGCTTCTTCTGGGTCTCCCATGCAGGTGCAGGGGCCCAAGGACTTGGGCCATCCTCCACTACTTTCCCAGGCCATAGCAGAGAGCTGGAGTGGAAGAGGAGCAGCCAGGAGTAGAACTGGCGCCCATATGAGATGCTGGCACTGCAGGCGGTGGCTTTATGTGCCACGCCATAGTGCCAGCCACAACGAGTAACGAGTTATGAGTTATGTATTCTGTAATTCATCAGTCCTGGTGGTGACCTCCTGATTCCCCACACTAAAGATGGAGGAAGGAAGCAGTGAGCCGAGGAATGTGGTCAACATCTAGAAGCTGGAAATGGCAAGGAAACAGATTTTCCTCCAAGCCTCCAGAAAGAAGAGAAACCTGCATATATTTTGGTTTGATAACTATGACCAGTATAAGACTTCCAGCCTATGAAACTGTAAGATAATAATGATAAATTTGTTGTTTTCAGACACTATATTTGTGGTAACTGTCATGACAGCATTAGAAAATTAATACAAAGTACATCTCTGGTAGCCCTGTTTAAAATATCAAAAAGTCAAGGAATAACCCACCTTTCCATCAATGAGGACTGTACTGTACTAAGTAAGTATGAGATAGTTCACAATGCAGTATGATACAACCATTAAATGATGAGCTCAGGGCAGGCATTTAGCCTAGCAGTCAGGACACAGGTTGAGATGCCCCAGTCCCACAAGATGGCACACGTGTTCAATGTCCAGCTCTTGCTCCTGACTCCAGCTTCCTGCTGGTGCAGATTCTGGAGGACAGGTGATGGCTCAAGGTCTCTGTCTCCCATATAAAGACCAAAATTCAGTTCCTGGTTTCCAGCTTTAGCCCCAGCCCAGCCCTGGCCACCTTGGGTATTCAGGGAGTGAATTTGCTGGGAGCTTTATCTCTGTCTCTCAGACAATGCCATGGCTGAGGAAGAACTTCTAAGATCAATCCCATTCACAATAGCTACAAAAACAATCAAATACCTTGGAATAAACTTAACAAAGGACGTTAAAGATCTCTATGATGAAAATTACAAAACCTTAAAGAAAGAAATAGAAGAGGATACCAAGAAATGGAAAAATCTTCCATGCTCATGGATTAGAAGAATCAATATCATCAAAATGTCCATTCTCCCAAAAGCAATTTATAAATTCAATGCAATACCAATCAAGATACCGAAGACCTTCTTCTCAGATCTGGAAAAATTGGTGCTGAAATTTATATGGAGGCACAAGAGACCTCGAATAGCTAAAGCAATCTTGTACAACAAAAACAAAGCCGGAGGCATCACAATACCAGATTTCAGGACATACTACAGGGCAGTTGTAATCAAAACAGCATGGTACTGGTACAGAAACAGATGGATAGACCAATGGAACAGAATTGAAACACCAGAAATCAACCCAAACATCTACAGCCAACTTATATTTGATCAAGGATCTAAAACTAATTCCTGGAGCAAGGACAGTCTATTCAATAAATGGTGCTGGGAAAACTGGATTTCCACGTGCAGAAGCATGAAGCAAGACCCCTACCTTACACCTTACACAAAAATCCACTCAACATGGATTAAAGACCTAAATCTACGACCTGACACCATCAAGTTACTAGAGAACATTGGAGAAACCCTTCAAGATATTGGCACAGGCAAAGAGTTTCTGGAAAAGACCCGGGAGGCACAGGCAGTCAAAGCCAAAATCAACTATTGGGATTGCATCAAATTGAGAAGTTTCTGTACTGCAAAAGAAACAGTCAGGAGAGTGAAGAGACAACCGACAGAATGGGAAAAAATATTTGCAAACTATGCAACAGATAAAGGGTTAATAACCAGAATCTACAAAGAGATCAAGAAACTCCACAAAAACAAAACCAACAACCCAATTAAGAGATGGGCCAAGGACCTCAATAGACATTTTTCAAAAGAGGAAATCCAAATGGCCAACAGGCACATGAAAAAATGTTCAAGGTCATTAGCAATCAGGGAAATGCAAATCAAAACCACAATGAGGTTTCACCTCACCCCGGTTAGAATGGCTCACATGCAGAAATCTACCAACAATAGATGCTGGAGAGGATGTGGGGAAAAAGGGACACTAACCCACTGTTGGTGGGAATGCAAACTGGTCAAGCCACTATGGAAGTCAGTCTGGAGATTCCTCAGAAACCTGAAGATAACCCTACCATTCGACCCAGCCATCCCACTCCTTGGAATTTACCCAAAGGAATTTAAATTGGCAAACAAAAAAGCGGTCTGCAGCCTAATGTTTATTGCAGCTCAATTCACAATAGCTAAGACCTGGAACCAACCTAAATGCCCATCAACGGTAGACTGGATAAAGAAATTATGGGATATGTACTCTTTAGAGTACTATACCGCAGTAAGAAACAACAAAATCCAGTCATTTGCAACAAAATGGAGGAATCTGGAACACATCATGCTGAGTGAAATAAGCCAATCCCAAAGGGACAAATACCATATGTTCTCCCTGATCGGTGACAACTGACTGAACACCAAAAAGGAAACCTCCTGAAGTGAAATGGACACTATGGGAAACGGTGACTTGATCAGCATAGCCCTGACTGTTAATGAACAACTTAATACATTATCCCTCTTAGTAGTTTTTTTGTTCTACTTAATATGACTGGTTTAATTCTGTAATTAATACACAGTTATTCTTAAGTGTTGAAAATTAACTGAAATGTGATCCCTGTTAAACATAAGAGTGGGAATAAGAGAGGGAAGAGATGTACAATTTGGGACATGCTCAAGCTGACTTGCCCCAAATGGTAGAGTTAGAAACATACCAGGGGATTCCAATTCAATCCCATCAAGGTGGCATGTACCAATGCCATCTCACTATTCCAAGTGATCAATTTCAGTTCACAATTGATCATAATGAAAGGACTAAGAGTCAAAGGGAGCACATAAACAAGTCTAGTACCTGCTAACACTACCCGATGGAATAAATAAAGGGGAGAGTGATCCAACATGGGAAGTGAGATACTCAGCAGACTCATAGAATGGCAGATGTCCTAAATAGCACTCTGGCCTCAGAATCAGCCCTAAAGGCATTCGGAGCTGGCTGAAAAGCCCATGAGAGTATTTCAGGCATGGAAAGCCAAGACACTCTGGCAAAAGATCTCTGCGAGTGAGATCCCAGTGGAAAGAACAGGTCTTCAAAGAAGGAGGTACCTTTCTCTGAAGGGAGGAGAGAACCTCCACTTTGACTATGACCTTGTCTAAACAAGATAAGAGTCGGAGAACTCAGAGGGCTTCCATAGCCTTGGAAACTCATGACTGGAGCATAGGGAGATTACTGATGCCATAGACAGGAGTGTCAATTGGTAAAGTCAACAACAGGAGTCACTGTGCACTTACTCCTCATGTAGGATCTCTGTCCTTAATGTGCTGTGTATTGAGATTTAATGCTATAACGAGTACCCAAACAATATATTTCACTTTGTGTTTCTATGGGGGTGCAAACTGTTGAAATCTTTACTTAATGTATACTAAACTGATTCTCTGTAAAAAAAAAAAAAAAAAAAAGAAAAAGAAATTATCAATTCCCAACTTGACTCTCACTGGGATTAAACATGACAATAGGTCTGATCTGATTTCATCATCATTTAAAAAAAATCATCTATTATTTTTCACTTTATGTTTCTGTGTGGGAGCAAACTTTTGAAATCCTTACTTAATGTATACTAAGCTGATCTTCTGTATATTAAGATAATCGAAAATGAATCTTGATGTGAATGGAAGGGGGAGGGAGTGGGAAAGGGGAGGGTAGTGGGTGGGAGGGACGGTATGTGGGGGAAGCCATTGTAATCCATAAATCGTACTTTGGAAATTTATATTCATTAAATAAAAGTTAAAAAAAAAAAAAAACACCATTAAGGTTATCTAGAAGTTTAGTGGGTTGCTATGGTAAGATATTTAATCTGTTCTGTTAAAAAGAAAAAAAAAGGGAGGGGGTATACGGGGCCAACACTGTGGCCCCTGCACCCACGTGGGAGACCCGGAAGAGGCTCCTGGCTCCTGGCTTTGGATCGGCACAGCTCCGGCTGTTGCGGCCAATTGGGGAATGAACCAGTGGATGGAAGACCTCTCTCTCTCTCTCTCTCTCTCTCTGCCTCTCCTCTCTCTGTGTAACTCTGACTTTCAAATTAATAAATGAATGAATCTTTTAAAAAATTTATATGCATTACATATTTAGTACAGAATAATATATGCATAGTTTGATTTGATATATGTTTTTAAAATTGTGTTCATATATATATTTAAAAGTCTACAAAGAAATCTACCAAACATTAACAAAAGCTATCTGTAAGGGATAGTTTCAAGAGTTCTTTCAGATTCTTGTACTGCTAGATTTTTTTCAATCAAATGTAGGATACAAAAAAGTAATAACTATATTTCTCTTTTCAAATATATAGCTAAATAAAATCAGTTTTACCCTATATTAATACTTCTGTGATACTTATGTAATTTAAATATAAATCATTGAGCATACCAATTCTAAATCTTACTCAAATGTAGTAATATTTTAATTCTGATGTTAGTGATTCAATACTCTATCAATGTACTGAGCCAAACTACTTAGTCAAATGCAGTTTTTCTAAACTTACTAAAGCAAAAAATGCAGTAATACTGTGTTCATAGTAAGTTGATAAAGAATCACAGTACTAAAATAATCAGTCTGTTGAAATTGAATAGGAGCATTTGTAAGCAGTTGACTTACATTGAGGAGTACATGCTAAATTCAACATGAGTGCAGACAATGTTGTCCTTCATCAAAGGCTTCAGTCAATGAGCTCTCAAGGCCTATTACTCCAATATAACAGTGTAAATATTAAAAGAGCAATCCTCAAATCTTTAGATACACTCAAGTTTTAGAAAGACATCCAAGGAGAAAGAATCTAAAACATAGAGGGTTATTGTGTGAAACCATGCTCACAATTATATAGACACATTCACTTGAAAGTAAAGATCCATTTAAGCCTTATTATTTTAGGGTTAAAAGTGAATACTGAGTAAAAGAAAAAAGGAACTCACAATTATCATTCCAAGATAGTATGCTAATAACTTTTACAATTATCTATTTTGTTATTAGCCTTTGATATAAAACCACTGGATTTTTCATTAACATTACATTCAAATATGGGCATATAATTTATTATTACTGAATATTCTGGTAATTTCTGGAAGTGGCTTATTAGGATTTAATTATTAGATGATTTATGAGAGGGGATCATATAAACATTTTATATTGTCATATAATAGAAAAGATGAGAACTATAATAAAGAACTTAAATTACATGTGTTAAAAACCAGTACTATATCTAAATAATTTGAAGTACATGTCAGGTTTCACAATTACAAATCACAAAAGTAAAAAAACAGCCTTATTTTGTTAGCTGATATTGCATTAAATATACACAAATTCAAAGAATAATGTATCTACTGAAAGGAACGCATCATAGAATAGTGGTAAGTTTACCCTGTTAAAAATTATCTACATCCTTTCATCACAAAATGTAAATTTACAAAATCTACAAAATAAGCTGCATATTGGGGTGCTAGTTCAAGTCTTGACAACTCTACTTTTGAGCCAGTCTCCCACCAATGCACCTGGGAATCAGCAGATGATAGGCTAAATACTCAGGTTCCTGACACTCAGGTGGGAGACCCAGATAGTTCCTGGCCCAGCCCTGACTTTGGTAGATATTTGGCAAATGAAGCAGCAGATAGAAGAACTCTTCCTTCTCTGCCTCTCCCTCACTGTCACTCTTTCAAATAAATAAAACTTCTTTAAAAAATAGCCAACAACTATAAGCAACTCAAACATTCATCAACAGATTACTGGATAAACAAATTGAAGACCTATTCCTACAATACAATGCTGACCAAGAATAAGAACAATGAACAACAGATACACACAACATGAATGAATCTCAAATATATTATGCTAAATGAAAGACACCAGAGGAAAAAAAAGTGCACATAAGACTGCATTTATATAAAAACTGGAAGATTCTTATCTAGTATATCATAATATAAAGTAAATAGGTGGTTACCCATAAGAAGTAGGAATTGTCTGATAAAGGACATAAGATAACTTTTTGGAGAGATGTGATAGTGGTGATATGAGGATATAAAATTTTCAAAACTCACTAAATAGGTGTACTTTATTTATGTACTTTATATCTCAATAAAGTTAATCTTTTAACAAATTAAATTTTAGAAGAACTAAGTCTTATAATCCACTTCTAAAAACTTCCAATAATCTATATATAGCTTACATTCTGTAATTGAATTTCTTCTTTTTTCAAATACATGGGCACTCAAAAGATATCCATTAATATTTAATTATGTATATATGCACTTACTATTTTTCTTTAAATAATAAGTGCACTAAACTCAACTACACTTCATGAATTGATATTATTTGGTAAAGCATTTGGTTAACTGAAACAATTATTCAACATCTTGAAAGGATTTTGAATATTAGTTCACATTTAGATTGACATGAGAAGAATCAAACCTACAACCATTTACTAAACTATTATGTGCAGCTTAGCCAACATTAGTAGCAATTTCCCTTTAAAAACAATATTTGAATTTAAAACATAACACAGTATTATGAATCACAGCATGATTCAGTGTGTAGGGGTTAGAAATGAAGTACTGAATATACATATAAGGGGATGCAAAATACTTTGAAAAGGAATACTATGATTTCTAGCACACTTCCCACCTAGGGATTTCAATTTCCATTCTATGGCAGCCACTTGAAGAAATGTGGAATCATTGTTTTCATAAAATTGAAGACTTTAAACGTATAATTCCTTCTCTAAACTGTGATTTCATTATAGATTTCACATGCGTGCACACACACATACACACACACACAGTTTGCTCTCTTTACATTAGAAATTCATGTAAGTAATGTGAAGAACAATTTAAAGGTCAAAGAAAAAGACTCAAAGAAAGAACAGCCACTAGTTTCCTTAATTTATATGACTATCCCCATAGACTGGAGATAGAGGAAATAGCTAATTAATAGCAAGATTGATTAGTAACTGTGTACTGTCATAAAAAATTCAATGTCTAGCCTGGTGTCTTGCAAAGCAAACAGAAAATTATTCTCTGTAGTGAATTAAACTTGAATCCTATAAAGAAGCAAAATCCAAAAATATGCCATGTTTTTGCTATATACCTCCTTGCTATTTGAAGTCTCCAAGTTGAGTTGCAAAATACATGGGAACAGATGTGTTTCAGATTTGTTAGATAAATAAATGTTTGGTTTAAACTGCTACATTTGGGGTAATATTATATAGCAACAGGTAATACATGTAGGTATTACTCTATTTCCTTTGGAACAACCAGAAAATAGCTACAATATTCCTCTGTAAATAGTCACCCCAGCTAACCACTCTCTAAAATGCAATTGCAAGATAGAGGATGGGGTACAAGTGAGGCAGAACATCATTCAGGTAATTCTGCCAACATGTAGTGAAAAGGCCTGAAGCAATTGGCACGCCAATATCACACCACTGTAAGTTTGGTTACTAAACATCCTGACTAAAAAATCAAAAGTATTTGTATGAATTTTGTATTGGGTTCCCAAACAGAGATGACTCAAACAAACAAAGGAATATATTTAATAAGGTCTAAATTTTACTAATTGTGCAATTCATGACCAAAAATAAATCGAGTCTTTCAGAACATAATAGTTTCACATTTCTAACTGTAACTCATTTTAAATCATCATCTTCAGTTTACTTGCCTTTAAAATATACAAAACAGTAGATTTCAGTGATGTAATTTTCATTTCCTTTTTTTTTTTTTTTTGACAGGCAGAGTGGACAGTGGGAGAGAGAGACAGAGAGAAAGGTCTTCCTTTGCCATTGGTTCACCCTCCAATGGCCGCTGCGGCCGGCACGCTGCAGCCGGCGCACCGCACTGATTCGATGGCAGAAGCCAGGTACTTATCCTGGTCTCCCATGGGGTGCAGGGCCCAAAGACTTGGGCCATCCTCCACTGCACTCCCTGGCCACAGCAGAGAGCTGGCCTGGAAGAGGGGCAACCGGGACAGAATCCGGTGCCCCGACTGGGACTAGAACCCGGTGTGCTGGCACCGCAAGGCAGAGGATTAGCCTAGTGAGCCGCGGCGCTGGCGTAATTTTCATTTCAACAAATGTTAAATATTTCTTATGGACCTATTTCTTCACTAACAGAATCTTATAGTTTATATTTAGATTGCAATGCTCTTCTATAAATGTTCACCTATCAAATTTAGATTTTGAGATGAGAAGTCAAGCAGAACAATGATGTACACTAGGACTTCAATGCACACAATCACCCAAGTGAAAAACAAGGACTATACTGCCATTCAATACTTGCACCAGAGAACTGTGCAGAATGGAGAACATCATTAGTTTCTTTAACTTAGTTTTAAATTACTTTCCAAATTGGACTTCTAGAATAAAGGTGTTTCTTCTTGGTTGAGTTAATGCTTGTTTACTTCAGTGTCAAAAGAGTTAGGAGGCCGGTGCTGTGGCTTAGCGGGTAAAGCTACTACCTGTAGTACCAGCATCCCATATGGGCACCGGTTCAAGTCCCGGCTGCTCCATTTCCAATCCAGCTCTCTGCTGTGGCCTGGGAAAGCAGTAGAATATGGCCCACGCCCTTGGGCCACTGCACCCATATGGGAGACCTAGAAGAAGCTCCCGGCTCCTGGCTTCAGATCAGCCCAGTTGCAGCCATTGTAGTCATTTGGAGAGTGAACCAGCGGATGGAAGACCTTTCTATCTCTCTTTCTCTCTCTCTCTCTCTGCCTCTGCCTCTCTGTAACTCTGTCTTTCAAAAAATAAATAAATCTTAAAAAAAAAAAAAAGTTTAGGAGGTTTACAAATAATTAAATGAAAGGTACTGATTAAATACAGTGACAGTGACCTAATAGAATACAAAGCCAGAGTGAGGAAGGATACTTGATGTATACTAAGCTGATCTTCTGTATATTAAGATAATCAAAAATGAATCTTGATGTGAATGGAAGGGGAGAGGGAGTGGGAAAGGGGAGGGTTGTGGGTGGGAGGGACGGTATGGGGGGGAAGCCATTGTAATCCATAAGTCGTACTTTGGAAATTTATATGCATTAAATAAAAGTTTAAAAAAAAAAAAAAGAATAATAAGCACTTGAGTTTAATCATTAAAGCACTAAATATAAAATAAAAACAGGCACAATTTAATGAGAGCTCTCTATGCCAGGTCCTGGGCAGAGTCTTTATATGCATGATCTCATTTAACTTTAACAAACCGATGAAATTATGGTCGTTATCCCTATCTAACAGATAAGCAAACTCAGCCTCAAGGAGAGTAAGCAACTTTCTTTAAAGTCAAACAATTAAGATGTATTTACACTCAGATTTAAACCCATATTTGTAGCCACTGAAATATACTTGTCTCACTCATCTGATAAAGGAAATTTTAAAACTATATGACATGCACCCCTTTTATGGCATGTCTATGAGTCTTCAAACTGTTTCCCAGTTAAATATCAGTATTTGGGGCCTGCAAGGCAATGGATGATGGCTCAAGTATTTGGGTTGCTCCAGCCAAGTGTGAGATCCACATGGAGTTCCTGGCTTCTGGCTTAGGACTGGCTGAGCCCAGGCTGTTGCAGGCATTTGGGGAATAAACAACAGATGGAAGATCTCTCCTCAGTCCTTCTGCCATTCAAATACATACATACACACACACGTGTATGTACACACATGTCTATGTACGTACATACATACATAGTACGTACATACATAGATACATCTGTTTTAAAAATCAGCATTTGTCTCTGAGGGGGTCAAAAGCATACTATTAAGAGGATGCATAATAAAGCACTTAACAGATACCTCACTGAAGAGTAGCTACTTGTCCTTACCTAGAAAAAAAAATGATTATCACCCAAAAAGAAAAATATAGGAGCTTCTTGATTAGGGGTTTCTAAATAGCAGCTTTCCTTATTTGGTCTCTGAGTCTTGGGAGGCAGAGTTATGTAATGGAATGATTTCAGAAATTGAAATTAGACTAAGCTTGGTCAAAGTCAGACTCTAATTTAAACTGGTTGAGTGGCCCTGAGTAACTGACTTAACCCTTATGAAATTCAGTTCATTCAACTACGGATATAAACAATAAATGGGAAATAATGCATGCACTGCAGAGCTCTAATAAAGACTAAAGAACCTTATAAAATACCTAGGCAACACTCTAACCAGAAAAGAAAAAAACAATGTTTTTATAAACCAAAATTAGCATTCATCATTATTGATGTCATTAATATAATGGAGCCCAAATGTCAAGAATATGTCAATAAAAATGAGAGACATCTTCCACTTGTCCTATGCCTCCAAAACCAACTCTGATCTCAATAATTTCTCTGCTCATCTTCACTGTGTTGAGAAATGTACTAGGTACTATCTGCAAATACAGTTGAGCCATGCACCTCTGAAGCCCAGCTTCTGGCAAAGCATAACAGGAGTCCTTGACTGACTGACTCAATACATGAACACATGAATACCATTTTAAGGTATGGAATTACTGTTGTAAGAAAAAGTACCTTCAAGTCAAAATGTGGATGGCTGTCATTGTCTTTCCTACCCTAGCCAAAATGTCCTCTTGCCTTTTGAGGGTCAATGTGTATCTTCTATATTGATTACCCAATTAACAAATACTTTGCATAGTACCAAATAGTTAAAGGGAGTAAAATGTTTCACCGCAACACCTTCTGAGGTAGACAGTAATATCATTTCCATTTTACGGGGTGGGGGGGAGGGCATTAATATTAACTTGGCCAAAGTAACCCCCCCTTTACTTCACCCCCATCCTGCCGTGACACTAGGCAAAAGGCACCTGCTGGTAGCAAAACGGAAAACCCATTCACGCCAAGGATCTTTCAGTAAAGCAAAGGTGTGCTGCCACCTGGGGACCGCAGGAACATTTTAAAAAGCCCCACTCCCGCGGCTTGTCTGCACAGGATCTGCCTAAGACTGAACCCTTCAGTCTCCATCACAAACACGAAGCAACTAAGAATAGCAGCCTAACACTGGGAGGCTCAAGAGCATAGAGAAATTTCCTGTCATATGGGCGTAAAAAGCCTGCAGAAAGCTGTGAGTTAAGAAGAAATACTAGGAAACAGTCTCCAGGACACCATATTTAAATTAAGCACAAGGTAACGGTAGTCCACCCAAAAAACTTGAAGTTGTGGTACACTCAGGATAACTATAGCAACAATGAAACCAAACCCAGTTCAACTACTGACTGGATTGACTTAACTCACCACACTAATGGCTGAACAGCAGAAGAGACAGACCCACTTCTGGGCATGAATCTCATCACTTCAGTCCCTGCTATTCTTCTACACACAATGTCTGACATTCAATTAAAAACTGCAAAGGAGAACTTAACCTAGCAATTAAGATGCTTGCATCCCACATGGAGTACATGGTTCAATTCTCACCTGTGGCTCCCAATTCCTGCCTCCTGCTAATACAAGTCCTGGGAGGCAGCAGTTGGTTTAAGTGGTTGAGTCCCTGCCACCCACATGGGAGACTCTGACTGAGTTTCAGGATCCTGGCTTTGGCCCCAGCCCAGCTCCAGCCACTGGAGGCATTTGCAAAATGAGCCAGTGGATGGGGGCTTGTTCTCATGTATCTCACTCTCTCACTCTATTTATCTATTTTAAACAAATTTTTTAAAAAAATTTACAGGAGGCTTCTCATCATAAACTATGCGAGCCAGAAAGCAACAGACCAGTATCTTTAAAAGTACTGAAAAAAATATACAAACTACAATTCTACGCTCATGAAAATGTCTTTTTTAATGAAGGTGAGAAAAGTCTGCTTCTCATCAAGATGGAACAAGAGGGACTGCATTTACACTCACTCCCTAAACAGTGAGGAAAACAGAGAACAACATATGAAGCAGTTTTCTTCAGACATTGAACAGGCGATAAGACTGTGATCTCCAGCTCTCTGCTATGGCCTGGGAAAGCAGTAGAAGTCCTTGGGTCCCTGCAACCACGTGGGAGACCCGGAAGAAGCTCTTAGCTCCTGGCTTCATATTGGCACAGTTCAGCCATTGCAGCCAACTGGGGAGTGAACCAGCGGATGGAAGACCCCTCTCTCTCTCTCTTTCTCTCTCTCTCTTTCTCTGTGCCTCTCCTTCTGTGTAATTCTGTCTTTCAAGTAAATAAATAAATCTTTAAAAAAAAAAAAAGACTGTGATCTCCCAAGAGTAAAAACAAAGTTTTACAACTGTACCAATTTATTGCTCAGAGAAGTTACCAGGCCATAGTACAAGCAGGAGGGACACAAATAGAAAACAACAGTCCTTCTGAGTTGAGAAGACAACGATGAGATTTTTGAGGAGGTCCGAGAAGCTAGAATTTTGGGATGAAAGTAACACAGATGAGAGAGCTGCACAAAGAAAAACTCTTGAATCCCTGGAGAGGTTCTTAAGAGCTCTCTTTGGCAGAGAACTGACCTGTATATGCAGGAGAGGAAACTCATAGGAAGGGAAAACACACTAGGAAAGAGTAAGCAAAATAACTTTCAAGGTTCACAGGGCCGGGAATACTTTGTGATCCCATGGGCCATAGTGAAAAGACCTTGTAATTCAGGGACACTGACTAGAATCCTCAGAACACAGTGCTGTCATTCACTTGTTATTTCAAGTGCTCCTGTAGATTGTTCAAGACTTTATTCCTGGAAACTTTTGCTGAACCCATATTCCACTTCCAAAAGATATTCACCTTCCCCTAGGTTCTGATCCAAAACATCTCTTCTACTGCACTCATTCCAGTGCACTGTAATCTCTGCTCTCCATGCTCATAGGCCTTTTTAGAACATAGAGTCCCGCCGGCGCCGTGGCTCACTAGGCTAATCCTCCACTTAGCGGCGCCGGCACACCGGGTTCTAGTCCCGGTCGGGGCACCGGATTCTGTCCCGGTTGCCCCTCTTCCAGGCCAGCTCTCTGCTGTGGCCAGGGAGTGCAGTGGAGGATGGCCCAGGTGCTTGGGCCCTGCACCCCATGGGAGACCAGGAAAAGCACCTGGCTCCTGGCTCCTGCCATCGGATCAGCGCGGTGCGCCGGCCGCAGCGCGCCGGCCGCGGCGGCCATTGGAGGGTGAACCAACGGCAAAGGAAGACTTTTCTCTCTGTCTCTCTCTCTCTCTCACACTGTCCACTCTGCCTGTCAAAAAATTAAAAAAAAAAAAAAAGAACATAGAGTCCCTTATGGGCAAAAGCTTATCCATCCCTGTATCTATTAGATGCTGAACACCACAAATTCTAGAATAAAAATCAATGTATCACATTGTATAAGCAATTAGTTAATTATATACACATTCAGAATAATGTGTCCTAAAGTTATGTTCTTTTCCTAAATAGTACAATCAGGCACTTGCTTATTGGTTCATTCCTTAAAAAGCTTTTATTGTGCATCTACTATGTTCTTAATATTAAATGTTGTAGCATAATGGCTTAAGCTGCCACCTGTGATGCTGGTATCCCTTATGGGCACCAGTTCATGTCCAGGCTACTCCATTTCTGACCAAGATCCCTGCTAATGCACCTCAGAAAGTAGCAGAAGATAGCCCAAGTGCTTGGGCCCCTGCTAGCCACATGGGAGTCCTGGATCAAACTCCTGGCTCCTGACTTCAGCCTGGCCTGGCCTTGACCATTGCAGCCATTTGGGAAGTAAACCAGTAGACGCAAGATCTCTCTCTCTCTCTCTCTTTCTCCACCTCTTCTTTCCTTCCCTCCCTCCCTTCCTCCCTCCCTCTGTGTGTGTTTGCGTGTGTGTGTCTATCTCTCCTGTTCTCTCTGTAACTCTGCCTGGCAAATAAATAAATCCCTTTAAAAATTACTAAAAAAGAGGAGGCAGTAGGTAAAGCAAAAATATAAGGGCACACTAAGGAAAATGGCTTCTATCTCCATTCATTACTTCACAAAGCAACCCATCATATACTACTGAAAATTCAACTTGTCTATCGCTATCTTCTTAAATCATGTTCCACGTTGTTACTCTCATTTGAATGTCTGAATCTTTTTGTACAAACTCTCAAGTCAGAAACATACATATAACTAATAATATTTCAGAAGAAGGCATTTTAAAAAGGCAATAAGATGAAAAAGTATATTTTCAACTGGTCAAATTGTTGTGGCTTTATTTTTTTAATTTTAATAGATAGCACTCCCTTGATCTGACTCAAAAAAATTCCACCTTAAAATGCATACATATTTAAGACAAAAAATTACAGGTTCTTGGTCAGATAATATGGTGATAATTTTGTTGCTTATCTTTATTTTATTTTATTTTATTTTGACAGGCAGAGTGGATAGTGAGAGAGAGAAACAGAGAGAATGGTCTTCCTTTGCCATTGGTTCACCCTCCAATGGCCGCCATGGCAGGCGCGCTGTGGCCGGCGCACCACGCTGAACTGATGGCAGGAGCCAGGTAATTATCCTGGTCTCCCATGGGGTGCAAGGTCCAAGGACTTGGGCCATCCTCCACTGCACCCCCTGGCCACAACAGAGAGCTGGCCTGGAAGAGGGGCAACCGGGACAGAATCCAGCGCCACGACCAGAACTAGAACCTGGTGTGCCGGCGCCGCAAGGCAGAGGATTAGCCTAGTGAGGCGCGGCGCTGGCCTATCTTTTATTCTTTAAGTCTCAACTCACAGTGATGTAGGGATTGCTACCATGTCAAAAATAATTTTGGGTGACTAAGAATTGACTTACAAAAAAAGTATATATGTGTTCCTTGAGATGATAAGGTATCTGAGCTTTAGATCAGAATTAATCAATACCATTCAGTCCCATCCTTTCAGTATGTTGGATAATGTTTAACCTCTACTTCTTAAAAGCATACCAAATTACTTACAGCCTTAAAATAAGGCCAGCTGGCACTGAAAATAGATTGAGTTAGGTCCCAACAGCTAACTCAATGGTTGGGCTAAATATGCCCCAGAGAAGCAGTATTCAGACCAAGTCTTCAATCCCCCTATTTTAGGTTACATTACACAATTGTATTACTCCCCTTCTGCTTCATTTTCTCCCTTTCAACTCCCACACCCTAACCCACACAGTTATCTCTTTTCTTATGAACTACTAACTTCTGCAAAATATTACAAATGCCATCTAGCACATCTCAACATACAGAGATTGGTTACACTGACACAACTGGTTGATACAGAAGGTCGGATTTCACACTGAGAGTCCACTAGGAATTGTTTTAGATTGAGGATGCAGCACAGAGAAGGCCTCTCTGCTCTCATAGCTTCTTTTCAGTAGAGGGATGCAGGTATAGAAGAAAAAATAAAGGTAATCACAGATAACAATAAATGCTATTAAGAAAATCAATTTTAAAAGGTAGTATTGTAGGTAGGACAGGCAGGGATAGCCTCTCTGAAAGATGACAACTAAGTCCTAAATGGAGTCACCCAAACATCATTAACTGAAAAAGACACAGAAATCCATCATTGAACCATCTGAGAGTTAAATAAGTATAGTGTGTTTGAAAAACAATCTTAAAGCACACTGTCTACACAGAGTTTAATCATTAAAATCAGGAAATAAATATTGATACAATATTACCCTCTAACCCATAAACCTCATTCAAATTTCTCCAACTTCCCCCAATAATATCCTTCATAGATCCAGGATCCAATCCATGATGACATGTGACATTTAGTTGTCACATCTCTTTAGTCTCAAACAGTTCTTCAGCCTTTTTCTATCTTCCATGGGTCTTGATGATTTTGAAAAATACAGGTCAGGTAAATCTCAGAATGTTCCCTAGCTTCAGTTCATCAGATTTTCCTAATGACCTATGATTTTTGGCAGGAATATCAGAGAAGTGATGCTATGTTCACTTGGTGCATCATATTGGGAGTACAAAATGTTAGTTTGTTCCTTTGATGGTGATGTTAATTTTTATCACTTGGTAAAGGTGGTATAGGTTGGGTTTATAAAATTATAAGCATGCTGTATGTACTAATGAGTAGTCAGTATTTTGTGGATACTTTAAGTAAATAACCAATTTGTTACAAACTTGTTTTATCATCCATTGATAATTCATGCACCAGTTACTACTATAATAGTTGTCAAATAGTAATTCTCTAATTCAATCGTTCCTTCTAAATTAGGGTTCTCACATAGGGGTAGAGGCTATTTCACCCTCGTTGAAAGGGATATTAGGCACTGTATGAAGACATTTTTGGTTTTCACATCTAAGGGTTAGGGATGGAGATGGATAGTATTGGCATCTACGAGGTGTAGGCCATGGATAACACTACAATGCACAGGACCAAACAAAGAATTATACTTCCCAAAAAGCTTTACTGCCAATGTTCTAGAATTATTCAGCACCTGTTCTAGATTAAATGTAATCTAATATAGGTAGAATTCTCTGCTCCCTCATATTTGTGTGTGTGTGTGTACATATAAGCATGAATTCATGGAGAACCATTTTACTCAAGGGATTACAATCAGTTTCTATCATTATTTTTATGTTCAAATTGTCTCAAACCAGTTAACAGTGATGCCTTCAAACCAGCTTCCACATCCTTCAGGATGCATTATATACTTTTTCATCACTTCCTTTCTTAATGAAATAAAATGCACAGCCCTGGAGTCAGTCATTCCTTCAAAGGGCTTTGGTTTTTATTACCAGAGAATGATATTTAGAAACCAAGATCTGAGTGGTAGGCAAGTTCACTGCTATCAAGCCAAGAAAATAGTTAAGAAACAGAGAGCCTTCCAAACATTACACACACCTCCATATCCATTTGTCTGTAAGTAATGGGTTTATATCGATATCCTCATTTCCAATCCAATTTCATAGAGTTCGTTTTAACCTCCACCTTTCCACCTGTAATTTCTTCAGTTGACAATTAAGAACTTGCCTCCCTTTATCCTCAATGAATTTACTCATTAGTTCAATCTTCCCAACCCTTGATATGTACCCAAATCCCCAGCTGCAAAGCAGAAAACTCAACTCCAGATGCACCTACCTCCCATCTCTCAGGTTCTGCTCAAATTCAAGCCTAAATCTTGCTCCAACAAAGAAGAAAGAAAAGCTAGTTTAAAAAGTTTTGCCCTGGATATGCCACTTATACCCTGACTCCTACTGCCAGTTAAAAACTTGGCCTTGGGGATTCCAAGATGGCTGCATATGGAAACCATATGATGATTTTGACCAAGGGAAGATAACAGAAGAGGAACTGCATTCCCAGGGGAGAGTTAGAAAGAAGCCTGCAGCGGGAAGTCTAGAGAAACAAGAGAGACATTGTGGAGAAGCGTGAACAGTACCAATATGCAGCAGCAGGCAGGGACACCACCCAGGACTCCCACAGCCAAGGGCTGGAGGAGATGCCAGCTTCTGAGAGCGAGGTGAGAGCAGACTGTGGCAGCCTGTGTCACTGGTGATACTGCCTGAGGGAGAACTTTGTATATCACAGTGACTTTGAGTCTGGTTTGGAGCCCTAGCGGGGGACAGGGTACCCCCCACCTAATCCCATGAAAGAAAAGCATATCTTTTTCACCCATCCCCCTACAAGGGCACCCAGAAACTAACAGAGAGAAAGCGCCATCTTAATACCAGTAGAGGCTATGGTGGCTCTTGTGTGAGTAGGGGATTTTATCAAAGGGATAAATCCGCATTCCCTACTGACTTTGAGTCTGGCATGGAGGGTTATCAGAGGGCTGAGGACCAACTTAGGACTGTGAGGCACTCACATTTCTCTACCCTGACACAGACTTTTGGGCTCAAACTGTCAATGTGGAGCACCCACAGGTAGATGGTTCTGGGAACACCTCTGCTCTCTCTGTGGACAGGACAAGCTCACAGGGCTGAGAGTAGATCCCCTACACCCTGTGACTGGCAGCCTTGCATGCTTTGTGAAAATCCTGTGACTACACCATAGGGCATGAGGTGTAGCTGGATCTCTAGGCTCAGAGCTACCTTACTGCCTGGAATGAGTCATTGCAGAGGGTTCTGTGCTAACACTAAGGAATGTACAGATCCTTTGTATGATTCATATGCCTGCATGGGTGGAGGTTATGATCACTTTGGGATAACCTTGGGCATTGATCACCTTGGAAGAGAGGAGGTGAGGGTATGATTATGCCAAAAGACATGATCAAACCCTCCACCCTGCTGACAATAGAGATCTACCACACCCAATTTGGATGTCACCCTGGATTCCCATCCTACACTTGAACACTGAGAAGAGCTCCCTGGTCCAACCCAGCACACATCTCTGGATAGTCACTGAAGGAACAGATACTCCATTAAGCCACTGAGGCATAGTTCAAAGATAAAATGCATCAGTGGAGAAAACAAGTGTTTCCACAAATGCCTAAAAATAAGTGCAGAAATATAAGAAACAAGAACAAGGAAGACAACATGAATCCTGCAAAGGAACAACATTTTCAATACTCGAATGTGAAGACAAAGAGATTGATGAATTGCCTTAAAAAGAATTAGTCAAAAGCAATGAGAAGTAAATTCATGAGTTAAAGAAATCTATACATGACATGGGTGAAAAAATCTTCCTGTGAGCTAGAGACTTTGAAAATAAATTAAACTGAAATATTAGAAATGAAGAATTCAGTGTGTCAAATAAAAATACAGTGGAAAGCTTTAATAACAGACTTGGTGAGACAGAAGAAAGAATATCTGAGCTAGAAGACAAACCTATGGAACTCAGACCAAAAAAAGAAGAAAAATTAAAAATAGTGTTCCAGACTTAGAGGATGCTATCAAACAACCCAACATATGGGTCTTATGAGTTCCTAAAGGTATGGAAAGAGAGAATGGATTAGGAGGCCTATTCAGTGAAATAATAACAGAAAACTTCCCTATATTGGAGAAAGGGACGCCCAGATACAAGAAGCACATACAACTCCTAATAGACATGATCAGAAAAGATCATCACCACAACACATTAGAGTCAAACTTTCAATGGAAAAACATAAAGATTCTAAAATGTGCATGAGAGAAACACAAGATTACCTTCAGAGGATATCTAATTAGACTGACAGCTGATTTCTCATCAGAACCCCTACAGACAAGGCAAGAATGGAGAGATGGCCGGCGCCGCAGCCCAATAGGCTAATCCTCCGCCTGTGGCGCAGGCACACCAGGTTCTAGTCCCAGTCGGGGTGCCGTTTCTGTCCCGGTTGCTCCTCTACCAGTCTAGCTCTTTGCTGTGGCCCAGGAAGGCAGTGGAGGATGGCCCAAGACTTTGGCCCTGCACCCGCATGGGAGACCAGGAAAAGCACCTAGCTCCTGGCTTCGGATCAGCGCAGTGCACCAGCCGCAGCGCGCTGGCCACAGAGGCCATTGGGGGGTGAACCAATGGAAAAGGAAGACCTTTCTCTCTGTCACTCTCTCTCACTGTCCACTCTGCCTGTCAAAAAAAAAAAAAAAAAAAAAAAAAAGAAAAGAAAAAGAAAAAGAAGAGAAAAAGAAAGAATGGAGAGACATAGTCCAAGTCTTAAAAGGACAAAAACTGTCAAACCAGAATTTGTATACAACAAAGCTCTCATTTATGAATGAAAGTAAAACAAAGACCTTATAACAAACAGAAATTGAAAGAATTTGTCAACACCAGTCTGGCCTTACAAATGATGCTTAAGAATGTGCTACACACAGAAACACAGAAAGACAGTCATCACGATGAAAGACTGTGAAAGCAGAAAATCTCCTAGTAAAATCACAAAGGAAATCCAAAGCAAACAATAGGAATATTTACAGAAAAAGGGCTGGGTCAAGTAGTTACTTATCAATAGTAACCTTGAATGTAAATGGTCTAAATTATCCAATTAAAGGTACAGACTGGTTTGAATGGATTAAAAAACTAGACCCATCTATTTTCTGCCTACACAAAACACACCTCACCAACAAAAATACATGCAGACTTATAGTGAAATAGTGGAAAAAGATATTCCATACAAACAGAAAGCAAAACAAGCAAGCAGGTGTGGTCATTTTAATATCAGACAAAATAGAATTTAACACAAAAACTGTTAAAAGAGACAAAGAAGGGCATTATGTAATGATTAAGGATCAATTCAACAGAAAGACGTGACTCTAATAAATACATATGCACCCAGTGCCAGAGTGTCTGGCTATTAAAATAAATGTTAATAGATCTAAAGGGAGACATAGATTCTAATACAATAGCAATGGGTGGCTTCACTTTCATCAGTGAAAAGATTAACTTGACAGAAAATAAAAAGAGAAACAACAGAGTTAATCGTCACTATGGGCCAAATGGACCTAACTGATATCTATAGAACATATCATCCCACAATTGAAGAGTGCACATTCATCAGTGCCTGGAACTTTCTCTAGTATAGACCATATCCTGGGCCATAAGGCAAGTCTCAGCAAATTAAAAAAAAATAATTTTGAAATCATACCATGTATCTTTTCTGACTACAAATGAATGAAGCTGGAAATTAACAACCAAACAATCTCTAGAAAATATGCAAACAGATGTGGAAACTAAGTAACATGCTTCTGAATCACCAGTGGGTCATAGAACTCAAAATGGAAATCAAAAAATTCCTGGAAATGAATGAAGATGACAATACAACATACCAAAACTTATGGGATACAAAAAAAGAACTGTTAAAAGTGAAGTTTATAGCAATTAGTGCCTATGTCAAGAGATTAGAAAGGCATCAAATGAGTTATCAATGCATCTCAAGGACCTATAAAAAAACTAAATTAGGAGGAAAGAAATAATTAAAATTAGAGAATAAAAAAATTGAAATAAAAAATACAAAAGATCAGTAATATAAAGAGCTGATTTTTGAAAAAAATAAAATTGATACACCATTAGCCCAACAAACCAAAAAAAAAAAAAAAGAGTGGGGGAGATGACTCAAATCAATAAATCAGAGATGAAAAAAGAGATGTAACAACAGATACCACAGAAATAAAAAGAATCATCAGAATTACTACAAACACCTATATGCCAACAGAGTGGAAAACCTAGAAGAAATGGATAGATTCCATTCTACCAAAAATGAGGCTCAATGACACTGAAAACCTAAACATAATGATAACCAAGACAGAATGAATCAGTATTAAAGACCCTCCCATCTCGAGTCCTGGCTGCTCCACTTCCCACATGGGAGAACCGGATGAAGCTCCTGGCTCCTGGCTCCTGGCTCCAGTCTGGCCCAGCCCTTCCATTGCAGCCATCTGGGGAATGAACCAATAGATGGAAGACCTCTCTCTCTTCTCTGTCTCTCCCTCTCCTTCTCTGTAACTCTGCCTTTTAAATAAATAAATCTTTAAAAAAGAAAAAACATGGTCAAAACAGTGTTGTTTCTAAAGGGTACATAAGAAACCTCTGAGAGAATTTGTTCCATAGATTTTAAAAAGATCATAATAATGTAAAATTCATGTTCCAGTAAAGAGGACAGAAATTATAAGTAACAGCATAGGTATAAAGTGATAATCCAACATTAAAAATCATGTACAATTATCTCCCTGGGAAATTTACCATTAAAACAAGAAACTGAAAGATAAACACAAAAAATATGTTAAAACACACAGAACACAAAGACACTGGCTTGCCAGCGCCACGGCTCAATAGGGTAATCCTCCACCTACGGCGCCGGCATACAGGGTTCTAGTCCCGGTCAGGGTGCTGGATTCTGTCCCGGTTGCTCCTCTTCCAGGCCAACTCTCTGCTATGGCCCAGGAGTGCAGTGGAGGATGGCCCAAGTCCTTAGGCCCTGCACCCGCATGGGAGACCAGAAGAAGCACCTGGTTCCTGGCTTTGGATCAGCGCAGTGCGCTGGCTGCAGAGCGCCAGCTGCAGCGGCCATTGGGGGGTGAACCAATGGAAAAAGGAAGACCTTCCTCTCTGTCTCTCTGTCTCACTGTCCACTCTGCCTGTCAAAAAAAAAAAAAAAAAAAAAGACACTGGCTTGACATTAATGTGACAAGGGTGTGACTCAGAGGTGACAATTCTAAAATAATATATGTAGGCTGAAACTATCCATAAGATTAGAATAATGTTATACCTCTTACAATAAATAATATGAATTACAACTCCAAACTCACCATTATGAGAGCACAATTTAAACAACAGATGCTAAATGTGTCACTTTTTAAAAAGGAAAAATTTTCAAAAAGACTTCACTAAATTTAATTCATAAAAGGCAAGATGATAATGGTACTTGGCTAGGAATTTTCAGTGCAACACTCTACTTAAAAGCAGAGAATATAATTAGAGACATACTAAAACACAAAGCAAAAAATCCAATTGTCAAGTGAAATTTTAATTCTATTATCTGCTTAGCATCCTTTCAATACATCCCTTTTTGCTTAAGCTGTCCAGTGTCAGCTTTTATTGCTCATGACCAAGAAAACCCTAATTCATATAACTACTTGTCCAAGTTTTAAGGTAAATGTGGCTTGTTGAAATGGGGTATCTTTTTTCGTGAAATAGATGATACAATAACAAAAAAGCTTAAATTTCAGGCACAAATTTTTAGGGGCTACTTAGTTAACACATAGAAGATCAAAGTTTTCTCTTTAAATTTAACCAAGCGATTTGTCAGAAATTTGGGAATGAGGCCGGCACCTCGGCTCACTAGGCTAATCCTCTGCCTGTGGCACCGGCACCCCAGGTTCTAGTCCTGGTTGAGGCGCCGGATTCTGTCCAGGTTGCTCCTCTTGCAGTCCAGCTCTCTGCTGTAGCCCAGAAGTGCAGTGGAGGATGGCCCAGGTCTTTGGGCCCTGCACCCACTTGGGAGACCAGGAGGAAGCACCTGGCTCCACCAACGGAAAAAGGAAGACCTTTCTCTCTGTCTCTCTCTCTCACTGTCTAACGTCTAACTCTGCCTGTCAAAAAAAAAAAAAAAAAAAAAAAAAGAAGAAGAAGAAGAAGAAGGAATTTGAGAATGAATCATAGTTTAATACATAGTCCATAGGCATGAATTATCTACTTATTCATTTGTCTTTCTGAAGGCAAATTATGCTGTAATTCCTCATTAGGTTTCCGACCATATCGCTTCCTGCTTCTCTTTAAAGCTTTAAAAGTAAGTTTTTATTATCATGGATGAATTGACACTCACTTTTAAAAAATTTCACTTTTATTTTAAAAAGTACATCTTCCTCCAAAACTAACATATACTTGAAACAAATCAAACACAGAGATTAATAAATTAAAAAGTCAGCTTTTCCTCTACTCCATCTCTTCAGATCCCACTTTCCTGATATGACTAACACTGATAACTTATATGCTTTCATAGATTTTTGTATATTTAGTATTTTTATAGTAAATGAAAAAACATTATACCATTTCTCAACTAACAATGCATCTTGGGCATCCTTCTAGAATATAGTATATATAATTCAAATCATTCTGTTCAATTGCCACATAATAATCCCTTGTGCACACACATCATTTATCCAACAATTCCACTGCAGTGAGAGTAGAGCCACCAGACTGTTTCCAGCTGATGTTCCTTTTCAATCCAAGGGAAGGTACAATCAACATGTGTATATACATATACATGTGTATATATATGCCTTTGTAAACCAGAGGACAAAAAAATCAAAAAATGAGACTGTTGAGTCAAAAGGAATGAAAAATGATACTTAAATTTTTTCAACCTTGTATTTGGAAAAAACTTAGTATATACAAAAATAAAGAGAATAGAAAAGAATGAACTACTATTTACCTATCATTACATTTAAATAATGTCTAGTTTCAATGCTTCTTTTTTACCTGTGGCTACAAAATTGAAAAAAAAAATCCCAGTTTAGTAGATCTGTAGCTATAAATGGCTCTAAAAGTTTTAAAAAGTCATGCATAACACTCACTTCCTCCCTCCACTAAGCTCTTTACAATGAAGACACAGAAGAATCAAAGCATCTAAAACAGTAGAAAAAAAGAAAACAGGAAAGATCATCCTAAAAGCATAAAAAGACCTTGAGAAGGAACAGCATTAGGCAGGCATAGAGGTATGTTAAATGACACAGGCAACAAAGAAAAAGAGTAACATTAAGTAGATTTTTAAAAGCTAGCATTAGCAGGTAGGAAAAGTACTTAAAGGATTGCCAATGGCTTGAGTGGGAAATTTAAGCAAAGAAAGCGATTCACAAGGAATAGGGCATGCTATTTGAATGTATTTTGGACCTAGTTGCTTAAAATATATTGCATTGATCAAAAATATAGATGAATAGCCACTTGGTGCTCTGCCAGAAAAAGATATTTGGAGAAGAAAACAGCACTAATTTGTAACAAAATAACATTTAATTATTTTAAAATGTAAGTAACATCCCTACTAAAGAATAATACGGAATGTGTTTATATGTTCACATGTGCAGAATGAGACAAACATAACTGAGATCCTGGAGGGAATATGAAATAAACTTTGAAACACACAAGATATATGATGCATTATTTCATACAGTGAACAATTTCTAAAAACAGACAAGTATATTTGATTTATTTTAAAGCATGGCTTCCTTTTTAAAATATTAAATTCATTAATCCACAAAGCATTTATTGAATATTCACTATATGACAGACATTGTCCATGCACATGATATCACCCTGCCCTGTAGGAGCTTACAATCTAGTGAGAGATTTAGGTATAATTTAACATGATATATATTAATGGCACATTAAATTTAAAAGTCTGCAGAAAGGACCAATTAAACATATAGCTTAAGTGGTTCAGGATTACCTTTCCAGAGGAGATGACATTTGGATTGAATTTTAAAGGCTGAGATATTCGCAATTGAAGAGAAAACTTGAAAAGACTTGGTGATGTCTCTCAATATATTTGAACTACAAATATTTTTTTCTAGTATAAATCTGACAAGGACTATATGCAGTCAACACAGTATTAAAACTTTTGCTAAAGCTCAATTCACAATAGCTAAGACATGGAATCAACCTAAATGTCCATCAACAGAAAACTGGATAAAGAAATTATGGGATATGTACCCTATGGACTACTACACAGTGGTTAAAAAAAATGAAATCCTGTCATTTGCAACAAAATGGAGGAATCTGAAAAACATCATGCTGAGTGAAATAAGCCAGTTCCAAAGGGACAAACATCACATGTTCTCCCTGATACATGACAAATAACTGAACACCTAAAAGGAAACCTATAGAAGTGAAACTGACACTATGAGAAGCAATGACTTGATCAGCCCTTGTCCTAACTGTTGAGGAACAGCTTATTATATTTTTTTTAGTATTTTCTTGCTCTACTTAATATCATTGGTTGAACTCTACTTAACACAGAATTATTCTTAGGTGTTTAAATCCAATTGAAAAATGATCCCTGTTAAATACAAAAGTGGGAATAAGAGAGGGAGGAGATATAGAGTTCGGCACACATTCCCTCAGACTTAACTAAGGGTAAAACTAAAAACTTGCCATGGGACTCTGAATCCCATTAAGTTGGCAGGTACCAATACCATCTTACTAGTTAAAGTGACCAGTTTAAGTTCATAACTGATCATAAAGATATGATTAATTGTCAAAGGGATCACATAAATAATAATAATAATTGATAAAGTTTCTTTTAATAATTAATAATTTATTAATAATAATTTATTCTTAATAATTGATAGAATTTAAAAGAAGGGAACAATCCAACATGGGAAGCAGGCCACAGAGCAGACTCATAGAATGACAAATGCCCTAAACAGCACTCCGGCCTCAGAATCAGCCTTTAAGGCATTCGGATCTGGCTAAAAAGCCCATAAGAGCATTTTACACATTGAAAGCCAAGACACTGTGGCAAAAAATGACCTACATGAAAGATCTCTGTGAGTGAGATCTCAGTGGAAAGAACAGGCCAAAGAAGGAGGTACCTTTCTCTGAAGGGAAGAGAGAACTTCCACTTTGATTATGGCCTTGTCTAAATAATGTCAGAGCTTGTGGACGCAAAAGGCTTCCACAGCTTTGGCAACTCATGACAAGAGCCTCGGGTGATCACTGATATCATAAATAAGAGTGTCAATTGTTAAATCAACAACAGAAGTCACTGTGCACTTGCTCCCCATGTAGGACCTCTGTCCTTAATATGTTGTACTATGCAAATAAAACTAGTCTTCAAATAGTACTTTATACTTTGTGTGTCTGTGTGGGTGCAAACTGTTGAAATCTTTACTTAGTATAGAGCTGATCTTCTGTATATAAAGATAATTAAAAATGAATCTTAATGAAGAATGGGATGGGAGAGGGAGTAGGAGGTGGGATGGTTTGGGGGTTGGAGGGCAGGTATGAGGGGAAGAACCACTATAATCCAGAAGTTGTACTGATGAAATGTATATTTATTAAATAAAAGCTTTCTATAAAAAATTTTGCTGAATTATTTAAATTGTTACAGCATTTATGTGAAAATTACATATGTATCTGTATATCTAGGCATATTTGTCAAAGGTGGCAATTAAAGATGCTAGAGTGAGTCCACTTATTAGCTCTCTGGGAAACCCAACACTCAAGAGAAACACCTAAATAAACGGACACCCAGGGTTCATTAAGAAAGATCATGCCACAGAGAAACCCTTTTCAAAAAGTTGAAAGTACCTTCCAATCTGTTCTGTAGAACACAAATTTTGAGGAGTACCAGATATTTGATGAAAACCTCTATTATAAAAGACTAAAACCAAAGAAAATAAACAGAAAAAATAAGGAAACAGAGACTAGAAGGAGAAAAGAAAAAAAACTTACAGTAATATCTTCAAATAGGTAAGAGAAGTGATCAAGAAATACAAAATGAATAATATAGAGAAAAAAAACAATAAAAAAGAAAATAGCTTTTCAACATTAAAAAGCATAAAAATAGAAATGAAAAATTCAGGGCCTGGTGCTAATGGCATAGTAAGTTAAGCTTCCGCCTACAGCATCCCACACGGGCATTGGTTCATGGCCCAACTGCTCCACTTCTGATCCAACTCCCAGTGCCTGGGCATCAGCACCCAAGTGGAAGACTCTTGGCTCCTGTCTTCAGATAAGCCCAGCTCTGGCCACTGCAGCCACTTTGGGAATAAACCAGCAGATGGAAGACTTGTCTCTCTATCTCTCCCTCTGTCTGTAACTCTGCTCTCAAATAAATAAATATAAAAATTCAACATACAAGTTGAAAGATGAAGTTATTAAAATATTAAAAAGATGGAAAACACTAAATTGAAAGGTAACTAGAAAACTTACCCAGGATACACAACATTTGAATAATGGAAGTTTGAGAAAGGGACAATAGAAAAGAAGGGAGGAAATTATTCAAGAAATAATTCAAGAAAAGTCCCCGGAACTGAAATATAGGACTTTAAATTGAAATGAATTTCAATTATAATAGAAATTGAAATGTCTAACACAACATTCGAAAATAAAGCCATAATATGATATTATATCAATGATTTTAAAACACTGGGAATAAGAGAATTAACAGAGAGAAATAACAAGTTTCATAAAAAATAGAATAGTACTGGACTTCTGAAATCCAACACTAGAAGCTACAATGCATTGCTGTAAAATTGTGAAAGGGAAAATATTTTAAACTATCATTTTATAACCAGCCAACGTATCACAGGGTTGCAAAAAATTCCTTCCCTTACTTTCTATAGAAGTTGCTGGAAAGTACAATCCTACAAAATGACAGAGTAGGGGCCGGCACTGTGGCATAGCAGTTTAAGCCTCCATCTGCAGCACGAACATTCCATATGGGCATGGGTTAGAGTCTCAGCTACTCAACTTCTGTTCCAGCTCTCTGCTATGGCCTGGAAATGCAGTGGAAAAAGGCCCAAGTGCTTGGGCCCCTGCCACCCATGTGGAAGACCTGGATGAAGCTCCTACTTGTGCCTTCAGCCTAGCTCAGTCCTGGCTGTTGTGGCCATTTGAGATGTGAACCACCAGATGGAAGATTTCTCTGTCTCTGCCTCATCTTCTCTCTCTCTCTCTTTTTTTTTTTTTTTTTTTTTTTTTTTTGACAGGCAGAGTGGACAGTGAAAGAGAGGGACAGAGAGAAAAGTCTTCCTTTGCCATGGGTTCACCCTCCAATGGCCGCCACGGCCGGCGCGCTGCGGCCGGCGCACGGCACTGATCCGATGGCAGGAGCCAGGTACTTCTCCTGGTCTCCCATGGGGTGCAGGGCCCAAGCACTTGGGCCATCCTCCACTGCACTCCCTGGCCACAGCAGAGAGCTGGCCTGGAAGAGGGGCAACCGGGACAGAATCCGGCGCCCCGACCGGGACTAGAACCCGGTGTGCCAGCGCTGCAGGGCGGAGGATTAGCCTAGTGAGCCGCGGCACCGGCGCCTCATCTTCTCTTTAACTCTGACTTTCAAATAAATAAAATAATCTTTTAAAACAAAACAAAATGACAGCATGAAAAAAAGCCATGGGATTTAAGAATGTGATCTAACATAAAAGAGATGAAATGAATCCTCAGAATGAGAGTAAAGGAAAATTTCAAGATCAAAGTTTCATGGCAGGCTTAGAGATTAGACTCAAGTAGGTCAAAAGGCTTCTGAAAAGATTTCAAGAACATGAAATGGATGCTCTACAAATATATATCATTTTAACAAAAAATGCTAACCTTGAAAAATAATTAAAATTAAATCCTAAGACAATATGTTCACGCCATTAAATTTACATTTAACATAGTTAAATTCAAATCATTTTCTTGTCAATATTCTATCAATTATTATCAGGGAAAAGAAGTTTGCTGGTGAGATTTAAGACATAGTTTACAGAAATCATCCAAGTACCTGGATGCGCCAAACATAAATATTTATCCAGATTTTAATACATGGTATAGTTTCTTCAACATGTGTAGAAAGAATGTTTTATTCCTTTGTAGTAGTAGAGTCAAAGTTGAGAAATCATTTGAGAATTGGAAATGGAGGACAGCACAGAACAGGCACGTACTAAACACTTGCTGAGATTGTTCTTTCTTTTCCAATCTATAAACAAACAAGAAAAGGCAAATGAAGATCAAGTTACATATTTTTGTGTGTGTATATATATATGCATATATATGTATATATGTATATATATACATACATATAAGTGTGTGTATATATATATACATGCACACACACAGAGATACTCAACAAATAGTTAAAATTCCTAAGTACATTTCATAATTTTAATCCAAAAGAGGGCATTTCAAAAATATGTTTTCTTAGAGGGTCTGGCATTGTGGTATAGCAGGTAAACCCACTGCCTGCAACACTGGCATCCCATATGGACGTCGGTTCAAGTCCATCCCATATAGGTGTCAGTTCTAGTCCTGGCTGTTCCTCTTCCAATCCAGCTCTCTGCTGTGGCCTAGGAAAGCAGTAGAAGATGGCCCAAGTCCTTGGGCCCCTGCAACTGCGTGGGAGACCCAGAAGTAGTTCCTGACTTCTTGCTTTGGATTGGCTCAGCTCCGGCCATTGAGGCCAACTGGGAGTGAACCAGCGAATGGAAGACCCGTCTCTCTCTTTCTCTCTCTCTCTTTCTCTCTGCCTCTCCTTCTCCCTCTGTGTAACTCTTTCAAATAAATAAATAAATCTTAAAAAAAAAAAAAAAAGAATCTACTGACTCCAAATAATGATTACTATGTGAGCTCAGGTCACTAGATCAATTTCTTTCTCTAACAGAAAACTGAAATGTAGGTTTTTATGTGGATTTTCCTTATTTTAAAATACTGGAAATAATTTATTTTCACTTACTGCATTAGCTACACAGACCATGTATGTGTTCTGAATTCAGTTTTATTAGTTTATGGGGCTTATGGCATATGTCTTCTAAAAACAGACCCAGATTTACCTCTGTTATATAGAATAATACATCAACTACAAATATGCTTGGGTAGAATGAAGAGATTTGTTTGAGTGTGACTTGGGATACAAACGAGTCAATGCATCCATGTTGCATACCACATGGGCTAGGCCTTGTATGGGGTACTATGGTGGGATAAAGAGGTATGAGTGGATATTAACAATTAATGTGATCAATCTTTCTCCTTTTCTTCTAAATAGACATATATAATATATCACCCAAACCAAGACATGTTGAAGACTAAAAGGAGGAACTGTTAGCAATTGTGCTGAGAAAACCAAGCTCATGCCAACCAAACAAGGCAGTACAGTTGTCTTAACTAAAAGAATCTGGCTGCGTTAGCTTTTTCCCCTCCCTCCACTCTGCACATACAGGCTCATACCCCCCAGGCAAGACCCTGCCCTGACAGGCTTGTTCCTCAGTGCTATGATGGTCAGAAGGAAAGGGGGCAAAGCGCAAGTGGGGTTGTCTTGTCCCCATCAAGAATTAGAATTGTTTCCTGAGTTGGTTTGTGAATTTTTATATTTGAGAAGTACAGAACAAGCAGCAATGTGGGATGGCTGTGGATGGGAGAGGGGAAAATAAGGGATATGATAAGAAAAACTGCCAAAGACAATGTGTTCCCTTCATGTCATTTAATCTAGAGAGGTAAAGTAACTCAAGCTATTTGAAAATAATTTTTGCCAACACCCTCTGAGACTGAACCACAGGCTTAATAAATATCACAAAATTATAGACACAGCCTTTAAGTCAGGGAGGTTAATTTTAACTTGGGAGAAAATGTTTAACAAATAGTTAATACAAATGAAACATAACTGAGTAATAACTTAATACAAACTACAAATCTGTGGGACTTAAGATAGAAAGGTTAAAGAGGGCAACATGAATTAATTCCTCTGGCCTGTCCACAAACTTGTTATTCTAATTTCCCATTTAGAGGAATCCAGGGGATAAGCACAAGCAGAGCACCTGTGGTTTTCATAAATATATGCCAGTTTTCAATTGTACATGACAGACCAACCAATCGCTACTAAATTGATTAAGTTATTTACTAAAATTTTTTAGAAGTCCAGGATTAATCAAAATATTATTTGCCTTTGACTACCAAACAATTAGAAATGATTTTTTAATTTTTTGTTTTTGTTGTAAGTCTGCATTCCACCACACCTTCCAGTCAGAAATTGAGAGGTCAATTTGAGGAGGACTCCTGGGAAATGGCAATGTCCCAAATGTATGGCCTCCAACAACTTAGCAGGGCAAAGGCTTCAGACAAACTATGAAATTATCACCACAGCAGACTTCACCTGACCCAGCATACTACAATAAGCAGACTGTGAGCATGTGGAGCATCTGCAATATACATAATTCATCCACGTTTTCAGACTCACAAATACAGATAGAATGATTTGAAACTTTTCCTCATTCCTTCCCACCTCCCCAGGATATAATGCAAGCATTCAGGTTCAGGGCTTGGAGTATACAGTAAAGGGTGAGAGGAGAGAATATCAAAAAAGAAGTACATATATACACAAACACTAAATTCAGTGAATCGTCAAATATCTTGTTTCCATTAAGCATTCATAAGATTAGCGCAATACATACAGGCCATACAGATGTCCAAATATCCACAACAATTCTCTTTGGAAAGGATGTCCACAATCAAACCACTCTTGCTAAAGACAAGAATATCTTTTTAGTTGAGGTTTTTATATGACTTATGTTTATGTAAGACATTTAAAAATAGCAACATAGCCATAAGCTTGAGAAGTACCTGAGAGAAAAAGACTGTAAAAATACAAATCGCTATTACTGTTGTATTCTTGTTGCAAAAAGCAGAATTTCTCAAAAAAACACCAAAAACAAAACCCACATTTGGTTTAAGACTATTAAAAGGAAAATGCATTCTTTCTCCCCCATCCTCACTCCCCAAGTCCCCACTCCATTAGATTGTCAACTACCATTCAGAAACCCTGGAGAGCCCATTTTCCAGTGACCTTTAATCAGTCTCCTCTGAGACACAATCTGCTGCACAGAATTCTTTTCCATTTGCCAAAGTCATTTTCTAGCCCTCCAAGTTACCACTGTTAGTTTCTACTCCCATCATGAACTTTTAAAATTCATTTCTCATCATTTTGGGAAAATGTAACATTCAAGAACTAGAGTAGAATACTTAAAAATTCCCATGCTACTGTTTACTAAATATTTATCTAAAAAAAAAAAAGCTAAACATTTAAGCAAGTTTCTTTGTTCTAAGAATAAGTTTCCTCACCCTTTGCAAAGTTAAGATTATTAAAAGGGATAATATTTACAAACTTTCTGATAGACGTTATAAAGGATGCGAAAGTAATGGCAGCTGTTTAAAAGCAAAGATACACTATCTGGGTATTTGCTCAGGAATATATTCTGCTAAAACTTGGAGACAACTACATTAGGAACATCCCTTTAGATATTCAAAGGAGGAGAAACCATCAGGTTCATAACAAAGACACAACCTTTTGTTATTACTGGGATGATGACCACATATGAATCTAGAAAGGATTATACATTTATTTCAGTCTTTTCTCAGGATAGCACTACCTTCTATTATCAAATAGAATCATTCCAATTCCCTGTTTTCTTATTCCAAATTTTAAAAAAATCTAAAGCATTAAAAAGAAACATCTTCTAAAATGTTCCTTCCTTGGTAAACAGTAACAGCAAATGTGGAGGGTGTTGTATATGCACTGGAGTCATGCCTACAAATATGAGCATTAGAGCCAAAAGAAAAAACTGCTCTCGCAACAGTGGAGGTAGGAAGTCAGAGAGATGGAGATACATGGCTAGGGGAATGTCCAACTAAGCAAACTAACCTAACTCCCAGAAATCTTTCCCAACACAGAGTAGGAATCAAAGACCTCACCAACAGCGTGATCCTAAAGAAGGGCTGAAGAGCCAGCTCCAGTGCCAATGCGGCATACCACCAGCCCCCTGTAGCTCTGGAGTACTCTGTATTCAAAAGGCTCTCAGCCATTATCCATGCATCCTAACCACACACTACACTCACACTATATGAACAAATTATTTTCTAACAGAACTTATAAACTATGAACAAAGTCAACATTCTGCCACTAACTTCAACCTTTCTTCAACCTTCACCTAATATAGGGTTACAATGATTTGATATCTAATTTCTTATCTCATAAGTGTATTGGGAGATTAATTCATCAACACCTAACATGCTGGAGCTCCTTGGAAAAAAGTACTATTTTAAAAACAAAATATTCTGGCATAGCGGGAAAAGCTGCCTCCTGCAGGGCCAGCCTCCCATATGGGTGCCAGCTCAAGACTCGGCTGCTCCTCTTTTGATCCAGCTCTCTGCTATGACCTGGGAAAGCAGTAAGCACTTGGGCTCCTGTACCCAGGTGGTAGACTCGAAGAAAACTCCCAGCTCCTGGCTTCAGATTAGTCCAGCTCTGGCCATTGTGGCGATTTTGGGGAGTGAACCAGCAGATAGAAGATCTCTCTCTCTCTCTCACTCATTCTTCCTCTGTCTCTGCCTCTCTGTAACTCTGCCTTTCAAATAAATATATAAATCTTTTATATTTTTTCCATTGGTAAAATGAATTGCTGTATTTTTTTTTTTTCACAGTGCTGTTCTAAGCAATTTGAAATCTTACCACAACTTTCAATCAAAAAGTTAGTAAGTTGGGCCGGCCATGTGGCTCAGCGAGTTAAAGCCTCAGCTTGCAGGGCCGGCATCCCATATGGGCACCAGTTCAAGCCCCAGGGCCTCAACTTCCAATCCAGCTCCCTGCTAACGTGCCTGGGAAAGCAGTGGAGGATGGCCCAGGTGCTTAGACCCCTGCCACCAACATGGGAGATTGGGAAGAAGTTCCTGGCTCCTGGATTTGAACTGACCGAGTCCTGGCTGTTGTGGCCATTTAGGGAATGAACCAGTGGATGGAAGATATCCCTCTCTCTCCCACTCTCCCTCCCTCCCTCCCTCCTCTATTTTTCAAGTAAATAAATAAACCTTTTTAAAATAAATTTAGCAGTTGAGGGTCTTCCTCCCTTGGAGACCCCGTCCTGGCTGCTGCAGCAGGAAAGTTCTGACTTAAATGAATCTTGCTTTGCTCACTGCCGTGTCCATGGGGAAATTCTTCTTCTATGTAAGGAAAGAACTGAGGTTGCTTTCCCTTGTCATTACTTCCTCCAAAACAGCTTGGCACCGTGACTCGGATCAGTTCAAATCCAACTCCAGCCAGCATTAGATCATCTCACCGGACAGGTGAGCACACAGACTCTGCTTGTGTCTGCTTTTCAGGGAGCTTCACTCTCCATAATAAATTTCACTCTCTTAAGAACACCAGGTCCCTGTCAGTCAGTTAAACACAGTTAGTGCGGCTGCCAGTCTTAAGACTCAGAGGTCAGACTTGCTGACTAGGCTGGCAATCCCCTGGAGCTGAGACTCTATGCTTCTCATCTCAGCCCCGGGATTGTTGGTCCTGTCTGCCTCAGTTTCTTTTCTCAGGGATCAGCCCATCACGAAGGACTGAAGAAGGTCTCGGAATAATTGCAGAATTCAGATCAGGGCAACATCCTGGTGTTTTTCAAAGACTCCTTGACTAGACTCTGACAGCCCATATGGGTGTCAAGCTGAAAACCGCATCCTGTTCTTCTTTCTTCAGCAATCAATTTGTCAGGGAGACTGAGTGCGCTTTGGAGTGAGCTCATGGGCTCCGTGCTCTATCCCCTCAATGATTCCCTTCTCTCTTTCTCTGCTTGCCTCACTCCTCTAGATGATCTCCTTACCCTGCCAAATCTCCTCAGTTCTTACAAACTCAAATTCCTGGTCCCATTAGCCAGTATTTCTCTAGACATCTGGTTAGTTCTGGGTCAGTTTAGGTATCCCTTTTGCAGACAGGCAACTTTTCCATCTAGTCTCCTCATTAGGGGTAGATCCCCTCATGACTTGAACTTGTGGAGATAAGTCCTCTAGCATGTTCTCTGGTATCCCCTGATTTCTCAGGTCTCTCTTTTGTGTCTACCTCTGAGAACTCCTTCCTACGTAGTACATACCTCTGAAACAATTCCTGACAGCTCATGGGCCACAGGAAATTTCCCCCCACCTTCTTAGAATGTTTGAGGGAGACCTTAAAGAAATATACTCCATTAGGTCCTGACTCTGTCGAAGGGCAAGCAATTTTAAAAGGCATATTCCTAACTCAGTCTGCAGCAAGTATTAGGAAAAAGCTAAAGAGACTTTCAGTGTGACCTGAAAGACCCTGGACAACCACTGAAAGGTGGCCACTTACAGTGTTTTATAACACATCGGGAGGGCACCCAACAGCAAAACAAAAGGTAAGAGGAGGAGTGCACTCCCAGTGACATCTTAGTTCCAGTGAGACCCCCAGGGAACTCCTAAGTGTTTTTGCTGCAAAGGCAGTGGACACTTCACCAAGGACTGCCAAAAAGGTCCTCCAGGGCGATGTCCTATCTGCAGAGAAGATCACTGTAGATTTGACGGCCCCAAAGGCCAAGAACTCCAGGCCCAGGCACTTCCAATAGACCTCCCACAAGTGAATGAAGGGGCCCAGGGCTCTCTTACAGGCTCCAGTGGCACATCATATCAGTACCCAACATCCTTGGGTAGTTCTCAAAGTATAAGTTAACAGGACAGCAACTTTCTCTGTTCTTCACGCTAGCTTTGGCACCCCCTCTTCTCAGGGCAATCATAAAGGATGTCTCAGGAGTTAGATATTTCACCCAACCTTTGAGCTGTGTCTGGAGTGACATAATATTTACTCACTGCTTTTTGATCACACCAGAGCCCAGCATCTTTACTAGGTAGTGATCTCCTGGCCAAGATGAAGACCACGGTTCTTATAGGAGCAGAGGAGACTTTACAACTCCCTGTGTCAGAGATAGACATCAATCCTGAAGTTTGGAGTGTCCAGGGAGAAGTTAGTCAGGCTATAACTGCTCAGCCTGTCTAGGTACATCTTAAAGATCCATCCTTCTTTCCCCATTAGAGACAATATCCATTAAAGCTTGAGACTCAGAAAGAACCAAGACCCATGTCTCAAGGTACAGGGACTTTGAAAGGCATACAGCAGTCCCTGTGACACCCCAATTCAAAGAGTTCAGAAGCCAAATAGAGAATGGAGACTAGTACAGGATCTCTGCCCCATTAATGGGGCAGCGGTACCTATACATTCTATGTTCCTAATTCTAATACCTTGCTATCTTGCTTACTGCTACTCTCCATCTCACACTGAAATTCTTTCTTGTGTGAAGATAAAACCTCTCTTTTAGCCAAAGTCTCTCGTCCACACTCATGCAGGAGGATTATCTTAAAAGAGGCCTAAGTCAACAAACTCTCCAAGGCCCCCGTCTAAGTTGGCCCTCCCTATTAAAGGATACCATGTGTCTCATTTTCCCTACCTCCTTAGTCACCATTTTGAAAAGACACTAGGAAGAACTTACCACAACAGGGTTCATTTTAAACCACTTTTCACCACCAACCAGACTCCCTGTAGGAGTGTTTCCCAATGTTTCCCATGTTTCCAAATCTTCCTCTTAAGTTATTTCCTAGACTACCAAGAATGGGCACTCTGGCCACTCTGACTCAGAGTTCACTTTTCCTCACTTGCTAAATTATAGAAGTTTCTCTGCCCATCTATTTAATATTCTTCTGTTGTCCAACTGTCAATATATGCCTTGTTAAACCATAGAGTTCTCCAATTGATGGCCAATGCCCTAAAAAGTATAAAGATCTTTGAACCTTGTTATACTTCCTAAGATGCTAAAATCCATTGTTATTGTTATCATAACTGGTTTAAATCTTTCACTATTCACAATGTGATTCTCAAAAATATTTACATCTTTTAACAAAGAGCTGTTTGTACCGTGCTTAAATGTCTTATCTTCTAAGCCAAACATTTCCCAGGGACTCCTAGGGTTTACAACACTTTGGTAACATATAATTGTATAAAAATCATTTATCTATTTCCTACCTGGATTCAAAAACTGTTTTAATGTTTTCAAAATTCAAAAACTGCCTTAAACTAACTATGGATTAAAATTCTGTATGTCCTTTTAAAATATTTCTTTTACTTAATTTAAGGCATTGAGGACTGTTTTAGGATGTGAATTGAAGAAACCAGTAGATAAGAAAGTTATGGTGGGAGTTATAAGCATGAGAATATATCCTCAGCTACAGAAGGTTAAGCAAGATTTTGGATAGAAAAAAATTCTGATAGGAAGAGGAACTGAAAAAACAAGCATGTTGTAGAAGTTTTGTAGAAGTCTAAGGCTGTTTGAGATTAATTTGGGTGAGATTAGAAGAAAATTAGCTTAAAAGTTAGCTACTCTAAAAGACAGCAGGATTACCTGATTCTCTGCCTCTTTGTCACATGATGTGCTTACCTATCCTGTGATGGGTTCATATGCTGAAATCACATGCTAATCTCTTCAGTTAAGGTTTTTCTGTGTCTTGTAACTGACCTAGGTAACAAAGTTTTATGTATTTCATGGAAATTTCCTGTTTCCTATTGTCTTTATTGAGTGTAATAGCTTCCAAAATTTGAATTTTAAAGGAGTTAGATTTATCTGATTAGATCTGGTCAGCAGCTTTGGTTAAGATGTTCAGGTTTAACTGGCTTTGACCCAAAGGTTTAAACCTCTGAAAATTAGCTTACATCTAAAGCTCTAAAACTGAGTCTTGTACCTTGAGGCTTCCAGCTGGATCCCTGAAACTCTCAAAAGATGAGGCTGCCAATTGGGAGAGGTAGTAACTGCCTTATGCTTTGCGTTATCCAGAACTACAACTAGAAGGCGCCAAACTTCAGTCAAAGCCCCTGAGCAAATCTGCATTCTACCAAGGACCCTTAGATCAACCCTCAAAGGAATGCTCTACTGCTATCTCTCAATGACAGCCCTTTTCAGAATAAAGCAGCCAGAGTGTCCTCACCCCCATATCCCTAACAGCAGTTAGGGTCCATTCTTGGGTGAGGGGAGGTTGGCGGTGAACGTGAGGAGTTAGATCAACTAGTAGGTAGTTAGGTCAGGTCTCTGTTGGAATGAGAAAAGGGGAAGTCTCTGAGAGTATACAAAATGCATGCTTCTCCCCAGAAGCTACCTTTAGCAAGACAAAAGTGCCAATCCCATCCTTCTGAGTTTCCAGTTTTATCATGAGAATAGAAAAGAATTAGTTACCTATCCCATCCTTCAGATGGTTTTTTGTTTTATCTTGAGCAGGTTAGACCGGATTAAAATTCAAGCCTTCTGGTGTGTTTTGTCCCTGTTCTTTGTTCCCTGAATTGTGCTTAAAAGACCCAGCCAGTTTCTTGGGTCTTTCAGTTTTGGAGCCCCCCTCTTGGCTGCTGCACCAGAGGTTTCAGACTTAAACAAATCTTGCTTTGCTCAAAAAGAAAAAAAAATAAATTAAAAAGTTAGTGTTTCCTGAAAATAAAAATAGCATTGCTTTCTCCAGTTATAAAAGTAATACTTGCCAGAGAAATTCAAACAATATTGAAAAAAGTTTAAGTCACTCATAACCCTAATACCCCACTAAATCTTGAGCATTGAGACAGAGTTCTTTGCAGATATAGATATGTACACACACACACACACTGAACAAGTATATGTACTTTACAGGAAAAAGATCATATATACTGTACTTTTTCTTATCTAATGTTTTGTAGATCTTGCATGGCTATATAGCATTCCAATGCATGGATTATCCAGAGTTAGCCAGTCTCCTTAAATTAAATACTTATGCTTTTTTCAGCTATTCATTCTGCTGTGGTGAACCCTTTTACATATAGTTTTTTTTTAATAAGATTTATTTATTTATTTGAAAGGTAGAATTACAGAGAGAGAAGGAGAGACAGAGAGAGAGAGAGATCCTCCATCCTCTGGACCAGGTTGAAGCCAGGAGCCTCTTTCGGGACTCCCACTTGGGTACAGGGCCGAAGCACTTGGGCCATCCTCTGCTGCTTTCCCAGCTCTATTAGCAGGGAGCTGGATCAGAAGTGGAATAGCCAAGAATTGAACCAGCACCAATATGGGATGCTAGCACTGCAGACTGCAGCTTAACCTGCTCTGCCACAGCATGGACCCTACATATAGTTTTGT
Source organism: Oryctolagus cuniculus (assembly GCF_964237555.1). NCBI lineage: Eukaryota > Metazoa > Chordata > Mammalia > Lagomorpha > Leporidae > Oryctolagus > Oryctolagus cuniculus. The sequence goes on from NC_091433.1 coordinate 158,344,348, forward strand.
AAACTAATTTCATTATTTCTTTTTCAGAAACAGAATTATCAGTAAAATGATATGGATACTTAAGAAAGATACTGCTAAACTGCTTCTGGAAAAGTAGAATAAATTTAACCACCCACCAACAATTTGAGAATGCCCTTTGTCTACAAATCAATGGTTACTGCTTATCATCTCTCATCTTTGCCAATCTGATAAGCAAAAATTATATCTCACTGTTTTAATTGTATCTCCTTGATTTCCAGTAAAATAATCATTTGATATATTTATAGAACATTGGTATTTCTTTTGTGAAATACCTATTCCTAATCTTTGGCTATGTTTTATCTTTTTCTTACAGATTTGCCTTTGTTACTGATTTACAAAATTTTTTTTTTTTTTTTAAGATTTATTCACTTAGTTGAAAGGCAGAGTTACAGAGACAGGGAGAGACAGAGATTCTTTTGTTCACTCCCCAAATGGCTGCAATGGCTAGGACTAGATCAAGCCAAAGCCAGGAGCCTGGAACTCCATCCGGGTCTGCCATATTGGTACAAGAACCTAAGCACTTGGGCCATCTTCTACTGCTTTCCCAGGAGCATTAGCAAGGTATTAGATCAGAAGAGGATCAGCCATGACTCCAACAGGTGCCCATGTGGGATGCTGGAGTTGCAGATGGCAGCTTAACCAGCTTCACCACAATGCTGGCCCAGGTCTGGCCCCTGGTCACATTTTGAAGGTCTCTTTATCTCAATGTAATAAAATTATATATCTGAGATACTTAAGAGTACCATGATTTTTAATTAAATGTTTAACCCATCCTAAACTTAAGTTTAGTATATAGCATAAAGGAAAGAGTCATTTCAATATTTAAAAAACATTCCTAGTTATCCTAATACTATTGATTAGAAAAATCCATCCTTTCCTCTCATTAAAATCTCATCTTGGTTATAAGAAGGTACTTGAAAAACCAGTAGAGAAATGCAATTAAAAATAAAATTTGGTGCAAAAAGTTTTGAAATTCATGCTTTTTTATAATATGTATTTTTCAGAAACTTTATGAAAATCTCTTATATGCCAAACCACATATTCAGGTCCTCTGAATAGTCTATTCTAAAACATTGATTTAGACTGTATGTCTAGACTAATGCCACACAATTTTAATTGTATAGCTTTATACTGTGTTTTCACAGTAAAAAATAATGTAAAATATTTCATTTATTTATGTATTTGAAAGGCAGAGTGACAGACAGATAGGGAGAAATAAGAAAAGAGAGAAAGAACTTCATCCATTGATTCATTCCCTAAATGGTCATACCAGTGAAGTCTGGGCCAGGCTCAAAGGAGGAGCCAGGAACTCCATCCTAGTCTCCCACAGTGGGTGGCAGGGGTCCCAGGAATTAGGCCATCTTCCACTGCTTTCCCAGGTGCATTAACAGGAAGCGAGATCAAGAGAGGAGCAACTAGAACGCAGTACACCTCAGAATCAGCCATTAAGGCTTCCTGTTCTGCTGAAAAGCCCGTAAAAGCATTTCAGACATAGAAAGCCAAGACCCTGTGGCAAAAAATATTCTACATGAAGGATCTCTGTGAATGAGATCCCAACAGAAAGAAGTGGCCATCAAAGAAGGATGTACTTTTCTCTAAAGGGAGGAGAGAACTTCCACTTTGCTTATGGCCTTGTCTAAATACTGACAGAATTTGTGGATTCAGAAGGCTTCCATAGCCTAGGCAGCTCATGTCAAGAGCCTCGGGTAGTCACTGACGTCATACATAAGAGTGTTAATTGTTAAATTAACAACAGGAGTTACTGTGCACTAACTCCCCATGCAGGACCTCTGTCCTCAGTGAGTTAGTTGTATTTTGAGAGTTAACTGTGATACTTGTTCTCAAACAGTTTTCATGTTTGTATGTGCATGTGTGTGCAAATTGTTGAACTCTTTACTTAGTATACAGTTGGTCTTCTGTGTACAAAGTTAATTGAAAAGGAATCTTAATGAAGATGGTACTGGGAAGGGAAGATAGAGGAGGAGGAGGAGGGGTGGGAGTCTGGATAGGAGGGCAGGTATGGTGGGAAGAATAGCTATATTCCTAAAGTTGTACATATGAAATTTGTATTCCTTAAAAAATAAACTAACTTTAAAAAATTAAATTAATTTTAAAAAAAAATAAAAAAGAACTCAATTCAGCACTCTGATAAGGGATGCCAGGGTCATGAGCATCAGCTTAAACTGCTGTGCCACAATGCTGGCCCCTAAAATAATATAAAATATCAAAACAAGAAGATGCACTTAAAAATGTTTCTTGTCTTGTTATTTTTCAGTATTGAAGATACTGAAAAAGTTCAGGGGATGGTGTTGTGGCGTAAAAGATAAAGTAACTGCCTACAACACAGGCATCTCACATGGGTAGCAGTTCTTATCAGGGCTTAACTTCTGATCTAGGTCCCTGCAAATGGCCTAGGAAAAGCGATGGGAGATGGGCCAAGTGCTTGGGCCCCTGAACCCATGTGGAAAACCTGGAAGAGGCTCCTGGCTCTGCCTGGCCCAGTCCTGGCCATTGGGCCACTACAGAGTGAACCAGCAGATGAAAGATCTGCTCCTCTTTCTGTCCCTCCTTCTGTCTCTGTAACTGTGACTTGGAAAGAAAGAGAAAGAGACAGACAAAAAAAGGGGGCGGGGGGAGGCAGGTGTGACGTGGGGAGAGAGAAAGAAAGAGTGAGTTCAGCGAAGCAGACATTAATTCTAACAACAAAAAATTATAAATATTTATAGCTTACATACTGCTTTCACATTATCTAACATTACACTCACCACATTATAAGGTAGATATTGATTCTTATTCAATTTTACATAAGGAGTTAGGATTCATTCAAAGACTTGACAATAATCACATGCCGAATAACTGGCAGAATTTAAACCTGAATAAATATCCCATGCTCCTTTCATGACTACACTAATTTAAAAATAGAACTATCAGTCGTATGTAAATATACAGAGATATAAAGAATATATGCACATATACTATACATACATGTGTATATATAGATATATACTATATACCTATTTATGCATATAAAGTTTATATATAAAGTTTATATATACAGATATATAAACTATATATCCTATATATACAAATATATAAACTATATATCTATATATATACAGATATATAAACTTTATAAATTTATATATAAGCTTATATATAATACATAAGTTTATATACACTTAAATATATTCATATATGCAGATATATAAATTTTATATCCATATATATTTATAGGCATATAAGGTATATATGTGCTTTATATATCTATATATGCATATGTGCATACACGTGTGTGTATACACATTTATTTGAATAAGGAAAGCATTTTGAAAATCCCAGCAGACATTTCTGAAGCTTTGATAATTCCACTATCTTATATCCTAACTATATAACAGAGTACAATGAAATAGAAAAACTAAAAAATCTGCACTATGTTTCCTGAGACTATAAGCTTTGGTTTTCGAAATGCAATTAGAAAGTAAAAATACTTTTTATTTTAGTAAGAATCTTCCCTTCAATAATATTTGACTACCAGCCTGACACAGAAAGTTTTAAATATATAGCAAAACAGATCTTGCAATTAAGACCACTAAGAAGGGTGCAGAAGCAAAAACTGTAGCTATGTGCATTAAAAGGTTAAAAAGTTCAGGACAATATTTGGATTCATGGGATGGGGGAGGGGGAGGAGGTGGGTCACCATTTCACATATAAGAGCATATAAGGCCAAGGGTCAACAAATTTTTCTAGAAGACCAGGAGATAAGAACTACCACATGGTCTTGTCATGTAGCTCAGGCAGAACAAAAAAAAAACTTTCAAGGAATTGCCAAAGAGGCTTTATCAATACATTCCCCAAATTCAAGCTGCAATATTAGCCAGGAATTCCAATTCATACTAGGTTACTGCAGTGATACACAAAGCCTATTGACTTCCTATCCTTTAAAGTTTAGACACATTACGTTATGTATGCAATAAACTACATGAGAAGTATTAACCATCTGTTCATACAATTAAACAAAGGATGATATGCTAAAAGTACAAATGAACCTATTATACCCCCAAGCAGGAGGTGAGATTTTATACATGCCAAGCATGTATGAGATTTTGCACACACCAAATAGTTAATTAGATACTATGATGTCCAAATTTGGATCAAATAATCCCTCAGAAGAACATTCCTAAAATTCTTTTGAGAGAGGAAAGAGACAACTTTGGAGAAAGAGAAAATGGCTTTGGAGCGAGACACAGCATGGCAGGGCTTCTTTGAACAGGGGACTGACTGGAAAGGCGATTCTGCCCACTGACAAAACAGAACCAAGAAATCTACTGCAGTGCTCACAAACAGGGCACTCTCTTACTGCCCAAGGTCTATCTGAGTGGCATCTGACGGAGACACAGAAGCGGCCATCACCTGGTCTGAGGTGAAGGATGTCATCCTATACTTCTCCCTACTAGCTTGATGGCACCTCTTCCTAGGCATGATGAACCAATGGCAAGCACAGCCTTTCTGCAAAGCAGTTTTGATCTCTTAGAAGAAAGTGGGTTCTCAAGAAATAGAAACCAAATAATGAAATATGCACATCTATCCAATTTAAAGGTAAGCAACAGAGGAGTCTGGCTTTCAAAACAGCTTTCCAGAACACCAAGAATAAATATTTTAAAAGCTTTGGGTCATATACTATAAGCACCAAATCATAATGTAAAAATTATTAATTCTGCTTGAGATTCATTTAAATTTCTTCCTACAATATTCAAAGCAATTCAGGCAGTGACAGGATACCTCAAAAATATAAAGCCTTTTGCAGGTCATACATTGAAAAACAATGCTTCTGCAGAATAAAAGTAAATACAAAGAATATTTTCTAAGAAATCAGGGAATAAAAAACGATCAAGAGGCTTCACTAATTTTCCAAAATTAAAGAAATTCTTCCATATTTTTCCATATCATTTTGGTTAGAGTATGGACAAACTGACAAGGTAAGATTGATCTATTCATCTTTGAAAACCTACAACGAATCCACACCTATTACCTAATTTCTAAAATTCACTTAAAATTGAGAATAGTTCTACTAAAACATGAATATACTGGGATTGATCAAGTTTCTGTGGCTATAAAATGTTTTAATTTTTTTATAATACCAGGAAACAAGCATTTCTATTTAATAATTTAATAATTTCTATTATCTGAAAACAAATTCCTAAAATAAATGGATAACGACATCTTTTGGTTATCTCATACTACGAGAAACATTTTTCCTCATTCTAAATATCCTCAGTGTACCATCATGGCAATGATTTAGGGGCTGTTACTTTTATATAAAGCTTTCATCCTCTTTCAGGATAAATAAGATCAAAAATTTTTTTTTATTTAAAGCTAGAAATACAAAATTAAATTGATATTTAAAAAAATCAAATTAAAAAACAGGAAAAATCTACTGTGTATATTAATGAATTGATGTAAGTATCTTTATATGTGTATATGGTTAAAGTTTACAGTTATTATTCAAATTATTTATTCTAAGTGTTTTGGGCTGTGAGCATTATGATTGTGGCGCCCTCTGCTGGATTTTCTAATCACAATCCACTACATAGAACTTTTAGCATAATAAAGTATTTTTGAGACAGAGTGAAAAATCACTTTTTCAATCTGTGATCACATTACAGTTAAAATTACATAAAAGCAGTAATCAGTATTTACTGGAATATATTTTACCAATTTATCATCAAGTGAAATATCAGTACAGATTTTTCTTTTAAAATAAAAATGAATAAATATAAGTTACATTAAACAACATAGGTCTTATTTTTTGTACCACTTCTATCACTTTTACTTAAGACTATATGTAAACAAGACACTTAAGTAATTACTAGTTTGGTAATTTTATCTAAATTTTCTGCTTTGTGAGTTTAACCAAAATAAGTATATTTTAAAACATAAGAATAACCATTAATAATATTATCTTATTAGAAAAAACTATCAGCTGTCAATTCTGTGGAATACAAAACATCAGATAATCTCTACAGATTGTAAACAGTCTGAAAAGATGGAAAAAATTGAAATTCACGGAGATAATATAAGTTGTTCAAGGTGAATTTCAGAGTCAGGATTCAAATATAGGTCAGTCTCATTCTAAAGCCTCAAATTTCCTAACAAGTAACAAAGAGCAGTGGAAAAAAAATCCCTAACAAGCAACTTCAATTTCAATATAACAACGTGAGGATATGTGGGGATAAGTTGATGGGGGAAAAATGTTAGAGAAAGATAAGACAGTTATTCATGTGTAAAGTAATAATTTAGACCTTTAGGAAATTATTTTTATTTCACATGATGCTGCCAGCTAGTGGTCCTATTTCATACTGAGTCACAGGAAATGACACTTCATTTTTACACTACTTCAAAAATTTCTCATATATTACTCAAGGACCACGTGTTGAAACTCTGTATGTGCAAGCTGCCTTAATGATGTTGAACATGACTGAAAAACTAAAGAAGGGCCCCTGCACCATCATCAGCATCCCTTGCCCAGTCCTTATCTCACCCAACAGAAATGATCAGATTTCTCTAAGTGGGAACAAATGCAATGTCAACACATATAAAGTAAAAGGTCTACCTGTCACTTTCCATGAAAAGGAAATTCACCTTATTCTAAATACTTTGTGATCATATCAGGGCATTCATAGATTTCTTAGTGACAAAATACATAAATATTTTTCTATACTACCAAAAGCTTTCCATAATGTCGGGATAAGAAAAAAGCATACTTGAGTATTTTTGGACATTATTCTACACAGATTTATACACTTGATAAAACAGTACTGTTCACAAAATATGTTATTTAAGTGTAAACAATAAGTACTTATACAGTTCTGAAAATCCCTTTGAAGAAAAAAGTGAGTTCTGTTTCTATATTTAAAATAGCCCTATCTCACTAATAATTCACTATCTTAAGACAAATATCCTAAGCAAAAAACATGAAGGAATACCCAGGTCCTATCATGATATACTGTATAACTCACTACCATAAAGATATTCTTGGCTGATTTTCATCATATGCTATTATTTTAGAATTGTTTAAGGGATTCTCTCAGAGGACAAATCTTTCACCTTAATCAGAGGCTTAGATGAAAAGTGAATGTATTCTATAATATTCTGATATCACATAAAACAAAATCACTTTGATATTAGCATCAAGGAAAACATGTTCTGAATTTATTCGAAGTGGAAAAGCAAAGAAGCAGAGAGTAGGAAAGAAAGCACTCAAAACACAGCAAAGGAAGAAACTGTTCCTCTGTTGGATTAACTACAGGTAAAATGGAGGGAAAAAAAAAAAAGAGACAATATTGGAGAGTACAGAGTTTCTTCTGACCTATATTCTATTACACACACAAAAAACACACACCTGGCAAATGTAAAAACTGCTGCAGCCCATTTAGCATGCACCTTATACAAGGTTTATTTTGCAGCTAAAAATGATGAGTTTCTACCATGTGTGCATACACATACCCACACACACAAAGTTACTTACATATATGCTATTATATATACATAGTGTGTGTGTATATATACATTATATATACATACTTCATTAGTGAGAAAACCACATCAAATATTAATTTATATTTTAAAGCATTATATATATTTCTATAGAATTAGTATATAACTTACAAACATTTCCTGTATTGTCAAAGCTGGTAAGAACATCTCCCACATTCAAAGATCCACTATTATGCCTACAAAAGAATAAAGTACTTTCATTAATGATTCTGAAATACTAACATTTCTTAACTTTTTCAAAACCTGGGATAGTGTATTATGATACACTCAATACTAATAAACACTCCATGATAATATTTTTGAAAATATATTCTGCCCACTAGAGGGAGAAGGAAAAGAAAACACAGAATGTAGTGCTCAGAAGGTTTATTTAAATTAGTTTTGAACAGAATCAATATATTTTGTAGATACAGTTCTAAGACTATATTGCCATTCTCTTCCTCTTACCCTGTTAATGCACCTGGGAAGGCAGCAGAGGATGGCCCAAGTACTTGGGCCCCTGCAACCATGTGGGAGACCCAAATGAAGCTCCTGGCTCCTGGCTTCACCCTGGCCAAGCCCTGGTCATTACAACCATTTGGGGAGTGAACTAGTGGATGAAAGATCTCTCTATCTCTCCCTATCTCTCTATGTAACTCTGATTTTTTTTTTTTAATCTTAAGAAAGTGTTGGAGCTAGTTCCTCTTTAAATGTTTTGTAGACTTTAGTAGTAAAGTCATCAGGCCCAGGACTTTTCCTTGATGGAAGACTTTTGATTACTGCTTCAATCTCATTGCTTCTTATGAGTCTGTTTAGATTGGCTATATCTTCTTGATTTAATCTTGGTAGGTTACATGTATCCAGGAATTTATCCACTTCTTTCAAGGTTTTCCAGTGTATTAGCAAATAATTTTGCATAGTAGTTTCTTATGATCCTTTTTATGTCAATGATGAGGGTTGCAACGTCTCCTTTTTCATCTCTGATTTTATTTATTTGAGCTTTATCTCCTTTTTTATTTGGTAGTCTAGCTAGAGGTTTATCTATTTTGTAAACCTCCCATGTGGGAGACCTGAAAGAAGCCCCTGGCTCTGGCCTGGTCCAGCCCCAGCTGTTGTGGCCATTTGGGGAGTGAACCAGCAAATGGAAGATGTTCTCTCTCTTTCTTTCTTTCTCTCTCTCTCTCTTTCTGTAATTCAGCCTTTCCAGATAAATAAATCTTAAAAAAAAAAAAAAAAACAGAAGGAAAAGGAAAAGACCCACATTACACTTACAGACTCTTAGAATCAAAAGAAAAAAAAAATCACTTCCAGAATCACACTTAATGATACATAAATTTCCATTTTAACAAAAAACTAACCAAACTTCATGTCTGCACATTCCATCTACAGGTAACCCTAAATGTCTGTGGACAAATTATTTGTGGGAATTGCCCACTAAATTCCATCCCCTTTAATACTAATCCTTCTTCATTTGACAGCTCATGAATGGCACATTTTATTAATACTGATGAAAGAGATTAGTCATCAAATAGAAATGGACCCACCTGGTAAAAAGGTAATAGGGTTCAAGTTACTTTATCATTGGTGATTTGAAAATCGGTGCTAATCCATGGATAGTATTCTACATTCTCCCTCACATTACTTACTACTGTGGTTCTATTTTAGGATGTTATAATATTTTGTAATAATCTTTAATAACAAATAAAAAGTGCTCCATCAATACTACTATAATTTTGTCATTATATCATCACAAATGATATATATGGTTATAGAATGAACTGTGCCTCCCGCCAAAAAGTCATGTTGAAGTCCTAACCCTCAGTACTTCAGAATGTGACTCACTGGAGACAGGTCTTTAATGATGTCATTAAGTTAAAATAGTGTCATTGGGGTGGTCCTTAATCCAGAATGACTGGTGTCTTTGTAAGAAAAGCAACTCAGAATACACAGAGAGAAGACCACGTGAAAAGGCAGCAAGAGGGTGGTAATATGAAAGTCAAGAGGCCTCAGATGAAACCCCACCTGCCTACCAACAGCTTGATCTCCAACTTCTAGTCCCCAGAACTGTGAGAAAATAAATGCCTACTGTCTAAGCTATCCAATCTGAGATATTTTGTTTTGACAGCCCCAGCAAACTGATGCATATGCTATGAAAATACATGTAAATTGTATTACTGCTTTCAGAAAGAATGAGCTTTTTGTCTCTACCATAGAGACTCAGATCTTTGACAGAGCAACTGAGATTGTCAAAGATATCTGCAATCATGATAGGCAAAATAAGCACTGGACTAAAAAGTACCTAAGGACACGAAGTTACAAACCACAAATTAGACCTTCATCATTATGACACAATTACTCTGTATCTTGTTGGTGCATATAAGATACCAGGAATGTTAGCTACTCTAACATAATGGAAAACTATACACTGAGATAAGAGGAAAAGGAACAACTAATATACTCATAAAAATAATTATACGTGAAATCATTAGGTTTTAGAAACCCTAAAAGATTGAGCATTTCATGAAAGAATGATGTCAACAATCATTGTCTTCAATAGTATAAGAATTAGTGCTAATTATAGAAAAATTTCTACAAATGAAGTCTGGCAAAGATTCATCTTGTTAATTTTTATGTTCTGTTTTATTTATCCCAATCTCAAGGACTTTTCTTTGTTCACTGACTCAAACACTTTGCTCAAGTGTCAACTCTAAGATCTCGTCTACCCCTCATCTTTCAACTGTTTACATGGGTCCTGTCTGGAGTCTGGGATGAAATACTCTTGCCTACAAGGAAGGAACATGTTCAAACTTAAACCTTTATACATTTCAGTCTTAGTATTACACTGGTGATTACTGTTAAATGACAATAACTATTTTTGCCAACATATTCAGAGAATAAAAAGTTCACTCCAGAGCTGGCACTGTGGTGCAGTGGGTAAAGCCACTGCCTGCAGTGCTGGCATCCCATATGGGTGCCAGTTCAAGCCCCAGCTGCTCCACTTCTGATCCCGCTGTCTGCTATAGCCTGGGAAAGCAGTAGAAAATGGCCCAAGTCCTTGGGCCCCTGCACTTGAGTGGGAGGCCCAGAAGAAGCGCCTGGCTCCTGGCGTCAGATCATCTCAGTTCCGGCTTTTGTGGCCATCTGGAGAGTGAACCAGCGGATGGAAAATATCTCTCTCTCTGTCTCTCTCTCGCTCTCTCTTTCTCTCTCTGCCTCTGCCTCTCTGTAGCTCTGCCTTTCAAATAAATAAATCTTTTTTTAAAAAAAGTTCACTCCATCTATTTCCTAAACTCCAGACTAAAAATAATTCCCCATCTTTAATTACCAAATAACCAGATTCTTCCCCAGCAAAGTCAACCAATGTTTTCAAAAGCACTTAAACATATCTGAGAACCAAGAACATTTGAATTTTTTCCCAAGGATGATGGCAGCAGAAGGACTGAAAAGCAAGTCACTAGAGCAATAATTAGTTGAAGAAAAGAGTGAAAAAGTTGTTAAAGGAAACATTTGAAGCCTAAACAAAATGTGGTATTTTGTATACAATGGGATATTTTTCAGCCACACAAAAGAATGAAGTTTTGATATATGATACAGCATGGATGAATCTTAAAGATTAAAAACAAGTTAAGCAAAAGAAACTAGATATAAAAGGCCAGATGCAGGTTGACTATTCCTGATCCAAAATGCTTGGGACTATAAGAGTTTCAGTCTTTGAAATGTGATCCCTGTTAAATATAAGAGTGGGAATAAGAGAGGGAAGAGATGTACAATTTGGGACATGCTCAAGCTGACTTGCCCCAAATGGTAGAGTTAGAAACATACCAGGGGATTCCAATTCAATCCCATCAAGGTGGCATGTACCAATGCCATCTCACTAGTCCCAGTGATCAATTTTAGTTCACAATTGATCATAATGAAAGGACTAAGAGTCAAATGGATCACATAAACAAGTCTAGTGCCTGCTAATACTAACAGATAGAATAAATAAAGGGGAGAGCAATCCAACATGGGAAGCGAGATACACAGCAGACTCATAGAATGGCAGATGTCCTAAACAGCACTCTGGCCTCAGAATCAGTTCTAAAGGCATTCGGATCCGGCTGAAAAGCCCATGACAGTATTTCAGGCATGGAAAGCCAAGACACTCTGGCAAAAAAAAAAAACAAAAAACAAAAAACAAAAAAAAAAACAACACAACAACAACAACAACAACTAAACAAACTAAATGAAAGATCTCTGTGAGTGAGATCCCAGTGGAAAGAACAGGTCTTCAAAGAAGGAGGCACCTTTCTCTGAAGGGAAGAGAGAACTTCCACTTTGACTATGACCTTGTCTAAACAAGATAAGAATCGGAGAACTCAGAGGGCTTCCATAGCCTTGGAAACTCATGACTGGAGCATAGGGAGATTACTGATGCCATAAACAGGAGTGTCAATTTGTAAAGTCAACAACAGGAGTCACTGTGCACTTACTCCTCATGTAGGATCTCTGTCCTTAGTGTGCTGTACATTGAGATTTAATGCTATAACGAGTACTCAAACAGTATTTTTCACTTTGTGTTTCTATGTTGGTGCAAACTGTTGAAATCTTTACTTAATGTATACTAAACTGATCTTCTGTATATATAGAAAATTGAAAATGAATCTTGATATGAATGGAAGGGGAGAGTGGGAAAGGGGAGGGTTGCGGGTGGGAGGGATGACATGGGGGGGGGGGGCGGGGAGCCAATGTAGTCCATAAGCTGTACTTTGGAAATCTATATTCATTAAATAAAAGTTAAAAAAAAATAGTTTCTGTCTTGGAGTTTTTCAGATTTTAGAATGTTTGCATAGACTATATGGGATGAACATCCCTAATCTGAAAATTTGAAATGTTCCAAGATTCACTATTTTATTCCACTTATCTAAAATGCCTAGAACAGTCAAATTCATAGACAGAAAGTAAATCAGAGGTTACCAGGGAAGTGGGAAGACAAAAATGAGAGTTATACTGCTAATGGGTATGGGGTTTTCTTTCTGTGCTGATGAAAAGTTCTGTAACCATAGAATGGTGGTGACATTGCGAATACAGTAAACCACTAGACTGTACACTTTAAAAAAATTTTAAGACTTTTTTTGAAAGGCAAAGTGGCAGAGAAAGAGAGGTCTTCTATCTGCAGTTCACTATCCAAATGCCTCTACTCCACTTGGGTCTCCCACATGAGTGGCAGGACCCGAGTACTTGGGCCATCATCTTATGCCTTCCAGAATACACTAGCAGTAACCTGGGTTGGAAGCAGGCTAGCTGGGACCTGAACTGGCATTTCAGTATGGGAGGCAAATGTACAAGTAATGGTTTAACTCACTGTATCACAATGCCAGCTCTTAAACCTAATATTTTAAATATAAATTCAGGTATATATTTGCCTCTAATGTAAGTCTTGTCAAGCTCTCAATAGGTACTTATAATATACCACACATATTAAGGATAATCTGCCATACAACTAATTTCATAAGCATATCATTCCCATCACTTCTTTTAAAGTTTATTTTATTTATTTGAAAGGGAGAGAGAAAGAGAGAGATAGATCTTCCATCTGCTGGTCCACTCCCTAAATGATTGCCATGACTAGGGCTGGGCCAGAACAAAACCAGGAGCCTAGAATTCCTTCTGGGTCTCCCACACATCACTGGTTATCATTTACTTAGCATTCACAACGCACATACCAAACTCAGTGGAGTAACGGTTTGTCTTCTCCTTTCCTCAGAGAAGCAATATAACATCTCCCTGCAGTGTGTATTTGTAGTACCAGAAAGACACAAAGGCAAAGACATAGTCATTCTTGCCTTCTTGCCCATACTCCCAGGGCAAGCCTGAAGTCGTGATGAGGGTTAGTCTTCTAACACATTGATTACTATAGCAAAAGCAGTCTTATTCAAAGAAAGGATTATTCAAGTCTCTCAGATTTTTCTATACCTAAGGCACGTATACATTTATAAATGATAAAGGGCACTTATATAGTTCCAAATATGATGAAAGCATTTTAAAGCTTAGAGTAGGCAAATTTTTGCTATGCTGAAATTAAGTTGAAATATGGAGTATGGAGGCAATATCTGTGTATCTACACAGAAGACCTATGCAATAACAAAATACAGTTTATAAGACAGGATGAGATGGGGCTGGCACTGTGCTATAGAAAGTTATGCCTCCACCTGTAGTGCAAGCATCCCATATGGGCACCAATTCGAGTCTTGGCTGTCCTACTTCTGTTCCAGCTCCCTGCTAATGCACCTGGGAAAGCAGCAGAAGATGGTCTAAGTCCTTGGGCCCCTGTACCCATATGGGAGACCCAGAAGGAGCTCCTGGCTCCTGCATTCAGTTTGACCCAGCCCTGGTCATTGCAGCCATTTGGGGAGTGAATGAACCATTGGATGGAACATATATCTCTCTCTTTTTCTCAATTTCTCCTCTCACTCTCTCTCTCTCCTTTTCTCTCTGTATCTCTGCCTTTCAAATAAATAAATAATCTTTTCTTAAAAAGACAGGAAGAGGACATTTTCAATAAAAGACTTTTAGTACAACACAGTATAAGCATCTCTGATTACATTTTAGTTTTGTATACATGTATCTATCTAATAGCAAGAACCTCTTTAAAGTTCTAAGAAATAAAGCACTAAAAAAGGGAAGATTTTGCCAAAGAATTAAAGTAGGAGCCATATCCTAGATTTTAATTTCTTAACTTTTAAGGCTTACTTTCAAACAAAGTGTCAATCACATTCAGATATACAGAAAACAGAACTTTAGTATTTCACAATTTTTTATGTTGTCCAGATTTGTGCTTCTGATGAAGTCACTACTGAAAAATTTTTAATTCTTCATTAAGTATCATCATAAAAGACATAAAAATAAAGTCAAATATATTTTAATGATTTAAACAGGATAAAGTCATGTACTTTGAAATCACACACATCTAGACATTTATCATTTCAAATCTAATAAAACTTTAAAGGGATAGAAATCAATGTGCAAGAAAGGTTTAAGGTAGGCAAAACTAATAACAAGTAATGATAACAATTACTAATCAACCATTCATGTCATCTGTGTTGAGTTTTGGCTGGTGGTCTTAAACGGCAACTGAGAAAGCAAATGTGGGGTTTACATCTGCAAGCTGTGAGGAATCCACAGCCTCCCTGAAGTCCTTTATGAGAAGCAGATCTACATGTAACAGGTGTGGATGACCGCTCCTCCCCTGGCAGCGCCGCTGGCCTTCTCAGCAGCCTCCAATCGTTCTTAGCTGCAGTTTCTCCAGCCTGTCCTTCCCAGGACCTTTGCCCTCCTCTCGAAGGCTTTCTCTCTTGCCCCTAGAACTTTCAAATGCTTCTACATCCAGTTTTAAGCTCCTGCTCTTCTCAGCTCCTAACAAGTGTGAGCTCTTCCACTCATTTGGAAATGGATGAGAGTTCTTGGATTGAGGGATAACTTTCCTTCTTGCTGACTTGTATTCTAACTTTTTATATATTTAAGCTCCTTGAGAATAGTAGATCTTACATACTATCATGGGAGCTGGTTTTGTGGCACAGTGGGTTAAGCTATGGCCTGTGGTGCCGGCATCCCACAAGGGCACTGGTTCAAGTTCTGGCTGCTCCACTTCCAATCCAGACCCTACTAGTGTGCCTGGGAAAGCAGCTGAAGATGGCCCAAGTCCCTGAGCTCCTGAACCCATGTGGGAGATCCAGAAGAAGCTTCTGGCTCCTGGCCTCAGTTTGGCATAGCCCTGGTTGTTGTAGCCACCTGTGGGTGAACCACCAGATAGGGGATAACTCTCTCTGTGTGTCTCTCTCCTTCTCTCTGTAACTCTACCTTTCAAATAAATAATCTTAAAAGAAAAATAAAGAAATTTCATGAGAACATGTGGAGAAGAAATGAGATACTAAAGGAACAACAGTGGAGATCCACACTGGGCAGATAATAGAAAACAAGAAAAAGTGGTAAACATGAAAGAAATCAATGTGAACAAACTTGACAATGGAAAGGAATTAACTACTCTTGGCAGAAGTCATCCCCTACCTAAATGACTGCAATAATTTCAGAAATTTCCTTTAACAGGAGTATAGAAGAAATGAAATGCTCAGAAATTTCAATGTCTTGGGGGCGGCGCTGTGGCACAGCGGGTTAACGCCCTGACATGCAGCACCAGCATCCCATATGGACACCGGTTCAGGGCCCGGCTGTTCCACTTCCGTTCCAGCTCTCTGCTATGGCCCAGGAGGGCAGTGGAGGATGGCCCAGGTGCCTGGGCCCCTGCACCCACGTGGGAGACCTGGAGGAAGCTCCTGGCTCCTGGCTTCGGATCGGCACAGCTCCAACCATTGCAGCCAATTGGGGAGTGAGCCAACAAATGGAGGACCTCTCTCTCTCTCTCTGCCTCTCCTCTCTCTGTGTAACTCTGACTTTCAAATAAATAAATAAATCTTTTAAAAAAAAGGAATAATCAATGTCTCAATTCCTTCATCAATGAAATGAATGAACGGATATAGGATTACTTCACTAGAGGAAAGAGAGCATTGAAGTTAAAATTAAAGGCTATGATTATCACTATACAAGATGTTACCCAAGGGGTCAGCTGGGTGAAAGTCACATGGAAGCCAATGTCCTATTTTTGCAACTGCCCATGAGTTCATAATTATTTCAAAATAAACAAAGTTTTTAAAGTATAAGCAGTGGAACCAGACCACTGGGTTTGAATACAAGCACAACTGCTTACCGCTGTGTGATTTCAACAAGTTTACTTAATTTGTGCTTATTTTCCTCATCTGTGAAATGAAGACAACAACAGTATTTGACCCAGAAGCCGTGGTATGGATCAAATAAATAAATTAAACCACGGAAATCACCCACAACAATAGTTGTCACATAGCAGGCATTCGATTATCAGCTACTACTAGCGTTAAGATTTTGTGAAATTTAATCTAAGACCAACTGCTCTAGAATTCTATCTTAAAGCTATTGCTATTTGTGCACTACTAACATAGAGGGATACTAAGTGATCTGGAAACTAAGAAAAACAACTGGCAGCCCCCAAGGCCAAATTTTAGCTAAGTTACATATCTCCTTCCCATAGCTTAGGATTCAATGTCATATTTAAATAGATATACTGGTGTTTATTTTGTATTTTGTGTCTACTGCATTTACTTACAAAGAACCACACTGCTGAAGAACACCTCAGTTTATTCTCACATAGGTTCCAGATAATGCTACATCAGGATCATCTCTACTGGGTGTATAACCCTGTTTTATTTGGAAAGATACTATGAACTCTACCTGGCTAATCTTTACCAGGGCCCTGAAGGTGTCAGGAATTATTCTTGCTACAATTTATACTTATTGTCTCTTGTTACCAGTAGATGCAGAGTTAACTTTCAGAGCCTTTTTTTTTTTTTTTTTTTTTTTTTTTTGACAGGCAGAGTGGACAGCGAGAGAGAGAGAGACAGAGAGAAAGGTCTTCCTTTTGCCGTTGGTTCACCCTCCAATGGCCGCCACAGCTGGCGCGCTGCGGCCGGCGCACCGTGCTGATCCGATGGCAGGAGCCAGGTGCTTCTACTGGTCTCCCATGGGGTGCAGGGCCCAAACACTTGGGCCATCCTCTACTGCCTTCCCGGGCCCAGCAGAGAGCTGGCCCGGAAGAGGGGCAACTGGGAAAGAATCCGGCGCCCCGACCGGGACTAGAACCCAGTGTGCCGGCGCCGCTAGGTGGAGGATTAGCCTATTGAGCCGCGGCGCCAGCCATCTTTCAGAACCTTATACCTGAAGACTCCTGCACGATCACTCTTTTTCCTTCTTCTTTCTCTCTTTTTTTTTTTTAAGATTTATTATTTATTTGAAAGGCAGAGAGAGAGAGGGAGAGAGATATCTTCCATCTGCAGGTTCACTCCCAAAGCAGCTGCAAGAGCTGGGACTAGACCAAGCCAAAGCCAGGAGCCAGGAGCTTCATCTGGCCCTCCCACATGAGTAGCAGGGGCCCACGCAGTTGAGCCATCATATGCTGGTTTTCCATGTGTATTAGCAGGGAGCTGGATGGGAAGTGGAGCAATCAGGAATCAAACTACTCCCCACATGGAATGCCAGCATTACAAGTGGTGGTAGCTTAACCCACTGTACTACAACACAGAACCTTTCTCCTTCTTAATTTCCTTACACAAACTATCTACCAACTATGTAATCACTTTCATTTCTGTGAAATAGAATACACTAAAGCAACAATCTCTGTATCTATCTGATACATAAGAAGTATTTCATGTACTTTTCTTTCCTTCCTAACCAAGGACAAACCCAAATACCTCCCTCAAAGGGCAAGTCAGTTGAGGTATTGAATCTCCTATGAAGGTACTCACAAATCATTACATTTTACTCCCTTATTTGGCATTTTCAATAAAACAATATTATTTTTGCTTTATTATTAAAAAAATAGATCCTGGCCGGTGCCGCGGCTCACTTAGCTAATCTTCCACCTGCGGCGCCGGCACACCGGGTTCTAGTCCTGGTTGGGGCGCCAGATTCTGTCCTGGTTGCTCCTCTTCCAGGCCAGCTCTCTGCTGTGGCCCGGGAGTACAGTGGAGGATGGCCCAAGTGCTTGGGCCCTGCACCCCATGGGAGACCAGAAGAAAGCACATGACTCCTGGCTTTGGATCGACACAGTGCGCCGGTCATAGCAGCCACTTGGGAGGTGAATCAACGAAAAAGGAAGACCTTTCTCTCTGTCTCACTCTCTCTCTCTCACTAACTCTGCCTGTCAAAAAAAAAAAAAAAAATTAGATCCCAACTTTTCTTCCCTGCTCATCCTAGTCACTTTTTGTTGAAATTCCAAATTTTTAACTATTACAGTGTCTTTTACAACTTAGATATGCTAAGCTAAAATACTTCAAAAAACATACTCCATAAATAGACATCCTTTGTGAAAATTTTTTTGTTAAAATTATTCCTACCTTCACCTAAACCTTATTCAGTCACATTTTCACTTAACATGTTTTTTGCTCTTCTAACAGTTACTGTAAATGTGCTCCTCCCTCCCTTTCAAAAATGTGAAATCCTGTCAGAAAAAGCAGATTTTAGAAAATGAAACAACTACAGTATTATTGCAACATGCTAGAACACAACTGTGAGAGAAAATTTTACAGAAAGTGGTATCTTGTTACTTCAGTTTGCAACTCTCATCTCTTTCCCAACGATTTTTAAAGCCAGAACAGTCTGTACGCTTCTCACAATATCAGTGTTTTCACTGAATTTTCTCCTATTCTTCAGATTCTATTCTGAAAGTGACAAAACATGAATGGGAAAAATACCAAAGCCTGATTTTTTTCAGATAACTACTACTTGAAGAATAGTTGGGAAAAATTCTTCACTTTCAGCTGCTTTTGTCTCAAGAAGACTTGGCTTTTTACCCTAATCAAATGCTACGGGAGAACAGTTAAATGAACCCTTTGGTTTGTAACTCTCTTTATCCTCAAATGCTAGTCTATTCCTGAGGATTTTTTAATCTTTAATCTGACAATACAACAAGACCCAGTTAAAGCAGCAGGAGGATTTCCTAACACAAAGTTGCAAAACCTAAATTCTGATAAAGATTGCTTGCAAACTCGATAGAATGAATAATGAGATTCTTAGTAGACTGTTGTTCTTCCACAAGAGAAAAACAGGTTTTAAAACTCTTAGCCAGACTCTGGTTACCTTAAGAAGACACTGTATTCAGGATAGAAGACACTTGTGTACTGGACCCACGCACCAACCTCCTCTTCAGTTTCCCGTTTTTCAAAAGCTTCTGTTTTTGAAAACAGATTAAATGACTCAAATCTTCTTACAGATATGTGTCGCAGACAACCATCCAGGTGTTTCTGCCTCAGAACCTTTGGAGTAAAACCAAATATTGTGGTCATATTATATAAATACAAGTTGACTGTTCAAAATGTAAGTGATAAAAGGACTCTCATTTTTATCATTTAAAATAACAATCATTTAGCCCAACCTACTGAACACAACTCAAAAACAATGGACAAAATAGGGCCGGCGCCGTGGCTCAATAGGCTAATCCTCCACCTTGCGGCGCCGGCACACCGGGTTCTAGTCCCGGTTGGGGCGCCGGATTCTGTCCCGGTTGCCCCTCTTCCAGGCCAGCTCTCTGCTATGGCCAGGGAGTGCAGTGGAGGATGGCCCAGGTGCTTGGGCCCTGCACCCCATGGGAGACCAGGAAAAGCACCTGGCTCCTGGCTCCTGCCAGGATCAGCGCGGTGCGCCGGCTGCAGCGGCGGCCATTGGAGGGTGAACCAACGGCAAAAGGAAGACCTTTCTCTCTCTGTCTCTCTCTCTCACTGTCCACTCTGCCTGTCAAAAAAAAAAAAAAAAAAAAAAAAAAAAAAAAAAAAAAAAAACAATGGACAAAATATTTTAAAACATCACTTGAAGGCAACAAAGAGTAAAAAATATAGTGAAGATTTACCAGTCTATAGTACAAAAAAGGAGATAAAACTACAGAGGTAAGCCTGGCTTTTCAAACAACTTTCTCCTGGGGACATCTGTCAATCCCAAAAGAAAAAAGTGAGAACATAAGCAGTACCTTTAATAGCCCATGGACCTAGGGAGTAAAATTTAAATTTTAAAGCTTACCTATTCAGGTGCAGGTAAGGTCAGTAACAAACCCAGGCAGGAGCAAGTTTCTTATTAAGTTTGGGCTCTGTGTGTGTGTGTATACCCATGTGTGCTACTTAAGATAAATCAAATATATAATTATGCTGGTGTCACTGACAGCCAAATTTATAAGTTTGAGAATAAGGAGATACAGATGTTATGCCTAATGAGATTTAGCAAAAACTCAGTAGCTCTAAATGTAAATGGAAGTGTAATACAAACTAGTGATATATATCATTTTTCTTTTAAGATTTATTTATTTGAAAGACAGAGTTACATAGAGTGGAAGAGCCAGAGAGAGAGAGAGAGAGAGAGAGAGAGAGAGAGAGAGGTCTTCCATCCACTGGTTCACTCCCCAAATGGCCGCAACAGCTAGAGCTGAGCTGATCCGAAGCCAGGAGCCAGGAGCTTCTTCCCAGTCTCCCACATGGGTGCAGGGGTCCATGGATTTAGAGCATCTTCCACTGCTTTCCCAGGCCATAGTGGAGAGCTGGATCTGAAGTGGAGCAGCCAGGACTCAAACCGGCGCCCATATGGGATGCCGGCACTGCAGGTGGCAGCTTTACCTACTATGCCACAGCATCAGCCCGGATATATTTCATTTCTCAAAACTATCCATCTGACCACTAAAAAGGGCTAGAAATGATGACCAAAATCCATGGGCACACCTAGTGAGCACAGTGTTATCTATAAACACCATTTCCTATTAAAATAAAGTAAGGCTCTTGGAAAAAATGGTAAGAATTGTACAAAAGAGACTGAAGCACCCTGTACAGAAGAAAATAAGAAACCTAAAAAATTATGGGTTATGTCAAAAGGATTCCAGAGAGGATCTGAATAGGGTTCAGTGGCCAAAGACAAGACAGTTTGAGAACTGATCAAGATAACAAATGAAATAGAATCAAAATATATTATTAGTTCATGATGGCACTTTTAATGCTACATAATGCCCATTCAAGAATTCTAGAAAAGATATTTTTGAAACTAATAAGGAAAAATAACCAAATATTTGTCTTTCCTACATGATCTATAACTGAAGATATCCAAATAGAAAATGAGAGAAGTTTTTCTATATTGTATAACAGTATCCCAAATAAAACAGGAAGAATTAGAGTACTACCATTTTCCAACACCCTCAATTCATGAACTTAGGCAATTATCATTAAAAAAGAGAAGTAACCAGACATCAATGCAATTATTCACAAAAAAAAAACCACTATGTTGATAATTTAACAAAACAAAAACATCAGATCTGAATCTGATCACACCTCCATATCTACTAACTTGTAGAAAATGGGAAATACAAGGGATAGAGGAACATACTAAATGTCACCATCAAGGTACAATTAGCCAAAGTTCAAATCACAGCAATCTCTACAGATAAATTAACTCTATTAAAGTTGTTTCAGCCCAAAGTAGCTACAGTGGTTTATATTATCTAAAAAGGAAAGCTTATTCCAAAAATGCCATAATTCTCATGAGTAGAGGGCAAACCAAGATAAGATCCAAGAAAGAAAACACATCAGTATGAACATATCTTGAAGGGAAAATATCTGTCAAAATTTATATTATACAGAAGGTTGACTTCTTAAATAATGGATCAGAAAAGGTAGCCTATCTGTAATAGGTTAAAAAAAAAAAAGAGGGGAATAAACTGTTTTATAAAACTTTCCCAAAAATAGGGTCTTATTATTATCTGTCAGCTATGGCCATGAGGGAAAAAGATAAACTCAGCAGAGCTACTAGTCAGAAAACAAAACAAAGTGAATGAATTTTTAAAAATATAAAATAAAGGGGCTGGCACTGTGGCGCACTAGGTTAATCCTCCGCCTGTGTCACCAACATCCCATATGGATGCCGGTTCTAGTCTTGGTTGCTTCACTTCTAATCCAGCTCTCTGCAGTGGCTTGGGATAGCAGTGCAAGATGGCCCAATTGCTTGGGCCCCTGCACCTGCGTGGGAGACAGGGAAGAAGCTCCTGGCTTCGGATCGGCACAGCTCCAGCCATAGTGGCCATCTGGGAAGCGAACCAGCAGATGGAAGACTTTTTTTCTCTGTCTCTCCCTCTCTCTGTGACTCTACCTCTTAAATAAATAAATAAAATCTTAAATATATATATATATATAATAAAAACATTATAAGTTGTCTTGGATCTTGTCCAATTAAAGCCCAAAAAGCAAACTTCTTTTTATAACAAATTAGTCTGATGTCAAGGTAATGGGACCATAAATCAGTAGCTTAAAAAACCACATGTATAATATTGGAAAGAGCTTCTGCAGTTTAGTAAATCTCAGGATTTACAATATGACCAAAGTGATACTCAAGGAAAACAACATGCAACATGAGGGCACATACACTAATTTATGGAAAATAAGTTAAAATATAAGCTTGTTATTTAAAAAATTTATGTATTTGAAATACATAATGACAATACAAAACAAAATGACAGAGTGGGAGGGAGAAACAGAGAGAGATATCTTCCATCGACTGGTACACTCCCCAGATGGCTGGGACAACCAGGGCTGAGCCAAGCTGAAGCCAGGAGCTTCATTAAGGTCTCCCACGTGGGTGTCAGTGGCCCAAGCACTTGAGCCATCTTGCATGGCTCTTTCCAGGCCATTAGCAGGGAGCTGAATCAGAAGTGGAGCAGCCAGGACATAACTGGTGCCTATATCAGATGCTGGCATTGCAGAAGCAGATTTATCCACTATGCCACAACACCCACCCCAAAATCTAAGCTTGCTTTGGTATAAAAACTATTTTAAATGTATGTATAGTTTTTTCATAATGCACATTTTTCATGAACTTTTTGACAACCCCTTGTTTACATGGATTTCAAAAAATTTCTGCGGGTCCAGCGCTGTGTCACAGTGGGTGTGCCAGCATCCCATATGGGTGCCGGTTTGAGTCCCAACTGCTCCACTTTCTGATCCAGCTCCCTGCTAATGTGCCTGAGAAAGCCGTAGAGGATGGCCCAAGTACTTGGGTCCCTGCACATGGGAGACACAGAAGAAGCTCCTGGCTTCTGGTTTAGGACAGGCCCAGCTCCAGTAAGCATCTGGGGAGTGAACTAGAGGACAGAGGATCTCTCGCTCTCTCTCACTCTCTCTCTCTCTTTCTCTCTCTAGCTCTGCCTTTCAAATAAATAAATATTTTATTAAAAAATATTTGTGCCAAAATAAATGGTATTTTTAATTCCATTTTCCACAATTTTTTTTAAAGTATTTTCACATTTAGAATAAATAAAACATTTCTTTGTATAATCCATGTTAGGTAAAGTTAATTAAAATTGGAAAGCAGGCCAAATTTGCTTTTGATGTTCCTTTTTAATTAAAAATATGTGGGGCCAGTGCTGTGGCGTAGCGGGTAAAGCCACTGCCTACACTGCCGACATCCCACATGAGCGCAGGTTCAAGTCCTGGCTATTCCACTTCCAATCCAGCTCGCTGCTGTGGCCTGGGAGAGCAGTAGAAGATGGCTCAAGTCCATGGGCCCCTGCACCCACATGGGAGACCCGGAAGAAGCTCTTGGCTCCGGATTGGCTCAGCCCTGGCCATTGCGACCATCTGGGGAGTGAACCAGCAGATGGAAGATCTCTCCTTCTCTCTGCCTCTCTGTCTCTCTCTGTGTAACTCTGCCTTTCAAATAAATAAATAAATCTTTTTTTTTTTTACAAAAAAAATATGTCATTAAGATGGGCATCCCATATCAGAGTATTGGTTGGAATCCTGGATACTGTGCTTCTGATCCAGATTCTTGCAAATGCTCCCTGGGAGACAGTAGATGATGACTCAAGTGTTTGGGTCCCTACTACCCACATGGGAGATCTAGATGGGAGGTCCAGGCTCCTGGCTTCAACCTTGCCCAGCCCTGGCTGTTGAGGGCATTTGGGGAGGCAAACAGCAGATGAAAGAGTTCTCTGTCAATCTCTCTGCTTTTCAAATAAAATGAAAATAAGTAAAATAATCTTATTTTTAATTGATTTATTTTAATCTATTTCTTTATTATTTAATAAATATAATATTCATTATAATATATGATATAAATCAATATTTATTATATAATGTGTATTTATAATATAAATATATTAATTATAATATTTAATAATTTATATTTTATTTATTTTATTTGAAAAGCAGAGTTACAGAGGCAGAGACAGAATTTCTATCCACTGGTTCACTCCCTGGATGGCCACAATGGCCAGGGCTGGACCAGGCTGAAGCCAGGAGCCTGGGGAACTCCATCTGGTTCTCCCACTTGGGTGGCAGAGGCCTAAGCACTTGGAACATCTTCCACTGCTTTCCCAGGTGTATTAGCCTGGATCTGGATTGGAAGTGGAGCTGCCAAGACTCAAAACAGCATCTATACAGGATGCCAGTATCACAGCGACCACCCACTATGTTACAGCATAAGCCCCAGTAGAAGATCTTTTATTAAAGTTACAGGAGTACCTTTGTAATTCTTTGAGCTCAGTCTCTTCCTCTATAAGATGGAAATTACACTGTACACCATGCAGCTTCAAAATTAATGTCTGATACACAATACCTACAGATGGCCTAAAAGGCTTTCACTAGTGAAAATTAAATAAGACAATATGTGCTATTTGGAAAGTGTCAGCTTAGAGTTGCTACCCAATAGTCAACTCACCTCCAACTAAACAAGGCAATTATCTCCCCTCCTTCCTCTCAAAGTCACTAAAATACCAGTTAAGGAGCAAATATAATAAAAATCAGATGGACAAAGAGACAAAGGGGAAATGATGAATAAGTAATTGGGGAGATGAAAGAAAACTGAATCTAAGCAGTAGGGAAGTCAAGTCCTCCCAAAGATTTATAAACACTTAATTACTAGAGGTGCTGGGTACCCATGAAGGCTATGATGCAGCTGTTGGTGACAGTAAGGCTAAACATAAATGTACTGGTGGAAAATCTTTTAAAAGAGTAGCTAGATGTAGTTGAATAATAGTTTGAGTGCCCCTCAAAGACCCATATATTGAAGTCTTTTTTTTTTTCATGAAATATTTATTTTATTTATTTGAAAGGCAGAGTTACAGAGAAAGAGAGAGGGAGAGATCTATCTGCTGGTTCACTCTCCAAATGGCCACAATGGCTGGGGCTGGGCCAGGCCAATACCAGGAGCCAGGAACTTCATCTGGGTCTCCCACATGGGTGCAGGGGCCCAAGGACTTGGGCTATCTGCCGCTCCTTTCCCAAGCATATTAGCAGGGAGCTTAATCAGGAGTGGACCAGCCAGGAATTGAACCAGTACTCATACAGGATGCTGGCATCACAGGCAGTGTCTTACGTGGCTAATGGATTGATGTACAATGGATTAAAGGTACAGACTTGATACATATGGCATCTAGGAAGCAGGCCAAGTGGGAATTGCTCAGGCCATTGGGGGTGTGCTCCAGGAGGGCAGTCCTCACAACAGAATTGGCTATAAAGGGCAAGTTGGGCCTGGCAGCTCTCTCTGATTCCTGACTCACCATGTAATACTTCCTCTGTACTCATTCTGCCATCCACTGCACTCATTAGACACCAGACAAATGGGCTGCCTGATGTTACACTAAGAAACTACAAAACTGTAAGCTGAAAAAAACTCTTTCCTTCATAAGTAGCTCAAGTATTTTAGTTGCAGTCATGAAAAGCTGACTAAAACACCCTGATTCCACCACATTACCATGCAACTATTCCTCCTACCCACAGAGAAACTCTGAAGGGTAAATTTCTAGAAAAGATGAACCACAGAGGTTCTGGTCAAACACTAAGCATACCCTAGAGAAGTATAAGATGCTCCTCGCTGAGGGGTGGCACTATGGCATAGCAGGTTAAAGCCCCAGCCTGAAGAACCAGCATTCCATACAGGTGCCAGTTTGAGTTCCAGCTGCTCTGCTTCCAATCCAGCTCCCTGCTGGTACACCTGGGAAAGCAGCCGAGGACGGCCCAAGTGCTTGGGCACCTGCACCCCCGTGAGAGACCCAGAGGAAGCTCCTGGTTCCTGCCTTCAGATCAGATCAGCTCCAGCCATTGTGGCCATTTGGGGAGTGAGTCAGCAGATGGAAGACCCCACTCTTCCTGTCTCTACCTCTCTCTGTAACCATGTCTTTCAAATAAATAAAATAAATCGAGGAGAGAAGAGGAGAGGAGAGGAGAAGAGAAGAGAGGAGGAGAGGAAAGAAAAGAGATGCTCCTCTCTGATTAATATCCCTTTCACTCACTTAGTGTCTGGATCTTAGGCAACCAGACTTATATCTGCCAGAGAGGAGTCCGTGGTAATCCTTGCTGAAGATACTGGAACAAGACAAAAACAGATACCGACATTTGGGATCCTCAAACAAAATGGCCAGTTTAGGTGGAAGTTGCCATCCAGTGACTTCAATCAGGATGGTTTGTAACCAGAATGGTGCTTAATTCTGGCATTCAAATGGGAAAATAATTCCCCTCTGAGTGTCAGAGCCCCAAAATAATAAAATAGGGAAGCATGAAAAAGAAGTCTATGGCAACAACAAACTCCAGGTATAGGACTTTCTCCAAAAATTCTAAGAATTAGTTCTGTACAGTCTCTAGATATAGGACAGATCAAAAAAGAATCAAACAAAACCAGAAGGAAAAGCACTTAAGATTCTACATGACTTCAACTATGAAGAGAGGGAATGAAAATGAGAAAAGTCTAACCTCTCTGTCAAATAAAAGGGTTCACCATCCAAGCAAAGACAAAAAAAATCCCAGAAGAATTACCACAAAGAGTCAGAATGATGATAATAGAGTGATGATAATAGCTACTATTTATAGTCAGTCTATGATATGGCAGAATTCTGAGCTAAGCATTATATATATATATACACATATATTATATATGTTCACATTATCTCAAATCTTCAAAGCAAACCTGCAAAATGTGTGTTATTGTTTCCATTTATTAAATGAGTCTTAGGAAGTAGAAAATTGAACAAATTCCTATGGTTTACAGGAGACTTAAACTTACAACACACTTGTTACCAAATGAATTTAAGATGGCTTTAAAACATATACATGAAGGTAACATTCATAAAAAGTGATAAGAAAGAAAAAGGGAAAGCAAAGAGAGCTATAAAATAAAGACAAGAATAAAGTGGAGCTGGCTCTGTGGCATAGTAGGCTAATCCTCTGCCTATGGTGCTAGCATCCCATATGGGTGCTGGTTCATGTCCCTGCTTCTCCTCTTCCAGTACAGCTCTCTGCTAAAGGCCTGGGAAAGCAGAAGATGGCCATGCACCCACATGTATACCCAGAAGAAGCTCCTGGCTTCTGGCTTCAGACTGGCCCAACTCCAGCCATCAAGGTCATTCGGGGGTAAACTCTTTTTCTCTCTTTGTCTCTGTCTGTCTGTCTGTCTCTCTCTGTTTCTGCCTCTCCCTCTCAGTAATTCACCTCTCAAGTAAAATAAGTAAATCTTAAACAAACAAACAAACAAAAAGAATAAAGGTGAAACGAAAGTACACTCTATACAGATTTTTTTTTTTTTTGGACAGGCAGAGTGGACAGTGAGAGAGAGAGAGAGAGAGAAAGGTCTTTCTTTGCTGTTGGTTCACCCTCCAATGGCCGCCGTGGCCGCCGCGGCCGCCGCGGCCAAGCGCTGCAGCCGGCGCACCGCGCTGATCCGATGGCAGGAGCCAGGTACTTATCCTGGTCTGCCATGGGGTGCAGGGCCCAAGCACTTGGGCCATCCTCCACTGCACTCCCTGGCCACAGCAGAGAGCTGGCCTGGAAGAGGGGCAACCAGGACAGAATCTGGCGCCCCGACCGGGACTAGAACCCCGTGTGCCGGCGCCGCAGGCGGAGGATTAGCCTAGTGAGCCACAGAGCCAGCAGATCTTGACATAGAAGATCTATTACTCACAGTAAGTGGTAGGCCTACAATCATATAAGATACAGATGTGGTTGATATCAATGCTCTCTTACCATAGTACCAGAACATTGCTAAGATATATATTTTTAAACTCTGTAATAATGCCTAAAGTGAGTTCAAAACACTAAGATATTCCCCTTATTCAATAATAAATGACTTGAGATAAAGTAATGATATAAAGGTAGAAAAGGAAAGGGGTTAGAAAGCATCCCAGGACAAGCTTTTTAAAAAATATTTACTTACTTACTTATTTATTTATTTATTTATTTGAAAGTCAGAGTTTTGAAGAGAGATGGAAAGAGAGCAAGAATGAACTTCCATCCATTGATTTACTCCCCAAATGGCTGCAATGGCCAGTGCTGGGCCAGGCTGAAGCCAGGAACCAAGAGCTTCTTCCAGGTCTCCCAGGTGGATGGCAGGGGCCCAAGTACTTGGGCCATCTTCTGCTGCATTCCACAAGTCATTAGCAGGGAACTGCATCAGAAGTGGAGCAGCTAGAACACGAACCAGCCCCATATGGCATGCCGGTGTTGCAGGTGGTGGCTTTACCTGCTACTCCACAATGCTGGGCCCAAGGATATAAATCTTACAAATAAAGTTTGGGGTCTGAGGTAGGACCATGAACTCAAGAGAGCACCTAGGGATAGTAGCTTCCTAAAATGACAAAAAACAAGGGATGAAAGAGCAGTGCTGCCTCTTTTCTCCGGCAGGGATTTAAAAGAACCAAGAGAGCAATGAAAAATGGGTAGACAAAGTGAAAAGTAAAAGGCTGCAAGAAAGCTCCATTCGAAAAGGAAGGAAGCAGCACTAACCACCTGCTCAGCCCTTGCTGAAGGAAGCCACACAAGCACTTCTGAGACAGGGGACCAGAGTCTGCTTTCCACTTTCAACAATAGAATCAGAAGGCCCAAAGAGAACACAAAATACAGCAGCAGCTCTCTTAACTGACTTGGGAGTAACAGACATTCTCCACTCCCTCTATTGAAAGTTCAGAATGTACCACGTGAGCTGAAAGATAGCAGCTAATATCTTATTCTTGCCTTTCTCTGTTTGTCAATCGTGCTTCTCCAGAAACTTTTCAATTTTTATTTATCTTTTAAAGATTTATTTATTTCAAAGGTAGAGTCACAAAAAGGGGTGGGGGGGGGGGAGGGAGAGAGACATCTTCCATCCACTGGATTCCTCCCCAAATGACTGCAATGGCCAGGGCTGGAAGACCAAAGCCAGGAACTCCTTCCAGGTCTCCCACATGAGTAGCAGGGCCCAAGCACTTGGGACATCTGCTGCTGCTTTCCCAGCCGCACTAGCAGGATGCTGGATGAAAGTGGAGCAGCTGGGACTCCAATCAGCACTTAAATGGGATGCTGGCAGCTGCATCATCATCACGCCAGCCCCTTTTAAACATTATACCAATAGTTCAAATTCTCATCATGAGAATACTGTCAGTAATTAAGTATTAAAAAAAAAAAACTAATGAGGGGCTGCCAATGTGGCATAGCAGGTAAAGCTGCCACCTGCAGTACCAACGTCCCATATGGGCACTGGTTTGAGATCTGGCTGCTCCACTTCCGATCCAGCTCTCTGTTGTGGCCTGGGATAGAAGTAGAAGACAGCCTAAGTCCTTGGGCCCCTGCATTCATGTGGGAGACCCAGAGGAAGCTCCTGGCTCCTGGCTTCGGATCAGCACAGCTCCGGCTGTTGCAGCCAATTGGGGAGTGAACCAGTGGATGGAAGACCTCTCTCTCTGTCTCTCCTTCTCTCTGTGTAACTCTTTCAAATAAATAAATCTTTAAAAAAAAAACTAATGAAATAATGCTAAAATAGAGTTGTTACTTCCATTTAAACTTAAGTCAAATATTTTGAAAAGATAAAAGAAAGTTTGCTTGATAAAGTACCGTACTTAAAAACTGGTACTTTATGGGGCCAGTGCTGTGGTGTAATAGGTTAAACCTCCACCTGCAGTGCCAGCATCCCATATGACCACCGGTTCATGTCCCAGCTGCTCCTCTTCTGATCCAGCTCTCTGCTATGGCCTTGAAAAGCAGTGGAAGATGGCCCAACTCCTTGGGCCCCCACATCTGCATAGGAGAGCTGGCAGACGCTCCTGGCTCCTGGTTTCAAATGGCCCTACTCCAACCATTGTGGCCATTTGGGGAGTGAACCAACAGATGGAAGACCTTTCTCTCTGCTTCTCCCTCTCTCTATGACTCTACCTCTCAAATAAATAAAATCTTTTTTTTTTTTTTTTTTTTTTTTTTGGACAGGCAGAGTGGACAGTGAGAGAGAGAGACAGAGAGAAAGGTCTTCCTTTGCCGTTGTTTCACCCTCCAATGGCCGCCGCGGCTGGCGCGCTGCGGCTGGCGCACCGCGCTGATCCGATGGCAGGAGCCAGGAGCCAGGTGCTTTTCCTGGTCTCCCATGGGGTGCAGGGCCCAAGCACTTGGGCCATCCTCCACTGCACTCCCTGGCCACAGCAGAGGGCTGGCCTGGAAGAGGGGCAACCGGGACAGAATCCGGCGCCCCAACCGGGACTAGAACCCAGTGTGCCGGCGCCGCAAGGCGGAGGATTAGCCTAGTGAGCCGCGGCGCCGGCCTAAATAAAATCTTTTTAAAAAAATTTTTAAAAATAAAAACTTTAGGTATGGGAAGCCAACTGTAAAAACATAGAGACCCAATTATAAACATCAAAAAGGATTTAGCACTCAGATTGTAATTTCACCATTTTTTTAAGTTTTATTTGTGTATTTATTTATTGAATAGGTAGATTTAGAGAGATAGGAAGAGAGAGATCTCCCAACTAATGGTTCACTCCCCAAAAGGCCATAACAGCCGGGGGTAGGACAGGCCAAAGCCAGGAGCCAGGAGCTCCATCCAAGATTCCCAACCAGGTAGTAAAGGCCTTAGTACTTGCCTTCCCAAGCACACTAGCAGGAAGCCAGATGGCAAGTGGAATAAGCTGGAACTTTAACCAGCACTCTGATATGGGATGCCAGCATCAGAAATGGTGGCTCAGTCTGCTGCACTATAACACAGGCCCCTATAACTTCACTTTAGAATACATTTTTATAATACACCTCTTTAACCAATTTTTTTAACTTTTATTTAGTAAATATAAATTTCCAAAGTTCAGTTTATGGATTACAATGGCTTTTCCCCCCCATAACTTCCCTCCCACCCGCACCCCTCCCATCTCCTGCTCCCTCTCCCATTCCAATCACATCAAGATTCATCTTCAATTATCTTTATATACAGAAGATCCATTTAGTATATATTAAGTAAAGATTTCATCAGTTTGCACCCACACAGAACATAAAGTGTAAAACACTGTTTCAGAACTAGTCATAGCATTAATTCACACTGGACAACACATTAAGGACAGAGATCCTACATGAGGAGTAAGTACACAGTGACTCCTGTCAAGTGATCAATTTCAGTTCACAATTGATCACACTGATAGGTCTAAGACTCAAAGGGATCACACAAACAAGACTAGTGTCTGCTAATACTAACTGATAGAATAAAAAAGGGAGAGAATGATCCAACATGGGAAGTGGGATGCACAGCAGACTCATAGAATGACAGATGTGATGAACCAACAGATGCGCTGTGTTCTTTCTCAATCTTTCTCTCTGCCTCTCAAATTTCTTAAAGATGTAAATTACAAACACAGGAAATACTGAACAGTTAACATAAAGGGCCATGAGACAGCACTGGCACTCTACAGAGTCATGAAAAAAATTATGAGTGTGAAGACAGAAGCAGATGTAATGAAGATGTCCCCCATAAGAAAGAGAGGGAGCCATACATCTCCAGCACTGCTTAGGTTCTCCCCAGTGTTGAGTGCACATGGGGTAAGTTGGGGGCAACACTGTGGCTTAGTAGGTTAAGCCTCTGCCTGTGGCACCAGCATCCCATATGGGCACTAATTTGAGTCCCAGGTGCACCACTTCTGATCCAGCTCCACGCTGGTGGTGTGGGAAAGCAGTGAAAGATGACCCAAGTGCTTGGGCCCTACACCCACGTGGGAGATCCAGAAGAAGCTTCAGATTGGCCCAGCTCCGGCCAACGTGGCCATTTGGGGAGTTAACCAGAGGATGGAAGACTTCTTTCTTTCTCTTTCTCTCTCCCCTCCACCTTCTATAACTCTGCTTCTCAAATAAATAAAAATTAAAAAGAGAATGGGTCATTCATTTTTAGAAATTTATTAATAGCCTGAAAATGTCTAATATTTGTGATAGATTATTATAGATAAATATTCACTTCCTCCTTGCCTCTTTTGCTATGTCCAAGGAAAGTGTATACTTCCCTGCCCTTTAACTTTGGACTTGGCCAAGAATCTTACCTTGACCAAAACGATGTTAGTAAGCATAATGCAAGAGGGACTTAACATGTGTTGCCATGGGGGGCAGATAGTTGGTGCTGTGGTGAAGACACCACTTCAGATGTCTGCAGCTGGTATCAGAGTATCCCAGCTCTGCTTCCAATTCAGCTTCCTAATCTGAGAAGGCAGCAGATAATGGTTTAAGTACTTGGGACTTGTCACCCAAGTAGGAGACACAAACTGAGTTCCTGGTTACTGCCTCCAGCTTGCTCTAACCCTGGTTCTTACAGGCATGTGGAGGGTGAACCAGTCAAAGGAAGACTGGTTGAGCTTGCCCTCTTACATTTCTGCCATCACCATGAGAACATGTCAATCAGTCCAATGATTAGAGGCATGTGGACCAAGCATGCAGCACAGAGCCACTCAGTTGTTCACAGCCTCTGTCAGTACACAACCAGGTGATCCACAGATGCATAAATACATCAAGGCTCATGGTTGTATGTCATTACAATGGGGTGGTTGTTCGTTACTCAGCAATAGCTAACTGATATAATACCCTAAGGACTAGGTCCCATGGGCCACTTAAAAATTATCCCTACTCTCAAGCTGTCCACAAGCAATAGTATTTACTAAAAAGCAATTATCTAGGATCTGTGCTAGTGCAGAGGATGGAGGTTAATGATACATCTTCTTTTCCAAGGGAGAACTCCTATCCTAGTGAAAAAAACACTCTAATCAAATGATCATAAAACAACGTGATAAGGGATTTGCCAGCTGAGGATTTGGGGGTGGCTTTGCAGAAGAGTAGAATGAAATGGGGGTCTGAAGGATGAACAGTCATTCACCAGGTAGAGAAGAAGGCCAGCAGGCACCGGAGGCCAAAATATGAAATGTCAGAATGTGT
This sequence comes from Oryctolagus cuniculus, assembly GCF_964237555.1. NCBI lineage: Eukaryota > Metazoa > Chordata > Mammalia > Lagomorpha > Leporidae > Oryctolagus > Oryctolagus cuniculus. The sequence continues at coordinate 158,377,674 of NC_091433.1, forward strand.
GGAGTTCAACTGGTACCATAGTTGAAACTCGCCACTTTCTGACTTTGGCAGCAACCCAGAATGAATGCAAGTGCTGATGAGCTCGAGTTTTTACTGTACTAAGAAACAGTGAAGTCGTGTCACTGAGTAGCAAAAGCAGCAGTGTGTATCTCAACACTGACATACAGGCACAGGCTGAACATCCCTTCCCTTTTCTGAAATGCTTGGGACCCGAAGTGTCTCAGCTTTCAGATTGTGGAATATTTGCTTATACCTACTGAGCTATCTTGAGGATGACACCCAAGTCTAACAAGAAATTCATTTCTGTTTTATAAATCACTTATACACATAGCCTGAAGATCACTTTTCACAATACTTTTACTGCACATGCATTTTCACTGTGACCATCACATGTCAGGTGTGGAACGTCCCACTCTGGCCGCATGTCACACTAAGAAGTGTCAGATTTGGGAGCAATTCAGATTTCACATTTCTGGATTAAGGAGGCTCCGTGTGTGTATGACTCACTTTTTAGAAAAAGATTTATTTATTTATTTATTTGAAAGGTAGAACCACAAAGAGGCAGAAGGAGAGAGAGAGAAAGAGAGAGTGAGCGAGCTTCCATCCATCCACTGGTTCACTCCCCAGATGGCTGAAACTGAGGGAGCTGGGCAGATCTGAAGCCAGGAGCCAGGAGCTTCCTCCGGGTCTCCAACAGGTGCAGGAGCCCAAGCACTTGGGCCATCCTCTGGTGCTTTCCCAGGCCATAGCAGAGAGCTGGATTGGAAGTGGAGCAGCTGGGACTTGAACAGGCACTGACTTATGGCATCCGTATGGGATGCCGGCACTGCAGAAGGCGGGTTTAACCGCTAGGCCACAGCGCTGGCCCCGTGCGTGACTAATTTAAGACCCTTCCTTATTCACCAGTCGCTAATTCTATCTTAGAAGATGTTTACTTCACTACAGACAGTTCCAATAACAATGATCTATGAGAGTATTTTATTACCATTTATAACATGAATAGCAAAACCAGATCATTAATACTCGAGAAGACTGTCAATGCACAGTGAAGAAATGATCTTACTGAAGTCTAATGAGTTATGTCCCTATCAACACACAAAGGCCAAAGTATGCAAAAACGCGACAACATCCCCAAATACAAAAAGAAAAAAGCCACCCCCAAAATACAAAAAGTGCGATCTCCAGCAAGGCGGGCCGTAGCTAGGAGATGCTTCTCCAAGTAGTTAAGAAATGGAAAGTGTAGTCTTGAGAAGTTTTCGGCACAAAACCTCAGGCAGAGGCATGACACTGGTGTGTAGAACCAATCAACAGTCTTCACTTCCAGCGCTTTGGAAGGAGCGTTTGCACAAATGAGAATTTCCGTCACATCTGCATAGGGGCGAAGTGACCAGAACTACAGCAGCAACTCTGGAGTACGGGACGATCTCGTCACTAACAAGTAAGACAGCACACCCTGACGAGTATCTTGCTGATCGCTGCAAACGCCAACAGAAACGTCCCCATCCGAGGGAGAGGGGGAGGAGGAAGCCGGCAGCTCGGCCCACTCACTTCACCCACGGAAGACACCCAGGCAACGCGCGTAAGCCGACCGCGCCGATGGCCAAGAGCCGCGGGGCGAGCGGGACCGCCACCAGGGACCAGGCTGGGAGTTCAGAAGCCAGAATCTCAGGGAAGGAGACGGGACAGAAGCAGGATCGAAGCGCTGCCCGCGAAGGGGACTGGCGAGCAAGGCGGAAAGTTCCCCCGGCGCCGGCCAAAGTCCCGACAGGGGTCTTCTACTTCGATCCGAGTTTCCCCGGGGTTCAGCCATGGCTGCTCCCCGAGCCGCCCAACCCCACTGAATTCCTCCTTTTTGGTAAAACCACCACGTGAAGCAAAAGGGCACTTCTCGCGACAAGCGGAGCTGCGCAGGAGAACGCGCAGCGGTCGGTAGCTAGCTGGCCCCGCACCTGTGAGGGGAGTGGCCAGACGCACAGGTGAGGCGAGCGGGCTCTCCCTTACCTGCCGCAGGAGCTTCCACCGGGCAGCTCCGAGGGGCGCCGAGACTGGTGACCCCTGAGCGGCGCCGCCAATGTCCGAGACCCCACCCGTGGCTCGCTCCGTCTCGCCAGCCCCGCTGTCCGTGACACTGGACTCCATCCCACTGGACCCGCCAATACGCGGATGTGCAGCCAACCCAGCTCTCCCCTGTCAGGACCTGCTTACTTCTTCCCTGTCAGGACCTGTGATGGCCGGCCTCTCTTCTGAGGCACTTGCGCGCGCGCCCTCCCCGAATTCCGCATTTCCGGTATTCGTCTCCTTGACAACCAGAGCAGCGCCGGCACGTCATTGCACCATTTTTGCAGGTGGCCATCTTGAGTGAGGGCACGCCAGGTGGTAAGGGAGCTGTGGCCGAGCAAATAGGACGCTGTTTCTCCTTGTTTTCTGCCCTCCTAGTTCGTCTAGAGCTCAGAAGACTAGAAATTCTTTATTACAAGTCTTATATCTTTGAAGATTGCGTAACCTAGGGAGGGAAAATCCGCTCCATGACCACAACAAAAATGGCGAAATCTGCTTAGAGTTCGTGCTAGGTAGGGGTTACGTAAGCCGGCGTGCTGCAAACCAGCACTGGGCTGCTCTGGATAGGTTGTCGCTCTGCAGGCTGCAGCACGCAGACTTCGGCTCGACGGGGCTGTGGGCGCAGCTGTTGCTTTCTGAGAGCTTCAGGTTCTCCGACCTGCCTTCACTCGTTTGTGTCGCGAGCCAGACTGACTTTCAATTTGCGTACGTATTGTGGGGGGGTGCTGTGCTTGGGGGTCTCTTCCCCTTTCATCCAGCTACTCCCGCAACCGATGGGTCCCCGCTTTTTGACGCTTGTCCCTTGACTGCGGGTTCCCTGGTACCACTCCCTCTCGCACTCAGACCTTCTCATTTCTGGGTGCAAGGTTGCCCAGGAAAAACGAATAGGTTCCCTTGGGAACACCCGTTTGTCTGCCCCACCCCCGTCCCTAGCCTTGCCGGGTGGTCTGCGGATGCGTGATGGAGACGCGGGTGGCAGATGTGGTGATCTAGGGCCTTTGCAGACCCCGGTTGTCAGGGGCCCCCTTTGCTTGCTTCTTTCCTGTTTGCTAGCATCGCCTGCTCCGCAGCCCAACTCTCCCGCTGCTTTGCTGCGACACAGAAGACCTAGCGGGGCGAGGGCGTTTTATGGACGACTTGGGTGGTTCAACAGTGTGCAGCTGCCTCGGTGGTTCCTCTCCTAATCATAGTTGCTTACGTGCCGGACACTGTATTGAAGTTTAACATAAGTTATCATTTTATTCTTACAGCCAACAACCCGGGAAGGTAAATGATGTCATTACTTTACAGGTGGAGACACGGAGGCCCAGAGACATGGTTAAGTGCAGGAGCCACATGTGAACCTGGGCCTCTGATTTACTAGCTATCAGGTCCATTAAAACCCACCACCCAGCAGGATCGAGAGCCTTCACATTTTATTTTTGCATCTCGCCATGTTTTTTAGTCTTTTTTTTTTTAAGAGCTGAATACCTGTTTAACGTTAGAGTCCATTATGAAGCCAGATTGGACTTTTTTCCCATACTGCTTACTGCCCAGGTGATCTGGTGGGGTTACTTAAACCACCAAGCACCAATTTGCTCACCTGTAATGTGAGTCGTAATAGCTCCTTTATCAAATTATGTGAAGTTTCAATTAGATAAAAGTCTCTGGCATGTAGCCAACACTCAGCAACTATTAATCTCTCGTGCCCCGTGTTCGTGTAGTAATTAGGTTTTTCCAGTTTATCATCCATTTAGGTACCAGAGATAAATTCAGAATTACACCTGTTAAACCCCTGAAACCCCTTAGATGCTCCATTAAGTCTGTGTATTTACTTGCAAATTTTTGTTTTGTTTCTTGTTTTCTGTTGTTTTAGTTTGCCCCCTATGTGATGGAGAATCAGTGGTGCTTGATAGAATTGACTTCACACATGAGACACTTAAGTCACAGCTGCCAAGAAGTATGATTTGAGTGAAACGTTAGATTACACAGGTGTTTAGACTTACCTGTCCTATGAGCTGCTTGCAGTTTTGATAACTGAAGGGGCCAGGCCCTGAAGGGGAGGGATAAGAACCGCAGATCTTAGGGACTCTGAGAAGCCACTGCTGTGCAGTATACCTTGGGAAGCATTCATGTGCTGGCAGCCCCAAAGGGAGCAGACACCAGGGACTTTGATACCATGCAGCAGAAGGCCCAGTTATTTCTCCGAGCTTTCAAGTATGGTATTCCTCGCCTTGGGAAGTGCATGCAGAAGCAGAATTTGAATCACTGTCCCTTCGCTGATCACTATTATAATAGAATAAAATTGAGAAAGTATCACCTAAACGAGTGTCTGCAGAGTAAACCCAAGATCTCAGAGTTAGCAAGAAACATCCCAAGGCGGAGCTTCTCGCGTAAGGTATGGACTGTTTAAGTTAACCTATTTGTAGGACATTAAGATCAATTTTAGCTTAAAAATAAATGCATAGATGATCAGAGCTACTAATTTTATAAATCTAATTTGATTTTTAAAAATTTTCAGACTCAGTTGTACAAAATATCACTATGAAAATATCTATGTGGGTACTTCAGAGAAAGTTCATGGAAAAATAGGATTAAGACTACAAAAATTTAGAAGTTCATGCATAGCTATTTCATCATGCATATTTTCCAAGAACTTTTAAAAGATCCCTCATACATATTTATAGGTCTCTAATGTAAAATACAAAAACGTACACTTACAGAAAGGGATTCTCCTCAGGGCTTCCTTCATGTGCTTGCCACTGGGTTCCCGAATATAATCCAGCTTTCTGAAACGACTAGATGTCAGTTTATAGCTCCTGATAGAACTTAATAATACGCCAAGTGTCTTATGAATCCCAAACTTCACTAAAAGTAAACTTCACTAAAAGCCATATAACTGTATGTTATTTCTCTGTTAAAGCAAAAACCATTTGGATCTTTAATAGGACAGTGGGGGACCTGAATGCCCTAATACAGGCAGTCACATACTCAGGGCTGCCTGGGATGTTCCCAGTCTACACCTGTTGTCACTTTGCAATTATTAATAGTGTTCTCCTTTCCTCAAAATATCCTGGTTAGAATGATAAATTATATGGCCCTCCTACTTATTTGAAATTAAGCTATTTTAATTTCTGGCTTAAATGTAAGTTGTTTTTGTTATATTGTACTTTATCTTACCAGTTTAATTTTTGTTTCGTACTGATTTTTCATTTAGTCTGTTGGGACTTCCTCTTAATTATAAGAATATATTTTTGTGATCAAATACAAAATTAGCCATTTTAAGTGTACAATTTAGTGCTGTCACCTAACATACTGTTTCGCAGCCATCACCACTGTTTCCAAAACACTGTCATCACCACCTAAAATGTCTGTTAGGCAATAACTCCGCCCTCGCTTTCCCTCAACCCCTAGTCCCTCTCATCTACTTTCTTTCGGTACAAATTTGCCTATTTTAGCTAGTTCACATAAGTAGAACTATGAAATATTCATCCTTTTGTGTTTGGTTCTCTTAGTCTAATGGTTTCAAGGTCCACCCATGTTGAAGACATATCAGAACTGCAGTCCTTTTTAATCTGAATAATATTTCATTGTATACCTAAACCACATTTTAATCCATGTGTGTGTTGATTGAATGATGGGCAGCTGCTTCTCTTTTAAAACTTTTTTAGTCTCACCCTGGCTCTGGCTTTTACCCAGCCTTTTCTCTTTTTCTAGCTCATACCTCTGTGGTATGTCCGTGTGCTTTTTTGTTTTGCCTGTAACTTTTTATCTGTTAGTCCTGTGGCTGCCCTAGATTCTTATGTTTGGTCTTTGAAATTGCTTACCTTTTATGGTACCTTGCCTCAGTTGAACAATTTCTTACTTGATTCACTTAAAAATCCTTACATCTTTTAACTTCATCTTGATCTTTTTAAATTTCTTGTGGGTTTTTTTTCTCCTTCCACATCCTTATCTTATTTTAGAACAATAAAATTGTTTAAGTTTTACCTACTGGACCAAATTCTGGACGTGGAGATGGTTTTATTTTGTATTGTGTTTAGAATAGTGCGTCATCTTGTGCTGTTAACTCTTAGCTTATAAATAGTAGGCAGGAATTACTGCCATCAGGGTAACAGCTGTGAGGTGAGCTCACACTCTAAAGGAGGTTGACTATTTTTTTCCTTCCATTTGTCCCTGAGACAGATTTTCAAATCTCTCTCGCAGATTCCCAGTACCCAGAAACTTTTATCTGACTCCGTGACTCTAAGAAGAGTACCTCTTTTGTAATTCCTTTCTCTGATAAAATCAGCCATTTCTGATTGGCAGTCAGCCATTTCTCGGAGACGTGATTGGGTCTAGGAGCTGGAGTGTCCTCTGTGATCACTGAGACCTGGGGAAGCTTTGTAAAGATAGCCTGGAAAGACCCCCAACCAAGATGCACATTTAATTCTTTTAACCAGCATCCACTGAGTTTCAGCTTTGGCTACTCTCACAGGTTCTGATAGAAGTAGAAAAGGTAGTTAGTGCCTTCAGGCAAATTAAAATGTCTGCTTAACGAAAGGTTAACTGACTCACTAAGTTAACTAAGGAACAAAAACAGCATCTGTAATAGGAATGCCAGACAACAAGATTTTATATAAACACAAATACACACATAAAAAAAAATTGTGTGACTGTGAACTGGTCAGGATTCTTATTTTCCTGACTTAAAGTGACAAGTTTGAATTTAGCATTGTCTAAAAGTCTTCGAAGTGCTGACATTTCATGATTGTCTACCTCTGCCTAGTTACCTTAGCATCAGTATCACCTGTAAGTCTGGAATCTTCAGTACTGATGGCTGTAATCCAGGAATTCTGAGGAGCTTTTTAGAAATGTCAGTTCATGAGTCTCGCCCCACTGGGTGAGAATCTCTGATGGAGACCTAGGGATCTGTTTTATTAAAGTTCTTCAGGGAGTTCTGAAACGCCTAGCCACTAACAGTAGACCTGTATTTAGAAATTGGAGATACTTGGCAATCTAGTGTTGTTGATTTAAACCTAATCAGACTAATTCAGGGCTGAAGTTCTTATTGGCAAGCAGCTTAACCTCACACGTTATGTTGGCTAGATGGCAAGATGAACTTGCTCTATCAGACTCAGGTGCCAGCCAGAATAGCATTAAATCAGATACCGCATTGCTTATAATCCTGCGCTGCCCGCAAAAATAATTCCTAAAATCTTGGATCATATTAATTTGAACAAGATATGAAAAGTAAAATCAAGAGAGGACTAAATCCTTCAGTTAGGTGTGTCATTTGCCTGTTTCTGCAGATGAGCAGTTCCTGTACCAATCGCCCAATAAGTCGGCAGCTGTCTTATTCACTGGACTTTGAGCTGTGATTTGTACCAATCAGATTCTTCGAATCCTTTGATTCTTTGAATTTCTTCGAATTCTTATGGATTCCGAACACCACTGGGAAAGAAGAAAAATTTTAGCAAAGAACTCAAAAGTAGTCTCAAC